>NW_026067940.1:5017646-5067403 GCF_014885135.2 Alexandromys fortis | reverse complement strand
TCCCCCCATCCCCATTCTCTGAACCTATCCCCCCATCCCTACTTCAGCCTTTGCACAAGCTGTTGCCACCTTTCTCCAACAGAGCCTCTCTCTGGGCTGCCCCTCCCATCCTTCAGGTCTCTGTCTCCATCTTGGGGAGGCTGAGGCTGCCCTTAGCTGTGGCACTCCCCATTTCCCAGGTCACACTCCAGCTTCCCTCCACATCTCTCATCCCTACCTAACACTGAGGCCTTATTCTATTCCCCCATCCCTCCCAGAGCAGGGTGCTTGTCTTTCTTTGTTCCTGAGGCCTATGGCAGCACCTAGCACACACACACACACACACACACACACACACACACACACACACACACTCACTCACTCCAGCCTGCTGAATGAACTGAGTGGATGAGTAATGAACGAAGCTGCTAACATTGAAGTGATTGCTGTGTGACAAGTACTTCACCAGGCAGACTTTGCATCTCATCCAAATATCAAAGCTCAGCAGAGGCAGCTATCATGGACCCTATCGGACGTGCAAAACAGCTAAGGCTTGAAGAGGTGATGGGCCCCTGGTGTGAGCAGGGGCAAGGTCTGCATTACTCACAGGAGGCAGCTGGGTGCCAGCCTATACCCAAAGGGTTGGGACATGATGGCAGTAGGGCTCAACTAAAGCCCCATTCTTTATTTTTTTTTTTATTATATATATAACATTCTGCCTCCATGTACACCTGAAGGCCAGAAGAGGGCACCAGATCTCATTACAGATGGTTGTGAGTCATCATGTGGTTGCTGGGAATTGAACTCAGGTCCTCTGAAAGAACAGTCAATGCTCTTAACCACTGAGCCATCTCTCCAGCCCCTAAAGCTCCATTCTAGTGTGACCTACTTCCTTAGGTTTCCTGGGACTGCCCAGGTTTCAGTACTGGTGGCAAATGGGCAGGTTGCCACCTTGTTTCTTACGCCACAGGGTTGGCCCACTCCCCTCTGTACCTCTGAGCAAGCCAGTGCTGCCCTTATGGGCTATGACTGGAGGGGTTGGTTCCTGCCTTTTTCCTGTCCTCAGGGATGGTGGCTTCATCATCGTGGGCCAGCCTATGAAGCCTGTGCTCATCAAAAGGCTCCGATGGCCTTTTCTGGACTCAGGCAAATGAAAGAAAATACATTCTAGATAATACACAAGATGAAAGCTGCCCTCACCTAGATGTTCTCTCAGAGAAAACACTTGCTCCCTCTTGCCCTTTTCTTTGAAGCATACTTGTATGTGTGTGTCCAGGCACATGCATGCTGTGCACACACATGTGCTGCACATGTAGAAGTTGGCTCTCTCCTTCCACTACGTAGGTCTGGGGGATCAGCCGTGGCAGCGGGCACCCTTACTCACTGTGCCATCTCGCCCGCTCCACACCCATGGCCTATTTTCTGCTCATCAATCTGCCCCACCTTAGTCACACGCAGACTGTACAATAGCTCCCCTAAGAAGTCAAGTGGCTGTCCGGGTTCCCAGAGCACTCGGCAGGAGGGCAGGGAGGGCCCTGGATGTCAGCCTGGGAATCCTCTCTGACATGTGGTGCGGCACAGGAAAGCCATGTGGGGCTGGGAGCTCTGCCAATTTCCAGCTTTGGGCTTTCCACTCCATTCTTTCCGCCCTAGAGAGGCTTCCCAGGCCTGAGCTCAGCGGCCGTAACCTTGCATGAATAGCTGCCCAGCTCAGAAAGAGGTTTTGGGCCCTGATTTCCATGGTGGCTTACACAGCCTGCTGGAGAGGGGAGGGAGGACTTGGCAAGAACACTGTACAGAAAACACAGGGAAGGGGGTTAACCGAGAAATTCACGAGGAAAACTTGTCTCTGAGAACATGAGAGAGACAGCCCCACCCAGACCGAGAGTGCTCCTAACCCTTAGAACCAGACTGAGCGCATGGGCTGGGAGGGGCAAAGGGAATGTGCATCTGTGAAGTCAGTGCCCATGCCCATGCTGGGAGTTGTGGGGTCCTTGTCCAGGCTGTGCAGGCCAGTGCCAGCAGCAGTGAGCATTGGTGTCTGCTACAAGCCTGTGTAGTAGGACCCAGGACAGGAGGAGTGGGGCCCAGCCTGACGTGGTGTGACTCCAGCACGAAAAGGCCTGGGCCAGCCTCCTGCTGACACCAAAGACGGTGTGGGCAGAGGCGCCTCTTATCAGAGCGAGCTCAGCCCCAGAAAGGGTGGGTCTAGGTCAGACATCATGAGGGACTTCCCAGATGTCTGAATTATGATACCGTGCCAAAGGAGTTGGAAGAAAAGCCTCTCCCATACAGATAGTGCAAGGGAGAAGTTTCTTGAGGTTGATTGAAGGCAGCCATCTTTTGGAACATGAGAACAGACACTGGGTACATTTCAAGATCTGGGTATGCAGTTCAGTGGTGGAGAGCTTGCCGGGCTGACAGAAACTCGAATTCTATTCTCTGGCTTTACCTCTAAAATAAAAATATATCTCCAAGTCCTTCTTAAAATACTGGACAGGCTTCTAGGAGAGGAGTAGCTTAAGAGCAGAGGGTCTGTGGGGTGGACACGGCTCCTTTTCCTAGCCAAAAGCTGTGCTTTCCAGCAATGCACAGCACCTTTTCTGTTTCACCACATCCATCTCAACACAGATATAGCCAGGAGACACACTGCTCTGGATTTCCAGCGCTGAGATGGAGGGGAACAGACACACGGTCAAAGTAAAAGGGCACTGACCGGGTGGTGGTGGTGCATGCCTTTAATCCCAGCACTCAGGAGGCAGAGGCAGGCGGAGCTCTAAGTTGGAGGCCAACCTGGTCTACAGAGTGAGTTCTAGGACAGCCAGGGATACACAGAGACACCCTGTCTCAAAAAACCAAAACCAACAACAATAAAAAAAAAAAAGAGGACACTGGACTAGACAACAACAGTGTTCCCTCTAGGGTGGCAGCTTCCCCGGGGTCCATCTTTAGCAACCCCCACCCCTACTCCATCCCAGGTCCGACATAGGGAAGAGGAAGTCCCCAGAGCATCCGTCCTCTTCATTCCTCTGCTCTGCCACCTTCCTGCACTGCACGCATGTGCTTCCCACCAGCGTCATGTTCCCAGTGCTCACACCTTTGAGCTAAATAAAAAGAGCGAAAGCCCTACTTCTAAGGGGAAACGCAACTGTCTGCCTCAGCCAAGGAGGGAACACCAATTTCCTTTCCCTCTTGCTGAAGGTTCAAGGTAACACAACTGAAAGGTTCAAGAGAAAGTAGGAGGAGCTGGGGAGCTAGCGCCATTGGTAGGGCACCTGCCTAACATGTACAAAGCTGTGGATTCAGTCCCCAGCACCATATAAAACAAGGCAAGGAAGTACAAGCTTGTAATCCCAGCACTTAGGAAGTGTAAACAGGAGGATCAGAAGCCCAAAGTCACCCATATCTACATAGCATGTTTGAGGCCAGCCTAGCCTACATGAGACCCCGTCTCAAAAGGAGAAAGGAAAAAAAAAAAAGAAAGAAAAAGAAAGAGCTGGAGCTATGGCTCAGCAGTGAAGAGCTCTGCTACTCTTGCTGAGGACCTGGGTTCAGTTTCCAGCGCATACAAAGTGGCTCACAGTCATCTCTAGCTCAGTTCCTGGGGATCTGATGGCCTCTTCTGACCTACTCTGGTACTGGACATGAACATGGTACACATACATACACGCTGGCAAAACACTCATACACACAAAATAAATTAAAAAGAAAAAAGAGAACCAAAGCAGAAGCCAAGAATGGAGCATGCCTATCATTCCAGCATTTGAGAGGTTGAGGCAGGAGAATCAATGTGAATACAAGGCCAACCAACCAACCAACAAAAACCCCACTCACCTCAAATTAGAGGCTGGAATGTAATTCAGAGGAAGAGGGAACAGGAGGCTGCTATTCACATACTAATTAGACAAAAAAGGCAAACCAAACTCAAGAACATGTAATACTTGGAACAATTGCGGCTGAGTTCCCGAGTCTCCCCTGAGTCTCCCAGCACTGAGGTGCCAATCCTGGGGAGAGGAAAAGGCAGGGGCACTTCCAGATCCAGAAGACCTCACTGTACTCTCCTGTCGAGGACTCTAACCCCTGCCTGGTACATGGTGCCCATAAACTCAGATGCTCAGCTCTGGCCAAGGAGGGGCTAGATGGCTAAGGGTTGACAGAGTGTGGGGTTGGGTGCGGACAGCTCTCCTGGCCTAATTCAGCCCTAGGCATAAAACTTAAACTAGACAGGGACATTCCCAGGTGCCAGAAAGCTTCCCTGTTGGGGCGGGAGGCCACCTTCACCTGCCTTCATCCTCCAATCCTCTCATCCTCCATATGTTATGGAAGCCCTACTCACTCCTCCACCAGGCATTAAGAATTTCCCTCATGAAGCCACAGGCTCGGCCCACACTGCTCACACTGGCCCACACCCAGGGCAGTTAGCCCTTTTTCGCTGTTTGGATCAGGCTGTGCGCATGTGTCCATCGCCTCCCTGCAAGATATCCCTCCAGTGTGAGACTCGCACCTTAAACACCTTAAATGAGCACTAGCAGATTTACCCCAGGTGTGATGGCCCAGTGGACCAGAGAACGCTGGTCTCTGCAGCCAGGCCCAAAACATATGCTAGGAAGGAACCTGGCAGCCTTAGGGGAGGTGGGATAAGAGTCCACAGAGAAGGCCATGGCAGAGGCTGTAACAAGAGGTTGTGCCTTTCAGATTCATGAGCTCTGCCAAACTGATATTCCAAAATGAACATTAGAGAGGAAAGGAAGCCAGAGAAGCCAGGCCCCTGCCTCTGTCCCACCTACACTGTCTGTATTTTCTGACCTAGCTCGTCACTTTCCCCAACACTAGCATTCCCTAAAATGGCGGAATCTGTGTGTGTGTGTGTGGTGGGGGAGGGTCAGGTCTGCCTTTTGGAGAGCAGGGAGAAAGTACTAGAACTTTCTATATTACTCCAGCCATTTTACTCCTCCCTCCCCCTCCTTCCCTCCCTTCCTTTTCTCCTTTCTTCCTTTTTTCTTTCTTCTTTTTTTTTGGTTTTAGTTTTCCAAGACAGGGTTTCTCTGTGTAACAGCTCTGGCTATCTATCCAGGAACTCACTCTGTAGACCAGGCTGGCCTCTGATTCACAGAGCTCTTCCTGCATCTGCCTCTGAGGCTCAAATGCACCACTACTGCCTGCATCCATTTCTATGCCTGCACATCTGACTGTATAAAGAAGTTTAGTGTTAGCAGCAGACTAGCAATGGTTCAGATGTGTCACAAGTGAACATTTACTGGGCCTGTATCAGTTTCTTTCCAGATTGATAATGCTACTAGAAATTACAGCTTAGTGACGAGCAGCTGTCTCGCACTGGTAGACCTCTGTTTGATCCCCAGCACCTTTCTGGGGGTGGATTTGATTGATCTCAGTTTGCCCTGTAGAGGAAGCGCCCAATCCTAGTACGTTCCAGAGAGTGCTAAGATGTCCACATCCAGGTAGCACATAGTGGCAAGAACACAGTAAAACCCCAGAGATCTTAAGGTGACAGGAGTTGTTCATCTAAATCTTGAAATTAGTGAACTCCAGATCATAATTTAGTTTGTCTTCAAACAGGTTCTTCTCCCTCTGGTCATTCCCCAAAGAATTTCATCATCCCGAACTCAACAGCTGCTCAGTAGTTAGGGAAGACAAGGATGCTCGCATTGTAGACTAGGAACATTCTGGAAGGGGAACAACCAGCATACAGCATGGCCATGCTGGAGTATCCCTAGGCAAGCCTTAGATGCCACAGAGGGGCGGGGTCGAGCTCCCAAGTCCCTCTCTTTTCCATTGGTCTGTCATCTTAGCTCCTGTGCTGTGTGTCCCCTCAGCACTGTTCTTCCTCCACACAGCACAAGAGCGAGAGCTGAGAATTATCTTTCATGCGCGTGTGCAACTTCTATTGACTTGTAGGCTCCGTGGGAGGAGACAGTGTGTGCTGTCATGGTCCCCAGTGTGAGGCCGTCCACTGAGGAGGTACTAGTTGTTGCACTGTTGGAGGCAGGTCAGAGGACCGTTAACTGCTGTGCTGCCGTACAGTTCTGGAGGGAGGGATGATGTGGAAGGCTAGAGATGGCACATGAAACATAAAGCCCAACCAACATTATATCCAAATTCAACAGAGATGGTCTTAGCCTCTGAAAAGCAGCCCTATGTCAGTGATTTATAGTTTATTTGAAGCTTCCTTTTCTGATCCTTCTTCTCGATGCCCAGAACTTCCTCCCATCTGCCAGCCTACCTGCTCCCCAGAAGACAACATTTCTCCTACCTAGGGTGGTATGGCAGAGGGGGCACATGGAAGGCTCCTATGTGGAAGAAAGAATACATCCTTCTATCCAGTCCAAAGGGTCTCTCACCTAGTTTCCTCCCTCCACACTAAGGGGCGCTGAGACTGAGAACATGCCTCCTCAAGACAAGGGGATGGTCACTCCAGATTCACCAAGTATTCCCTCCTCAGGAAGATGGGAGGGGCAGCTCAGAGGATAACAGCTATTTCCTAGCCCAAGTCCCCTGAACTGCTTTGCTCTAGGAGACTCGGAGAGACTTCTGGAAATGGGGCAGAGAGAGAAGATGAGAAAATAAAAGGGGGTTGGAGGAATTAGGGTTGAAAATTTAGCCTGGATTACACAATGAGGCTCTGTTGAGAGGAAGATGAACTGGGATGGGGGAGGAGCTCATGAGGCCCAGGGCTGCTCCCCCACCCAGGATCTATCTGTAGTTAATAATTGGGGGGGGGGGAGAAAAGAGACTTTTCACCCCCAGGGTACCTGGTAAGGTACCCATGCTCCTGTAAATAAGTACACAGCTTTTCATCCATGTTTATGTAACATCTCTAGTGAAATTCAATGGGTCATTAGAAGAGGAGGAGGAAGACGTGACAGACAACCAGAAAGTGGAAGGGGGATGAGTCAGAAAGATGAGGTCATCAGTGGGAATGAGACTGAATGAGAGGGTGATGGTGAATGTGACCAAATGTACTGCACGCGTGTATGATGCATCACACACATGTATGAAATGTTGGCATGAAGTCCAGTATTAGACATAATCAATAATTTAATGTTATAAACTTTTTTAAAAAAAGAGATTTGGAACTGGGGAAAAAAGCAAGAAAGTGAAAAAGGGTTCCACTGGGGTAAAATGCCGAGTCCCTCTACTGACAAGCCCACACTGACAAAGTGTCCTATAAACTCATCTTAGCTTTTGTTTAGACAAAGCCATAAAGACAGGTATCTGGGAGCTGGAATGATGGCTAACACTTGCTGCTCTTGCAGAAGACTTGGGTTCGGTTCCCAGTACCTGAATGGTGGCTCACAACCATCTGTAACTCCAGGTTCAGCGGGTCTGATGCACTATTTGAATTCTGCAGGCAACAGGTTTGCACATGGTGCATAAACATAATATGTAAACACAACACCGACACACATAATGTCAAGTAAATAAATAAGCAAATTTAGACTGGAGCCTCTGGCTTCTTCCGCATCTTCCCTCCCCTTCTTATTTCTCTAACTGTCCCTCCTCTTTTTTGGTCGCCCTCTCAACTTTGTGGATATTCACTGTTGAATGCTGAGGTTGTCCAGCACCAACCCCCCTCCCCGCCCAGGGTCTTCTTTATTCTAACCTACTCTAGGCTGAGGAGCAACTGTTGCCCCAACACATTAATGCAATGCTGGGATAGTCCTAGCGGGTGCATTGACCCGATTCCACATTTATCAGACATTAAAATTCAAAACCAGGCGCTGGAAAGGTGGCTCAGCAGTTCAAAGAGCTTACTGCTCTTGCAGAGGATCTGAATTCAGTTTCCAGTACCCACATGTCAGCTCACAGTTACATGTAACTGTATGGTGGGTTGAGTAGGTATGGCCACCATAAACTCATGTGTTTGACTGTTTGGCCCATGGGGAGTGGCACTATGAGGAGGTACGGCCTTGTTGGAGGAAGTGTGCCACTGGGCGGTTTGAGGGCTCAGATGTTTAAGTGTAGGCTCAGTGGCACATAGTTCTTTTGGGGCTGCCTGAAGATCAAAATGTAGAACTCTCAGCTCCTTTTCCAGCACTGTGTCTGCTTGCTTGCCATGATGATAATGGACTAAACCTCTGAAACTGTAAACCAGCCCCAATTAAATGCTTTCTTTTATAAAAGTTGCCATGATCATGGTGTCTCTTCACAGCAACAGAAACCCTAACTAAGTCAGTTCCAGGGGATCCATGACACTAACTTCTGGCATCAGCATACATGATGTACATAAATTCACTCAGGTGCATGCTAGCGTGCACACACACACACACACACACACACACACACACACACAAAAACATCTTTTAAAATACAAAATGAACTTTAGGTCCTCTGCACTTCTGTGCACAAGAGGAAACAGAACATTAATAGACTGTGAGCCAGAAAATCGACACTGCTCTCCTGGTACAAAGACCTCAGGCAGGTCATTAAAACTCTTTAGCTTAGCAGAGAATATTAAGTTTAAGTGCTAGTCAAACAGCAAACTCAATCAATAAAAAGGAAAAAAAAAATAAAAAAAACCCAAGTTCTGTCTGCCTCTAGAATTGTATAGAGGCTAACAAAATCATGTTAGTGTCAAAACC
The DNA here is from genome assembly GCF_014885135.2 of Alexandromys fortis. Lineage (NCBI taxonomy): Eukaryota > Metazoa > Chordata > Mammalia > Rodentia > Cricetidae > Alexandromys > Alexandromys fortis. The sequence continues at coordinate 5,058,824 of NW_026067940.1, read as the reverse complement.
CCCAAGTTTCCTTAAGCCTCCTTATTAGCCACAATTTGAAAAGTTGCATCTACACTAAACATGCTGTCAATCCAAGCCAACAATTAAAGGAAAAGGGCCATGCTCTATTTCCCTCACCACCAACTCCCTGCCCCAAAAGTCAGGCTAGTTTCAAATTCCCAGAGTAACCAGGACTTCTGGCAAATGCTCCTCCACTCCAATCTACTTAAGCTTATTTCATCTTGTTTTCTAACTAGAATTCAAGCTCATTCCCTTATCTTTATTCCCAGTATGAATCAGCAGGAGCCTCCCACAGGTGATAAAATCATAGGCTGAGCGACATCGACGAGTGGTCTTCCGGTAATTTTTTATAGAAGGTAAATTGTCATAATTCCATGAAAGGGTTAGAGAAACGGGAGGAAAGTCTGGATCCTGCTCTTAGGAGCCCCCAGGTTTTAGTTTATTGGATTCCTGAGTCCACTTTGTGGAAGAAACATCTGACCTGAACAATAAAAAGATGAAAACAGAACCACCCAGCCTCAGTTCTGATGGGTGTCTGTAAAGAAAAACCTGCAGGTCTCAGGAAAGTACTACACGGTACATCCTCTCTTTAGAGCCCACACTGCTGTACGTCACTGAGAAAGAAGCTCAAAGGACACAGGCTTGGTGGTACATGCCCAAACCCTGGCACTTAGAAAGGCTGAAGCAGGAGGATCACAGGTTTCAGGTCAGCCTTGGTGGCCGGGTGATAATGTCTTGGGGGTGGTGGTGGGGGGACAACAGGAGGACATGGTGGGTGTGGCAATGCTTGCCTGTAAATCCCAGCACTTGGGAGGCTGAAGTTGGATAACTGGGGTGAGTTCAAGACCATCCTGGGCTCCAAAGTGAGACCTTATTTCATTAAATTAAAAAAACAAAACAAAACCAACCAACCAAACAAACAAAAAACCCAACTTGAGCTGGCAGGAAGTGGAGAGTGTCCCTAGTATTAGACATAAGCTAGAAGGCCCAGGGGAGCTCCCTGATGGCAACCAACCACTGCCATCTTCAGCCTCTGAGGTGACAGGGAGCATGGGAGACAGACAACAGTTGCGGTCGCACATACCTTAGCCATATTGGAGATTATGATTCTTTGAAACTTATGGGCACTCATATTCTGGCAAAATCTCCAGGTACATGTGCTCTGTTTAATTTTTTCAACACCTGTTATCAGTTTTCACATGCAAACACAAACACATGCATTGTACTATTTAATCCCAGTAACTCTATGGGCTAAATATAAACATTATTTCAAACACCTGAATGCAAAGCTTCTGAGCTATTATATATCAGGCCTGTAATCCCGTCTACTTGGAGACAGGCAGGAGAATCATGATCTGAAAACCTGCCTATGCTACAGAGTGAGTTCAAGTCCAGCCTGGGCAATGTAGTGAGAATCTGTCTTAAATAAAAAGTAAAAAAGAGGGCTGTCACTATAGCTTAGTGGTGGTGGTGGTGAGGGCAGGGGGCTTGTGCAAAGGCCTGGGTTTGATCCCTACATGGTGGGGAAAAACGTTTATCAGACAGGATTAAAAAAAATCAGTAACCTCAAGACAGAAAACAGCAATTGACCAAAATACACACTTAGGCCTTGCCATCCCATTTCTAACTGTACAAAAAAGTACTCAGACGGCTGGAACACTACTTCCTGTGGCCCTTTCTCAGTCACTGAACTTTAGGATCAGTGTGAGGAAGAATTCCTTCTTAAATCCTTCTGTAATCAAAGACTGACAGAATGGGGAATTGATTACATACTGATAAGTACATCTAAATCACAGATAAGTACAGACTGATGAAGAAACAGGACAAAAGAACGTTTTGACAAATCATAGTGCATAAACACATCAGGGGAAGAAACTGATCTCCATGGCCTCCCTCCTTCTAATACTTAAGATGACCGTACTCTTCCCAAAAGACGAAAACCAACCCGTTGGGTCTCCAGAAATCTATCTTGCCTAGAAGTTGGAAATAATATTTCAAAATCCTAGTCACTGTCCTCCAATCCCCAGCCCTTGAAATGGCCTTTACCTTCTACAGGGGAGGTTTTCAGTCTGGCGCAGATGTCCTGTACACCTCCATAGTGGGCATTGATCTGGTTGATTGCGTCCACCGAACGCAGCTCCATGAGCTTTCTCAGGTCCTTTAATGTGCAGCCAAACTCCCCTTCATAGTTCTCACCTACCGAGTTCCTCCCCAAGCTATGTCCTGATGGGTTCGTCATTTTGCCTGCGGTTACCAGACTCTCAGAGAAGATGTAGAGTTTCTCTCCAACTGATCAGTGTCTCTTGCCTTCTCTTCCCTGTTTCTTCCCACTTCTTTCTTCGCTGGGAGCCCAGTGAGGGGATAAATTGGCAATATCTTGTGCAGTAAGCTTCAGAGTCGTAACACCAAGCCTAGATCTTCCCTTCTGTATCAAGTCTACTGTGAGAGGAGGAAGAGGTTGGGGAACTTAGTAGAAAAGGGACTTGGCGTCACGCTGATTGTTGTCCTCTAGGTGATGATGAAAATAGTTGTCCAGAGTAGGAAGGTTCCTAGCTTAGACTACTTGTCCATATAGAAGAGTAAACGGGATAAGCATGTTACCATGGAGGCAACCCTAGCAACAACCAGCAACTGCGATGGTAGAGCAGTGTCGTCAGGAGAAAGAGGAGGGCTCCCTGGATAACGATGGCAGCTAGGTCTCTGGAATAGAGATGCAAAAAAGGACAAAAAGAAACAATTAGAACAGCCATGAGGATCCAGGATCTGCAAGGTTTTTCCCAGCACAAGGGTTTAAATGACAGTTGGTGTCTGAACGGAACTGATAGCTGAGGCCTAAGCTGAGTGGCCAGACCCATGGGAGGCCCTGGGTGGGCCTGTTGACTGGTAATGTAGAGAATTTATCTCAGAAACATCGTCTTTAAGTCTCACTTCTACCAAACAAAGGCACACAAATTAATTTAAGAAACTTACATATAAAAGGTTACAACCTTTAATGCCTCCCCATAGCCTCTCAGGAAATGTTGATTACAGGATACTTTAGTCTGGCTTTTCCTGTAAGGTGAGAGAAGAATCAGAAAAGAAATCTAGACCCAAGGATCTGGAGGATGGCTTGCCTGTGCACCAACCACTCCTATGAGCCATACTCTTCCCTATTCCCAACACAGACAATTACAAACCAGGAAGACAGGCCGATAAAGGGTCCCTTAAAACACTCAGCCTTCAGTGGTATGAAAATTTGGCAACCTAGGGCAATTATCTGGCATCAAACTTTGGTCGTAGGGCTAAGCCCTCCCAGCGGCTTTTCCTGGTGAGGAAAGAGTAAAATGCTCTGGCGTTTATGATACAGGGTGGAATCATTTTTTTTCCCTATAAAGGGCAGATAGACCTCTGAGGAAGAAAGATAGCAAGCCTGAAACCTGTGAGTGTTCAAATTTCTCCAAGGTAGGAGAGAGAAATTCAGCCGGTGCCCAGGCCCCAACAGTCATCAGCTTGAGGAAGCACCAGAGGGTCTCACGTTAGTACAGTGACATCTCAGAGAGAAGCGGCATTTCTCCCTCAGAGAGACAAGGGCTACCTGGAGCACAGACTGGCTGAGTGTGTGACACAGCTAAATGTAAGTAAGGACAATCAGAGCTGAAGGTGGCACAGAGACTGAGCTGAGCCCCGTGCTCGGCTGCAGACAAGGTCTGATACATGTCACACATCAGCGGCTCCAATGTGAGGGCTCTCACTAAATGTAGCACCCAAACAGGTAAGGCCTATGGTAAATACCCACCCCGCAATTGGGCTATGCTGCCAGAGGCTGGCAAGGCACTCCAATTGGCTGGGTAATAAACAGATGCCATCCTGGCTTCCAAAATGTGAACAAAATCAAGAATCAACAGATAAGGCCTTTTTTTTTTTTTTATCAGATAGTTTCTCCAGAAACTGATCTGATCAAAGCCCCTGCAGATTCCACCCAATCCTGTTCCAGGCAGGTTCCTCTGGGAAGCAGGGTGTCGCACCCCTCCCTCGGCTAGCATACCTCATCAACATCCTTGTACTCTGACTTACAGTAAGTTAAGCAAGCAAGGAATCCTGAGAGACACGTGTGAAAAGGGCCTGAGGCTGTGGGCCTAACTCCCTCGTTCAGTCTGGCATAGGAGCAGGAGCAACTCTAGCTGTCCCTACCTACTCAAATCCTTTGGGGAGGAGAACTGAGGACAGCGCAAGAAGGGAGCACACATTCACATGGCTATGCTGTCATAATTGCCCAATTTCGTTATTACTTTTAATTTCTTACTTATCTAATTTACTATCTATTGTGTGTGTGTGCATGCATGTGTGTGTGTGCACATGCGCACACATGCACGCACACGTATATGCACATGTTTGTGTGTATACATATTCTTAGAGGTAAACTTTGGGCCAGGGTGTCTCGTTGACCTAGAGCTCCCCAGTTAATAGACTAGGCTGGCTAGCCAGTGACCTCCAGAGATCCTTTTGTCTTTGCTTCCCAGAGCTGGGATTACAAGCACATGCCACCACCCTGACTTTTTATGTGAGTGATGGGGCTTGAACTCAAGTCTCCATGCTTGCATGGCAAGCACTTTACCAACTGGGCTATCACCTCAGCTTTTGTGCCTGTAAAGCAAGGCCTTGCCTCTAAAATTAAATGTTATAATAAGTATTTTCTTTTAGGGAAAACATCTCTTATGCATGTATGCATAGGGTTCTGTTCTACTGAACAGTGGGTATCTTGGGATGCATCTTCCCTCACCAGCTGTCACAGGACTCTCCTCAGTTTAGTTCTCCTAGCCTGTAAGGCATGAGAGGGACTAGAGCAGCAAGAGACCCATCCTGACCCTTAGGTAGAGACCCTTGATCTTGCAGAGGATGCCCAAGACAATGCTGATGAGCATGGAGTTGGGAATTAGAGTTTACATTTCTTCCCCACCACCCCCGCTTTCTCATTTGAGACAGGGTTCCTCTGTGTAGCCCTGGCTGTTCTGGAACTCGCCCTGTAGACCAGGGTGACCTCCAACTCTGAGATCTGCCAGCTTCTACCTCCCAATTGCTGGGATTAAAGATATGTACCACCATCATCCAGCAGATTTTTACTTTTTTAATTCAGTTTTTTTATTTTATGCATATGGATATTTTGACTGCATGCATATTTGAACACCACTTGCAAGCTAGAAGGAACCAAAGGAGGCGAGGCCAGAAGATGTCAGATGCCTGGAACTTGAGTTTTGTATGGTTGTGAGCTGCCATGTGGGTGCTGGGAACAGAACAGAACCTGAGTCCTCTAGAAGAGCAGCCAATGCTCTTAGCTGCCGAGTCATCTCTCCAGCTTATACTTTTTCCTTTCTTTTCTTTCCTTTTATTTATTTTTTATTTTTTTTAAAAGTCAGGCTTGCATTGGAGCCCAGGCTGGCCTGGAGCTCACGATATAGTCCAGTCTAGTTGTAAATTCACGATTCTCTAGCTGCTGCCTCTCAAGGGCTGGGATTACAGGTGTGAGCCACTACTCTTGACAGAAGCTTTTTATTTTTTCTGTCCTTGTCCACTACAGTGCTTACTCTGTGAAGCCAGGGATTCATTACTTCGAATCTCTCCTCAGGTTCAAGAAGGAGAAAGTCTTCCTCTCACAGCGACAGCCCACGGAAGAGGGTACAGACGATTAGAAGGCAGAACGCCACCGAACTGCTCCAGGAGGGGCAGAGATGTATACAGGGCAGGTCAGCTATCCAACCGTGGGCACAGAGTCCAAGGAGCAGTGTGTGATGGAGACCTCAAGTTTCAGTGGGATCTACTAAAGTCCCGGTGCACCGTGCAGACACATGAGGTCTCTAGGCTGTGAGCTCTTAGTAACTGCTGAGCTTGCTCCTACCTTTGTTAGGCAAGTACTGAAGAATCCGAGCCTTACAGTCTTCCAGCCACGGAGGCACAACCTCCGTCAGGTCAGGATTAGTCAGTCCCTCGGAGGGAAGCGTTCTGGGCTAGGTAATGTTTTCCGACCTAAGGGATGATAGGCTAGAAGGCTGAAGTCCCATCCTTTCTTCCGGGGACCAGAAATCAGATTGCTTCACATGATCACCCAGTCCTGCTTCCGGGTGCACCTGAGAGGCATGCCACCCCACACTTCCTGATAAGCCGGGTCTAATGAGACCCATTAGCAAGTACCCCAAACAAGGAGAAAACCCTACGACCCAAGTCATAACAGCTTGACAGCCTTTCCTCCAGTTCTGTCCACGGATCCCCTTACTCCACGAGCCTCTCCTGAGGTACTGAAGAAAGCATTTGTCCCCAGACCATCAGGGAAAGTTGAAACTGCCTGTGCAGGTGACAGAGGAGTCACTTTTGATGGCAGGAACCTATCCCCTGATCATCCCACGCCTCTGAAACCAGCTCCAGCACAGGCAACAAAGCAGGCTTAGAAATGGGCTTGGGGTCAGGCTTCAGTCATGCGCAGCCCTGCGGACAGGCCTGCCTGTGGGAAGTGAAGACATGGGTCATTCTATGGAGGCTGCTCAGGACAGCAGACTTTTGTGTCCTACCCTGTTCTATACTTTTGCCTTAGGGTAGGTTGATAGCACTTGGGGACACTTCAGGAATCACTATCAAGCATGGTGTGAGGGTACGGAGGAGAGCTCCCGGGATAGCTGAGAAGGCTCGCCTTGTGGATAGGATACACCAGGCTGAAGTCTGGAAGCTGCTTCTCAGGCCCCCAGTGGTACCTGCCATCTTCTTCGCTTAGCTCCCTCATCCCAAATAATGGTCCACTTTTCTCACACTCAGGAGAAGAGCAGGGGTGAAGAGAGGTGGGGAGGGAGGAAAATACTGAGCACAAGCAATGTGTTCGGCACTATACTTGAGACTTCCAGTGGAAATGAGAATGATACTCAGTATATATAATATGAATGCAAATAGTATCTAGTACCTAGCACAGTGGCCGAAAGGACTGGCCGCTGTGTGCCCAGTAGTTATTGTTATTACGTGCTCCGTGTCACCAGGGCTCAACAGCCTTATTTACAGAACACAAGTTCAGAGAGTCAGGGTTGAGCTCTAACCTGAATCCAATGCCACCCTACCTCAAAAACAAGACCAAAGCTATAGGAAAATGAAAATAAAGCTAAAGATTTACTCTCTAAACTTCAAAGGGCCACAGAAACCCATTGGTCCCTTGCTCATGCCCCATAAAGGCTTTGAAACAGGTGAAACAGCTTTTGAGTTTTCTAAGCAGTGGTAGACCCAAAGCTCCCCATGGGAAGCCATCACCCAGACCTTCCTCTCATCCATTCCACATCACCACGCTGATACCATCCCACCACTCCAAAGCAGAGGGAGCCGGGCTCTGGACCGTCACGGCTCTAGGAACATGCAGACCCCACCTGAGAAGAGCCCAGGAGTGTGGCTCTACTCCCGCTCCGCATCTCCTGGCCTTTCAACCCCCAGTGACCTGCACTGAGAGGCCCTGCTCAGGTCTGCTCCTCTCTGGCATTCCAACACTTTCCGAAGAACTATTTCCCATTAAGAAAGCTATCAGGTAGGCTGGGGTATGTTAGCGTGCTTGCCTAGCATGTAGGAGGCCCTGAGTTCCAGCCGCAGAACCACATAAACCAGAGCCAGAGTGACAGCGAACACCTGCAGTCCTAATGCTCGGTAGAGGCGGGAGATCAGGAGTTCAAGTCCAGCTTATATACTGAGTTTGAAGTCAGCCTGGCCTGCATGAGACCCTGTCTAGACAGGAACAAAGAGGGCCAGTGAGTTAGCCCAGAGGATAAAGTGACTTGGTGCCAAGACAGATGACCCCAGTTTGACCTCTGGGGACACATGGTGGAAAGAGAGAGAGGACACCCACAAGCTGTCCTCTGACATCCACACATGGGCCTCGACACACATGCCTCCCCGTTTATACACTCCCTGATAAAAATAAGTAAATGTAATTTTAAAAAACCTTTGCCAGAGTGTGGTGATGTTCGGGTGGCAGTGGTACTGCTTCTCTTCATTCCCCATTAGCTACGCTCACGACAGGAAGCCAAGTGGGAGCAGGGGCACCGGTCACAGGCTGGCACTCAGGAGGGGGAACAGTTGAAGAAAGAAAGAGACACAGCACTGGCACGAGGGACAGTGTGACTTCAGAGAGCCATAGCCAGCCTTCTCCCCGAAGCCACCAGGTATTTCCAAGTCCAAGGATAAAACACCATGCTTAGTGGAAGAGGCTAACAGTAACAGCTTTTACAAGAGTTCAAAGACACGTGTCCCAAACAATTCTGTACATGTTATGGGACACACTTGTACAAAAAGATATCTTAGACCAAATGAGAATGTTGCCCACAGGCAGAGAAGAGAAACAGGAAATGGGGAAAGACTGAGCAGAAAGGAGCCAGACGTAGCCTGATGCTAACAGTGTGCCATGAATCCACAGATTAACTAGTCCACCCCAATTTATCCCCAAGATCCACAGCTATCAACCACACCAGTAAGCATGGTAGATGACATTTGTAATTCCGAGCACTTGGGAGGCTGAGGCAGGAGAATCACTATGAGTTCGAGGCCAGGATGGGCTACAGAATGAGACTATGTCTTGAAAACAACACCCATCCGAAAGAAGAAAGAGAAAGTACGGCGTAATGCCAAGACCTTTCAATCTTGGGACAGCTGTGTTGTCTGGGGATGCTGTAAATGACAGCTAACCTTGTCAGGTCTGTGGGAGCCTGTAGAGATGCCATGAGTTGACCTACGGTTGATGGCCTTCTCCTGCCTGGCTTGCTCAGAGCCAGCCTGCGTCAGTGACTTCAGGATACATTCGATGGCACGGGCAGGGAACCAGTGTGGGGGAGCAGGAATGTGCCTTCCTTCCAGGGCAATGTCACAGCCCTTTCTCCACTCTCAGCTCCATCCTATAATAACATTTAATATCGGGATGGGAAAGGCAATCCCCTGGGACCTAGAGCTATGGGAAGGTACTCTCTTCCAGATCATCTGGGATGCACTGGGCCAGGCCATCTCATCCTTTTGTGATTAGATGACTCGTGTGTGTGTGTGTGTGTGCGCGCGCACACGCGCGTGTGTATGCTTGTGTGTGCGTGTGTATGTGCATACATGTGTGTGTGTGTGTGTCTGTCTGTCTGTCTTGGATATACAGAGGAAAAAAGCAAGCATAACGTTCTGTTGGTTAAGGAGGCTGAGAGTGAATTTTGAGTGGGAGACAGTACCATGTGGAGCAGTTCTCAACCTTCATGACGCTGCGACCCTTTAATACCATTCCTTATGTGCTGACCCCAACCATAAGATTATTTCGTTGCTGCTTCATAACTGTAATTTTTATTGCTATGAGTCTTGGTGTAAATATCTGAGATGCAGGATAGCTGATATGTGACCCACAGGTTGAGAACCTCTGATCTAGAAGGCCTAGTGGCTCAGGAGCAGGCAGTCTCGCTTCCCCGACGCCCTAATCAGGAGAAACGTCTGGGAATGCAGTCAGCTGGAGTACTTGCTTCTCACGCCTCAGAACTGAGACAGGAAGCTGCTGGGCCACATTCAGTGCTCAAGGGCAGTGACATTCAAGCACTCAGTATATATGCGCTCTTGGACTACATCGATTGCCTTTCTTGGGGCTGTTGTGGTTTTTCCACACATCGCTTCCAAGGGAACAAAGGGGCTTTTTAGCAGCTGGATTGCCTCTGGGGCTATTTTTAGGAACAAATTTCATCAGAATCTGTCCTGTTCATTGGGAAAAGTGGAGGGTCGATCTCTCTTGGCTGTGGGAGAAAGGGCCTGCACACTCCCAGGTAACGTCGCCCTTGTTACCACAACGGAGTCCCGGGGTAGCTGCTCTTTGCCTAGGGTCTGCACAGGAGAGACAGCAAAGTGACATTGCCAAGTGATGTAGGCTCGCCAGAGAATCACACTGTGGTCATAATGAGTTCACCTATGCATAGACCGAGAGCTCTCACCACCCTAGCCCACCTGGAAGACACAGGCATAGGAGGGAGGTCAGCTTGCTGAAAACATGTTTACTAAGAAAACAAATAAACAAACATGAAAACATCCCAGAAAAACAGATCCAGGTGTGGTGGCATACACGTATCACCCCAGCACCTGAGAGGATGAAGCAGGAGGATTACCATGAATTTGTGACTACATGGCAAAACCTTGGCTTAAAAAACAAAAAGGAGGGAAAGGAGAAAGGAGGAGGAGGGGGGGAGGGGGAAGAAAAAGAAGGCCTTGGGTACGGGAGGGACAGCAGGACTTCAGGGAGCTGGCCCTCTACCAGCTTCCAGATCAGGACTGAAGTCAGCCTGGGAATGGTCACCTCCCTCCCTCCCTCCCTCCCTCCCTCCCTCCCTCCCTCCTTCCTTCCTTCCTTCCTTTCTTTTTGATTTTTAGAGACAGGGTTTCTTTGTAGCTTTGGAGCCTGTCCTAGAACTTGCTTTGTAGACCAGGTTGGCCTCGAACTCAGAGATCCACCTGCCTCTCCCTCCAGAGTGCTGGGATTAAAGGCACCACCACCCAGCTGGGATTGGACATCTCTAACAATTGGGTAGTGAAGCTGTTGAGATCAGGGCAGCATTTGAGAGCCCCCGGGGGTTCTGATGCTTCCTGCCATTCACTCACATGAATCAGCAGCACGGGGCTTTGGGAGCCTGTGGCGGTCAGAAGACAGCTCTAGCTGTAGGTCGACAGGGAAGACAAGGCCACGCCACCTCTGCTCTTGTCCTCTCCTCCTTCAGTGCTCTTTGAACGTGGGTGTCTTTTTTCTTTATCTCAGAGACCCGTGAGCTTTCCAAGGGGAACTGCCTCTTTTTATAGGTTACAGCAGGAGCCTGGGCTTATTTAGGAACTTGGGCTCAGGTAGAGCCGAACCCCTTGTCAGCCCTGCTCTCTGTGGGTCTCTACAGGAAAAGAGGACAGGTGAGAACAACACACAGGTGAGGGTGAAACAGCACCCCTACCCTCACCTCATCCCCACCCTACCAAACCCCTGCCTAAGGGCCAGACCCACTGTCTCCATGACACCTGGGGTGGGCGCTGTGCACAGCTCACAGGCCAAGGGCCCCAGCGTGCTGGTGGGGGCAGCAGCTGCTGGTCTCTAGGCTGGTTGACAGGCTGTTATAAACACTCCTTTTAGGTTGCTATGGCAAAGAGAGTGTGTAGCCTGGCTACGGTGAAGCTATTTATGTGCCTGAAATGGCAGAGTGGTATGTTTTTTATTATTTTACTTTGAAAGTTTTCCTTTCCCAACCCCCCTAGAACGGCCTTAAAAAAAAAGGGGGGGGACCACAACTTTCTCGAGAACTAAAAGAACAGAGTCTGAAACAAAACTTGAGTCTTGAGCTGGGAAGGGGAAACCCGAAGTGAAAGAACGGGTAAGCGCCCTAAAGGAGGAAGGTCTGATTTCTGGCCACAAGTGTGCCTTACCACTTGGGAACTGAAGCCCTACCTTGGCCCGGCTCATCAAGAAGGGCCAAATCCAGGTTCTTGTCACCTTTCTAAGCTTCTGCCACTGAGAAAGGCAAAGCCCCTTTGTCTCTGTGCTCCAGCCATGGATTCCTTACTCCCCCATGCCCTACCACTGAAGATCTCTCCAGGGTCAGAGGAAGACAGCCTCAAAGCTACCACACCCTCTCACAGACAGCAGGGCCATCTGGCACTGAGCCTGGTCACATGTGGCTAGAGGGCCGCAGAGAACAACCTCGTCGGGTACCTCTGAGGGGACACACATTTCTCTACTTGACATCTCCAGGGAGTCATAAAGATGTTCATAAAGGTAGTGAGGACCCCAGCCACACCACTGAGTATGTGTTTAAGTTCAAATGCTACAGGAGTATTAAAAAAAGCTTAATTTCTGCTTAAAGACTTGTGTCTCCAGGCCACCGAGCATAGAGGGAGATTTTTGGCAGAGGCTGGGAGTGACCAGATATCAGACTCACTGGAACAGCTTTCTAAGCACTACGGTCTCTGCCTTTTCCAGTCTCCTGCCCCAAAATAAAATAAATAATGAGGAAGCAAGCGAAAGGAAGGAAAGAAAGGAAGACAGACAGACAGACAGACAGACAGACAGACAGACAGAAAGGAGCCATGGACCACAAGTAGCTCAAGAGGAGCAAGAGAGAAACCTTTGGTTATTGGGCAAATGTATGCACACGCATACATGCACACGTACACAGATCTATGACGAAAGTGTGTGCTGACTTCACTAAACATTCCGTAGTCACTTAATGGTGGAGATGAGAGTCACCTTCCAGAGGCCACTGGTTAGAACACAAAAGATACTGCTGGTTGGAGATACAGCTCAGTGGTAGACAGGCCCTGTGTTCAAAGCACTACAAAGAAAAAAAGGAAAGGGGGGTTGATTTCAGGATCTTAGCATCCCTTTCTCACCTTTTCCCAGCTCCTTTCTGATGGGCAGACTCTTAGTAGGAAGAAACTTGCACTGCTGGTGGGCACAGTAACTAGATCAAAACACAGAGGTGAGGGCAGGGGAGGTGCAAACCCCAGGCTGTTCCAGTTGCCTCCATATTGGAATGATAACTGACTGTATGTCACCATGGCTGGAAAAGGACACAGAAAACAAACCCCATAGGGAGGAGGGCAGGCGGGGTAAGGGGAGGATGCCAACCCCCCTGGAGGGGAGCCCCTTCTGCTGCCTCTGGAGAGGTCAAAGTCTGGCTGACAGCCCCTGTCAGCTGATAAAGTGGCATTACAAAAATCAGAACGTGGGACACTTATCAGTCTTGGCAGCACCTTGAGGTCAAAAGAGCAGAGCAGACGGAGTTTCTGAGCTTGTCAAGCCAACTGTCATCAGCTTTTCAGTTCCTGGAGGGTAAGGGGGAGCAGGAAGCGGGGAAGGGAGGGTGCAAAGCGGGCAGCCACAGCAGGAGTGGGGTCTTGCGCTGGCCAGCTGAGAAGGCTGGTTAAGAAGACAGCATCCACGACCTCCCACACCCCAGAACCCCAGCGCGTGTCTGAGGTTGGTGGACACTACTCAGGAACCTAGAAAACGAAACAGATGCTGACATCTACCTGTCTCAGACTCCCAGGGTAGAATGAGCTTCCAAAATCACGGGCTGTAAAGAACACCTGTGCCCAAAGGCTCGGCTCTATGGTGATGGACACAGAGTTCATTGTTGAACGAGACAAAGGGCAGGCAAAGAGGTGACTCAGCCACAGCTGGTCACTGCTGATGGGTCTCTCAGCAGAGAGAGTGTGTGTATTTTTCTTCTAAGCGAGCAGAAAGGTTGTGTTGCCTCTGTGTCCTGGGTGCAGCCTAGTGCTTGGCTTACAGTGTGGAATTAATGAATAAGAGAGATCCAGAGAGATACCGTTTCCAAGGTGAGGAAGAGTAGACAAACCATGGAGGGGGGTGGGTACCGTACCTCCGGAGAGAGTCAGTTTTTGTAAACCCCAGCATCATGCCTCTGCACTGGCCTGTCTCCCCTTTTAAATGTCCTGACCTTGCTTGGGAGACTGAATGGATTTGAGGCACCACTCCCTTGGTCTCCGGGGTTTGGGTGCAGGGAGAGTATGGGCCATTGGCACAGGAATCACCCACTTTCTGGTGAGAAGTGAAGAGAATGTAACTCATTCAACACTAAGCTCTCTCACCCGCCACATCCAGTATTCCCCAAAGCCCTGTAACATCTCCAAGAAGAGCTGTGGGTAGGGGCGGCAGGTAGGAAGGAGCGGGGAGAGATATCTTCCAGATTATTTTATTTCAGAAGTACTGGGCTACCAGAAATCCTGTGGGGGGGCTGGCTGATATCTAGCATGAGTCTAATTACACCCCATTTTCCTCTCTACACATCATCCCAAAGTCTGGACTCTATTCTTTCTTGTCTAGGTCCAGCACCACTCCATTTGGCTATTTCAGTGTCCTGGCCTTTCTCTTTATACATCTACTAGGACAGTCTAGCTGTGCAGAACTTAATCTTCCATACCTGGATAATCTCTGAACCCAATCACCCCCATGCCAGTCCGCGTAGGCATTATGTGCACCCGAGATACAATGAAAAGCAATGAGGCACTGTAGGGCGCCCATTGCTGCCGCCAACATGGGGCTCTCTGTGGCACTGGAGTCACAGAGGATGGGGCTCTGTGTGTATTCTGCATCCTCCCAAATCCATCAGAGCTTGCCTGGCCAGGTCAGCTCTTCACATGGTCTCTGACTGCTTGAAGCAGAAGCAAGTTGTTGCTGCTAAGAAGAAATGAGCTAGGGCCCCCAACAGTGAAAGACAAAGAGGAGAGATACAAGAAATCCCTAGGGCTTAAAACCCAAAGTCAACCTTGAAATAGGGAGTGGGCTGATGGTGGAAGGGGCCGGAGCACTAGGAAGATGGACGACACACTCCAAGATGACTGCTCTCAAGGACCCCAAGGAAGCCTTGAAGATGACCTGATGGAACTTGGTAAGGAACAGACGGATGATAAGATCTACCCCGCCTGGTGGCAGAGGCCTTCTTCTGACTCTGCTACCACTATGCAAGGATTCAGAGAGGAACCGGAGGAAGGGGAGCATCATCTTCCCAAACAAGGAGCCAAATTTCCAAAACTCCTACAGGCATCTCACAGGATCTGACGGAACATTTGCTCGGGTTTGCCAGAATGAGCTTTCCCCAGTTTCTGCAGCCTCACAGTCCCTGGCCAGCTGTTTGGAATTAGCAAGATCTTCATCACCAGGGAACAGCCCCTTTAGGTGTTGGGAAAACTTGTGCTTCCCTAGCCCTGTGAGTAGCGAGCCCAAAGACACACAGCTTCCTCTCCTCTCTCCTCCCCTCCCCCTTCCCCAGCCAGCCTCAGAGGACTGGGAGGGAGGATTGGGGGTGCAGAGAAAAGAGAGAAGGGGCAGACCCAGGGCATGCAGGCAGCAGGCTGGGAGAAACTTTGCCGTCTAAGGCTGTGGAATTCTCCCACTGGGTTCCTCCTTAATCATTGCAGCTCGGCTATATCCCCAACTTGAAGCTTTAAAAGGTAGCCCCGCAGCCAGAAAACCAAACATGTCAGAGAGAAGAAGAGTTGCTGCAGGCTGCTGTAAGCACCTCCAACAGAGGCTCTGGGGTAACAAGGCTCTGCGACAAGGGAAAGTCCCCCCGCCCCCGGAAAAACCAAACAAACCAGGCAAAGGCTACACGGCAGAGACAACTTCCAGACCCCCATCAAATACCGCCTGTACCCACATTCCTGACCCCCACAGAGAATTTTGCTCCCATTATAAATCTACCCAGGGAAGGAAGGGCTAACGGCTGCTGGAGATTGTTTGATTAGTTTTTGGAAACTTTCTCTTTATAGCAGATCTGAAAAATCAGAGGCTTTGTGGTCTTTTGGGAAAAGAAATAAGTGCTAGAACGCTCATAGGTCTGAAACACTAGCTTCTAAGATGGTACAAGTGGCCTCTGAGGCCAGGTTGCTATGGTTTCCAGGAGGACAAATAGACATTTGGCCCAAAAGAGGGGTAGGAGGGGAGCTGCCTTTTTTCTTCCTATGGGAATTGTTTCAAGAAAGGAGGGTATGTGTAAACCAAGGAGAAGGTTACAGGACACGGGACAAAATGTGTGCAGCCGCGACAGTCCCGAGTTTCCTTCGAGCAAGAGGGAGAAGGTCCTTGTCACTCCAGCAGGCCCAGGGAGTGCAGCACTTCTCACCCAAGCCTGCAGGCTGGGAGCACAGGGCTGAGTTGCTTCTGGAAAACCTGGATCTGGAAAAGACAAGTGAGGCCGATAGCCCCAAAACCATGCACGAAGGCACAATGCCCCCAAATCAAGGTCTTCTCACCCCTATATGGCATTAACATGTGGTCTTCCCACGTCTCCTGGTCACTTCGCTTTTTGGCTCTTAATGCAAAAGAATAGGATGGGTGGGTGCCAAGTGCCAGCCTGCTGCCATGTCCTCCCAACGGGAGCTGCCAGTTGAATGCAGCCACCTGGCCAAGGGATTCCCCTTTAGGGCACGAGAATCTGCTGTTTCTCAGATCCCCCTTCAAATGAGAGCAGCAGAGCTCATGTCAGGCTGCCTCCTCCTGGAGAGGTGACAAAGGAGATGGAGTTGCTGAGGGTTCTGGCATCTTCAGACACAGCGCCTTGGGCACCACAGCATACAGGGTATGCCATCAGCTGACCACAGCTAGGACGTCGACAAATCGCAATTCACCGACAAATGCACTAGTAAGTTCCCGGGCTTTGCTGGGAGCAGATCCCTGCTGTCCCTCCAACTACAGCAGTGTTTCTCAAGCTGTGGGTCACGACCTTTTCACAGGTGCCTCCTAAGATCATCTGCATATCCGATATTTCTGTTACGATTCCCAGTTGTAGCGAAATTACAGTTATGAAGTAGCAATGGGAATAGTTTTACGGTTGTGGGGGGGGGTCGCCCCAACATGAGGAACCTTACTAAGAGGTCACAGCATTAGGAAGGTTGAGAAGCATAGGGCTACAGCATCACACAACTCAGAGAATCCCAGCTCTGTAGAGAACTTTGGGAACACTGTCAGAAATCTGGCTTTACGCAAATTGTGAGTCAAGCTTGGGGTCCAGGCATGGGACCAACATGTTGCACAGCCTGGATGTCAAAGCAGGGTAGAGGCAGGGGAGGCTGATCAGCAGTCTATATTAGGTATGGGCTGACAGCTGGCACTGCCCGTCTTTACCTGTTCACTCGTGGGCATTCAGCATCCTGGGGCTGTATTTGTGGCTTCATTCATAGCCTGGGTCTCCATAATGGGCTCAGCCCTGTACCTTGAGCAAAGGGGACCGTTCCATTTTTTTCTAGGATATCACAGTTGTGTAGGGTATGCCCTGCAGAAAAGTGCCAAGGAAGGGACTGGGCCACAAAATCCACACTGTTTTTTGGATGAGCCTTGGATCATGGGCTATATTCATCTCCCTAAAATCTTTACAAAGAAGTCTTGACCAACAGTTCTTAACTCTTGGCCTGGAGCATTCTCTGGACCCACCAGACCTTAAGTAGTAAGTGAAAACCAGCAGTGAATCCAGTCTGACCAGCGATACACTGGAAGCAGAGCTCAGGATGCCAAAGCAGCCAGGGACATCAGCTTCTGAGTCTAAGGCCTACAGTTCTGCACCAGAGATCAGGGCTACCACCCCTAGCCCTGCTGCTGCCATAGTACAGACATGACAGCCTTTCTGAGGCCAACCTTCCTTTCCTGAACAATACAGAGCACAAAGTAGAGCACAGCCAGGCGGCTGGCCTGGGTTATACAGCCCCCATCTCAAAACAGCACAGCTCACTACGTGGAAGCTGGAGCATTGTAAGGGATTGTCTCCTTTGGCGTGAAGGGCCACTGTTGCAGGATGGATACCGTAAGAAGCTATTGGGCTGTGGAGTAAAGTGCCGGTCCCCCTGCCAGCCTTTCCTATGCTTCCCATCCTGGATCTGAGCCCGGGCTCGACATATCAGGAAGACACTGGGGTTCCCTGTTTTCAGACTCCTCCCAAATCTCCAGCTTTTGCAACAGTCTGAGGAATCTGTTTGCCATTTGTTAAGCCCTGTCAGCAAGGCTCGGCCGAGGCAGAAAAGGCCCTGAGGGTTTTAAAGCACTCCACCACTTGGTCTTTGTGGCAGTCTTTTTAGACAGGGCAGATTTTAATTACACATGGGTCTCAATGGTGAAGTGACTCACTAATTAAGACCATACAACCACATACCCACAGGAAGAATCTAGCCGCAGCTAAGATAAGGACATGCTCCACAAGAAAGCAGAGGGAGCCAGGTCTTGGGGTACAGGCCCATAATCCCACCTACTTGGAGACTGAGTCAGGAAGACATCCACTGTCTTAGAAGAGTGTCACAAATACCAATGTCAGAGAGTTTTGAGAACCAAGAAGTTCCAGCATTTCTTGGGTTGCAGAGGGCGTTTAAAGTCAGCCTGGACAGAAAACCAGAGGGAGGTGCAACTGGGAACCAGGGCCTTACACAACGGGCTAGTTTATCTCCAGCTGTTTCAAGAGCATCCCAGGTCAAACTCAGTGAGAGCCTGCCTCAAGATAAATAGAAAAGCCAGGCATGGTATTGCCTGTTAGCTCAGCGCTTGGGAGGTGGAAGCAGGAGGATCCTGTGTTCAAGGCCACCCTGGTCTACACGAGGTCCTAGCTCAAACAGACAAAGCATGTTAGGGATGTAGCTAAGTGGTAGAGCACTTGTCCAGCATGTGTGAGGCTCTTGTTCCATGGCCAGTACCAGGAACACTGCCTCCCTACAAATATACATACATTTAGTGGATAGGAGGAGGCAGAAAGAAAAGGGGAGTGGCAATAAGAAAAGGGGAGTGGCCTATATGAAAAGGGGAGTGGTGCATAAGAAAAGGGTGTTTTAGACAGTACTTGGGAGCTGGGGGATTCCTGTCCTGGTGAGCTCAGAGGATTAGTATAGGTTTCTCTGACTTCCTCCCAGAGGTGACCGTGAGACACGCTGAGTGTATGTGTGATGTCTGTGTGAGTCATCAGCATCACTGGCCACGGACACCTTAAGGGTACAGATTGTGGTCTAGATAGAGGCTGTGCAGTTACTGGTGTACTGGGGGTGGGGTGTAAAAGGAGAGCTACAGAGGAAGAGTGGGGGAAGAAAGTGAGAGGGCTCTCTTCCTTAGGGAACTCCCAGTCTGGAGAAGTCTGAATGAAGGGGCCTGCGCTAAGAGTACAGTGTGCACACAGGACTTCTGGAGGCATGGAAGCCAGTGTGGAGCCTGATACGATAAAGGCAGACAAGGGGAAGAAGTGAGGAGAAAATAAAAGCAAAAGACCTAGATGTTGTGGAGTCCCTGGGCTGCCAGCAGGCATGTTTCCTGGGACAGGAAGGCTAAAGCAAAGCTGAGGTCCCAGGCAACCACTTCTCTCTAAGTAGCTCCTCTGGGCCTATGTGATGTCATGTACTTTGTTGAAAAGAGATCTGTGGAGTCAGGCATAGTGGAGATCACCTTTAATCCCAGCACTTAGGAGGAAAAGGTAGATCTCTGTGAGTTCAAGGCCATCCTGGTCTACATAGTGAGTTCCAGGACAGCCACAGTTATATAGTGAGACCTTGCCTAGGAAAACAAAACAAAACAAAACAAACAAAAAAAAGGAAAAAACAAGAAAAAAGAAAGAAAAAAAGTAAAGAGATCTCTGGTAGGTGAAACTTGGGTTTTACACTTACCCTCACCATCTGCAGAGCAGGCCCCTAGGCTCCTGCTTCTAAATTACTGCAGATTGCGCTACAGCCCGAGTCTGTTGAGGAAAGCAGGGCTGCTGAGGAATGGGTAGACACAATGAACCGCACACGCACACAATGGAACTGTTATTCTGTTATTCAAGGAAGGAAACTCTGACACACTGCAATGCAGACTCTCAAAACCATGATACTAAGCAAAATAAGGCAGACACAAAAGGACAAATACTGTGGATTCTATTCATATGAGGGACCTAGACTAGAGACAGGAAGGAGAGCACCGATCACCAAGGGTTGGGGTGAGTGAGAAGGTGCGGGCATTGTTCAGTGGGAACAGTTTCTACTGAGTGGACGAAAAATTCTGGGCATGGGGGTAGTCATGGTTGCACAACAGTGTGGCTGTCCTTAATGCCAGGGAAAAGGGTAAGTTTCATGCTTTATATAGTTCACCACACACAGAGATATACACACATACCAACCTCAGAAGGAAAGAAAGCAAACACAAGAGCAGCACTGTTGAGGGCACGTTGTGTATGTGGGCAGTGCAGAGCTCAGTTCAGGGCTTGGGCCCACCATGGTCCTCGAGGTCAAAGGCCAGAACTACAAAGGGCAATCACCATAGACAGTGGTGTCTGACGTGCTCAGGCCTGGGAGACCAAGGAGGGTTTGGTAAACAACAGCACAGAGGTAACCTGGTGGGCCTGTGTGATCCAGCCATGGAGGGGAGAAACAGACAGGGCTTTTTAAATACAAAGACGGTGGGAGGTGGTGATGCTGGGCAAGAAGGTGACCAATCAGCCAGGTGGTGGTAGCTCACGACTTCAATCTCTGCACTTGGGGAGGCAGAGACAGGCAGATCTCTGAGTTCAAGGCCAGCCTGATCTATGGAGTGAGTTCCAGGGGCTTACACAGAGAAACCCTGTCTCGAAGAAAGAAGGAGGAGGAAGAAGAAGAAAGGAGAAGGAGGAAGGAGGAGGAAGAAGAAAAGAGAAGGAGAAGGAGGAGGAGGAGGAGAGAAGAAGAAGAAGAAGAAGAAGAAGAAGAAGAAGAAGAAGAAGAAGAAGAAGAAGAAGAAGAAGAAGAAGAAGAAGAAGAAAGGTGATCAATCACCTTCTGAAGGAACAGGAGGAAAAAGCCAGGCTTCATCTCCTCTCATTTCCAAAGTCACCCCACTGACTACTTAGAGTACACAGACCTGAGTAGACTAAGGACGCGTGAGGCCTTCCCGCCCCAAGGCAGAGAGTCTCTAGGCTTTTAAGCATCCCCCACATTATCTCACTGGATCCCCAACAGCCTTGGGAAAGAGGGTGCTACCACTTCAATTTACAAGGAGAAAACTGCTAGACACTTGTCTAGGGACTCGCGGAAAGGAGCAGATCCAGAATCCACATTCAAGGTTGCCAAAAAACCCACATTTCCTCCAATGATTTTACCTGTGAGATATTTTCTAGCCATGGAGACTCTTTCCCTGGCACCAGTCCTTCCAAGTGTTGTGTAGTGGTCAAGGACACAGGCAATCTGTGTGCGGCTGGCCCAAATTCCAGAGCCATCAGCACTACCTGTTTGCCTTGGTATAGTTAAGGGCTCTGGCTCTGAAGTTTGGACATGGAAAATACCACACACACACACACACACACACACACACACACACACACACACACACGTGGGGGGAGGTAAGCTGGTGCTATTGCATTGTGGTGCTGGAGATCAAACCCAGGACCTCAAGCATGCTAAATGTGGGCTCTACCCTTGAGCTACATCCCCAGCCCTGTGCTTGACTGATTAGTCCATTTTACTTGTTGGGTCAGGAGCCTACTTCAGTCAGAAAGTGAAGAAAAACTATATACTATGTGGTAGAAGGAAAGGGATTTCTGTTGAATTCTAATGACCTGGATTGGAACCCAAGCTCTGATTTTGGATAAGTTCCCCCACCAACATCTGCCACTCAGTGATCACGTAACGTCATGCGCCAAGCGTTGTTGGACTTACTTCTGCAGGAAAGCACTTTGCTCCAGCCGCTAAGTTCCTCGGCTGGCCGGAGAGGCGCACTACGCTCTCACCCCACTCACTTCCCATCACATTCCTTTTCAGAGGAAACTTCTCTGAAACAAACTTCTAGGCAGGCATGTACTAGTGCCCACTAATTCCTTCTAAAACCAAAGTGAGTTCCTACCCAAGGTCACAGCCTTGGCTTCAGTATAGTAATAGATGCTATCACATTTGATGCCTACACTAGTAGATCTATTACACGATGTTATGAATATTAGTGATTAAAATGACAGCTACCCCAGAAATGGTTATAATTGTTTTTTCTTTTGGATCAGAGCCTTAGCTTATTTTATCTCTGCAAGTGTTTTGCCTGCGTGTGTGTCTGTGCACCGTGTGTGTGCACTGCCTGAGGAGGACCGAAGCTGACCCTCTGGAACTTCAGGTGACTGCAGGCTATAGCGTGAGTGCCAGGAGCGGGACCTGAGTCTTCTAGGAGAGCCTCGAGTGCTCTCAACTGCTGGGCCCTCTCTCCAGCCTCAAGGTTTAACATTTTTTTTAACTGCCACCTTTACAGTCTTCATTTGCTAGTTTGCAAGGTGCAGTTTTCATCTAGAGTTTTTAAAAAAGCATTTACAAATTTTTTTATTTCATTGTGTGTGTGGGGGGCACACATGTGCCACGGCATGTGTGTGGAGGTTGGAGGACAACTCCCGGAAGTCAGTTCATGTGGGTCCTGTGGATTAAACTGTGAGCGACGGGCTTGCTAGGCAAGTGTTTACCTGCTGAGCCCTCTCTCCAGCTCTCACCTAAAACCCTTCACCTGTGGGTGATAGCATCTTCAAACTCTTCCTGAATTATACAAGGATCTCCCAACACTTCAACCCCAATGACTCAGCTTCCTGTCTGTAGACCATAGCTATTAGGACTGTAATTACAACTTCATGCTTTATCCGGACACACTAGACATTGTTATCTTTATTGTCTCTACTGTCAATTACAACTTCATTTTTTTCTCCCCACACGCTAGACATAATCTTTATTGTCTTTGCCACCAACGCCTAGATTTAGCTCTGTGCTGACCGTTTCTTCGGCTGATCACTTCTTCTGGCATTTTAGATCTCTTCAAGTAATTTTTCTTCTTGAACTATGTTCTGTAGAAGTTTCTTTAGTGTGTGTGTTTTTGGGGAAGTCTAATAGGTAGAAACCTGTTCTCATCTGTCTCCAAAAGGCTTTACCCTGGCACCCATTCAGGAAAAGGTTTTTTACTGAGGATGGAATTCTGGGTTAGCAATTTTCTTCACTGTCTCCTAGCTTTTAAGAGAGCAGTTGTCACTATTTGTCCCCCTCAAAGCAGCACATGCGGTGGGTCTTTCCTTTTGCAGTTTCAATTATGCTGTGTCCATGAACAAATTTAACCCGTCCCTTGAGATAAATTATATATATTTTTTCATCAGTTTTTGAGCACTGTGTCTTCAACTATATCAGGATCGTCTCTAGGTGCTAGCAGATCATAGCACATGGGCCAAGATGGGAGGGCTGCATGTTTTTGTAAATAAAGCTTTATTGACACAAAGCCACAACTACCATTTAAACATCCTCTGTGACTTCTTCCACACCACAATTGCATAACTAGTCATTATGAAGAGACCATAGGGCCACAAGTCCTAAAATATTTACCTTATGGCCTTAAAAAAAAAGTCTTGCCAATTTGGATCTATTTTCTGACCCTCCATATTTCTTCCATGGTTTTTTAAATCTTCATCTTTTTCATCTTCTATATTCATTTCTTCAGAAAAAAATCTTTTTAAAAAATAAATACTATTTTTATTTCCATAGTTGTAAACTATAAATATAATCATTTATAAGGACACTTTGAACAATATGCATTTTAGTGTGCTACACAAGTATCATTTTTAAATTATTTCTCAATAAAGTATTAAGAAGTACTGAAGTGGGAAAATGTTTGGCCAGTCTACCGTCACCACCCCATTCCCTCTGAGACCATGTGTCCCCAAGGCTGAAGCTGCTCAGAGGGCTCATCTTCGAGTGCCCGAGCCAAAGACCAATTGTTTTTAGGACACATGGTCTTCCACATGACGGGGTGGGGTCAAGGATATTCCTCTCTATAAGCATGGTTGTGGCTGACATGCGATCCCAGTACTTTATTTTTTTTATTGTTTTTATTGAGCTATACATTTTTCTCTGCTCCCCTCCCTTCCTCTCCCCTCCCCTTCTACCCTCTCTCATGATCCCCATGCTCCCAATTTACTCAGGAGATCTTGTCTTTTTCTACTTCTCATGTAGATTAGATCCATTCATGTCTCTTTGTTGTCTAGATTCTCTGGAATTGTGAATTGTACATTGGTTTTTCTTTGTTTTATGTCTAAAAGGTATTCATGAGTGAGTACATATAATATTTGTCTTTCTGCGTCTAGGTTAACTTACTCAGTATGATGCTTTTTAGATCCATCCATTTGCCCACAAATCTCAAGATGTTATTATTTTTTCTGCTGTGCTGTACTCCAGAAAAAAAAAATCTTATTTACAAATTTTGTCTTTAGCTATACTACACTATTTAAACTGCGCATTAAATGTTAATTTCTTAGAGCCTGGGATTGTAGCTCTGTGGTATAGCACTTGCTTTGGGGTTCAATCCTCAGCACCCTTTGCAGTATGGTGGCTCATTTTAGTAATGCCAGTATTAAAGGTTGGGGCAGGAGGATTACCATGAGTTCAAGGTCAACCTGGGCTATAGAGTGAGATAGTGTCTCTAACATTCAATATAATAATAATGATAATGATAATGATAATAATAATAATGTTTCCTTTATTCCGTTTGGCCCATTATCATATCTGCCTGGCCAGCTGGGTTTCCTGTCTCTTCACCGCTCCTTCACCACCCTGCCACCGCTGATTATCTGCCATTTCTGCGAGTCTCTGCTGCTCAACCTCATTGGCAATCAGGGAACCGCATGCAGAGCAGGAAGAGACAGGAACACTCAGCTCTCAGGAGGCACAAGCAGGACTGTAAATTCAATAATTCCCTGGGAGCTTCAGGTCAGCTTGGGGTGGATAGTAGGGCTTTCAAGTGTAAGTGTGTGTGTGTGTGTGGGGGGGACCAAAGAAGGGAGGGAGGAAGTGGGGAGGGGGAGAAGAAGGGGGCACTTTCCACTTGCATGGTCAGAGCTACCAACCTTGCCGAGGCCCTGAGACTGAACTGCGGCTCGCAGCTTTGAACACGTGAGCCTAACAAGACTTTCTCAACGAAAGAACTCAGGAGAGCTCAATGTGGGCAGGAGATGGCATAGTGATGGCAAGCGGAGCAGAAGTTGTCCGTTACTGAGTTAGAGGTATTGAAGGGTGTCGCAAACTGCACAGGCCTGGACTCCCTCTTTGGGTGGGGACTGTCGAGGGCCATTATATTTCACAATGGAAGGAGGCGCAGTTATCCCTACAGGCCTGAGTGTGTGTGTCTCCTCTGGGACCCACAATAAAACAACCTAGGGCAGAACCCAACACCCTTCCAGGCCAGACTTGTTGGGTTCTAAACGGAGATCATCCCACCCAGTCAGGAGTGGTAGCTGTGGGCTCCAGAGTCCGGGTACAGTGACTGGTGTGGGAGACTTGCCCTAAACGGACCTCACTGCCGCCCTTGCCCTGGGCGCGCAGTGTCTGGACTTGCCACTCCCCGCCCTCCGCTGCAGGCGCTCCGGCACAGCTGGCTCCCAGCACCGCTGAGGATGGTGAGCAGCTGGGGAAACACAGGCCTAAAGCCCCTGAGGCCTGGCTCAGCCCAGAAACCCAAAATAACGAGACTAGCTCCACCCTGGCAGCAGCGATTGCTCAAGAAGGGGACCTGTGACTCACAAGAGTTTAGCTAACCAAAAGGCCCAGGCCCCTCCTTCTCTCCGATCCCACCTCCTCCCAGTCATCTCCCACCAAACTCAGGGGAGGCCCCGCCCCACTTTCATCTTATCTGAACAAACCTTAAACAAAACCTGACCTGATGGTGGTGGCTCTAGCAAGGTTTTCAATGGAAGGCCCCAAAGCAGGCCTCAAGTCTCCTCTGAATACAGCTCCGCACTTTGCAAGGTGCACATGCTTAGTCTATGCTCTAAAACAAGGGATGCCTGAAATGAGAGGATGGGGTTAAAAACCAGGGTGACTCTGAGCTTGGAAGACAGCACTGGGTAGAAGAGTGGCCCGGAGACCCCTCTCAGAATCTGGGAGAAAGCCCCCCACCCCCCAGCATGTGGGGAGCCTGAGATCCCAGAGTGGAAACTAACAAGCCTTCTTGGTTGCCAGTGGGGACCACCAGTTTCTGTGATCTCAATGTCTGCAATCTAATTAAAAAAAAAATCTGCCTGCAAATCGTAGTGTTTTTAACTTCCCAGAGCCTGTCAGTTTAGATTTCCTTCTCTAAATTACCCTAACAATTCTTGGTTAGAAGCAGATGACAAAGGGGGTTCAGAGCTCAAGTGGCTTACTCTAGCTAGTGGCAAGGTCAAGAGTGGAATTCAGACCCCAGATTCTTTGTTGTCCCCCAGGATTCCCAGGTTTCTCCCCCACTTTGAATGTCCACTGAGACGCACTCTCTCACCTACAGATTAAGAAGGTGTACTCTGTTGGGAGTGTGTGTGTGTGTGTGTGTGGGGGTGGTGTTCAACTTCCAGGAGGTGGAGAGACTCCTGCTAAGCTTCTGGAGAATAGTGAGCCCAGGACACTCACTGGCCAGGCTCCCTCAGTCCAGCCTTCAAAGCAATCCCCTGCACACCTGTGGCGTTCTAAGGCACATTCCCATTTCTTGCCCTACGGGATATTTGTAACAACCCTGTAAGGCACTCAGAATTATATTATCTGACACTTTAAAAAGACAAAAGGCAGACTTTAGAGCTAAGTGACATGTTCTGTTCTCTTGTGTGTTGCTGCAAGAGGTACTGGGTGAATTAATGCAATAATTAAGATTCTTCTATACTCATGGAAACCCCAAACACTTCCCTCCCTCTTCTTATCCATCTCCCAAGGATGCCCAGGAAAGAGGAAGATGAAAGGGTTAAGCCGCTCTACTGGCCAGGGACAGATTTTGGGCACAATGACCCAAAGTTTACACAGAGTCATACAACAGCTTCTGAACAAACCCAAGACTTCGCGATCCAATCCATGGTCCTGCATGGAACACGCCAGCCGTCTTTGGATGGCCTGTGTCTGCCACTGAGGCCACAGGAGCGCTTTGGCACTCTTGAATTTACAGAAACCATTTGGCACAAGCTCCAATAGGCTGGCGTCCAGACTGATTCCAAACTCTCCTAACCACTTTAGAGTGCCATGGGGCCTCTCTGTGCCCACCACATACATTGAACTCCATCTTTGTTTTTGCCCATTATCCATTTGATGTAGACAGCCCCTTTGGGTTTTTTCTAATTCTTTTTCCTCTGTCTCTCCCTGCTCTATTCTTGGATGATATTTTAAAGTTTCTTTTCTTTAAAAATATAGCTGCAGATAAAGTATACTTAGCTTGTCTTTATACATGAACATGTAACAGAATGAAGGCAGGAAAACCTCATTGTTCTTGCCAACCAGGAGCCACAGCGAGAGCCCAACCCTGCGGTAGGGGCCAGTGTTGGTCATCAGCAAGTAAACTGACTCACAAGTTTATAGGGGGCTTTATTTAGGATGCTCTTCCGCGACAACGCCTGGCCTTGAGCTGAGCCTGGACGGGAGCCACGCTGCCTTCCTAACTCCCACTTCAAACACAAGTTGGTCTGCTCATCTCACACCTTCATGTGGGCTCCAGGCATGCTGGGGAAGAAACTGCCCTAAACCTTTCTGCCTCTCTGACCTGTCATCACAGCTCAGACTCCACGCCCTGCCGGGCTGGCTCCAGATCATAGCTCTCAAAGCATGGGCTGAGGGCCTCAGTCTCTGTATTTCCTTTTGTAGACTCACATCGCTCTTTCCCTTCTGTTTGCTTCTGTTGGAATGTGTAACCAGTTCCTTCGGATGCACGACCAGTGCCCACTGTACTGTCAAGTAGGGAAATGTTTAAGTCAGGAATTCAATACTTAAAACATCCCAAATTTGTTTTTAAAAATGAATATACTAACCTAGGTGGAGGGTGTGTACCTGCAGTCTGGGCTACTCAGGGGGCTGCTAAGGAAGGAGAATTACTTAAGCTCAGAAGCAGGAAGCCAGCCTGGGCAACAGAATCAGAGTGTCTCTATCTGTCTTCTATCTGTCTCTGTATATACATTTAAAAGAATGAAAGAAATATATAAACACATTAATAACTATAAATTTGAATTTATTATAAGTCTTCCTTTTAGCCACCCCCCCCCCAATTTTCTAAACTTGCTAGAATGATCCTGAGAGAAGCAGAACAGAACTCAGACTATGGAGTCGAAAGCCTTCACTTAGTGCTCAGGGGGAACTTGGATAAAGCATTATCTTATGTTTGCCTTGGTGTCTCTTTGAGAGGGAGGATGGGCACAACACCTTCCTTGTAGAGGAAATAATGAGGTCACGACACTTAATACCTGTCGTGGTGGGTGACAGTAACCCCCAGCAAATGCTAGATGTCTATATATTACTGTTATTCTCAGAGAAAAAGTAAACATCCTTAGAAATAACATTTTGGCTCAATGGTACCCTGAGATAGGAGACCCTATCTTTAAAAAAAAAAATCACCTTTCTAAAAATACACCATCACATTAAAAGATATTAGAAACCAATGAAAATGGTCACCCTCTTCAAATGGCCTCTTCATTGTCTCCGACAGTGGCTGGAGCAGGAATAAGCACAAAGCACAGCGTACATGTGTAAGGGTCACATGGAGAGAGAAACAGGAAGGAGAAAGGGTGTCACATGGAGCAGCGACTGAGACAAACGCAGGTTCATGAGAGAAAGCAGAGACGGCATTTTCTTGTCTTTTGTGCAGTACATTGAAGCCCGGGCTAAGTATTTGCGCTGCCACAGAGCTGCACACCAGCTCAAGAGGGTTTTTGAAGAAAAAACAAAACAACCAAAAACAACCCCACAAAACTAGCTAGAACAGACCACAGAGTGACTGATTGAAGAATCAAGCAACAAGCTTTAATTAGCATACACAGCCATTCTCCACGGCACCTGTAACCCCACGACACTGGAGGCTGAGGCAGGAGGATGGAGCATTCAAGGCCATCCAGCCTGGGTTACCCAGAGAGACCACGTCTCAAACAAAACAAACAGAATCCCCAAACCAAACCAAGACGGAAAAAGAAAATCAGAGCAGAAACACATACAAAGCAGCAAGGAGGAAGAGAAGAGTCTGCAGGTTGGGTAAGAGAGATGTTCTGCTCTGGTAGGGTGTTTGAGGCCATGTTGCCTGGGGCCCCCCGGCAGGATGGCTTAGTGAGAAATATCTCTGGCTTAAACTGGGTCTGAAGGTAGCCCTAAGTTAGACAAGGGACTTTGGGGGCTGAGGGGATGAAAGGGGGCAAACCCAAAGGCCTCTGAAAAACAGCTGTTGACAGGAACAGGTGCCTGGGTGAGGACGAGAGGCTGAGCTGGGGAGAGCGCCCCGCGGAGCTGAGTGGGGTCAGGATCCTGAATTTCTTTACGTTGGTTGATTTTAACAATCCGACCTTGCAACCATCTCACCTGTTCTGAGCCAAGACCGTAAGTGGAGGCTGGATGTCAGAAAAAAAGGGGATTATCACCATGACTTCAGCTCTCCTGAGGAGCTCTCACACCCCTCTCGACCTTAAAGGATGACCAACTAAAGTGAGCAGGGCACATGTGGTCGGGGAACTCACAGACTCCCAGCATGGGTCTGAGGAAGACATCAAACAAGGCTCAGTCAGGCACGGCAGGTCACACCTAACATCTCAGCACTAAGACTGCCTGCCAGCTAACATAGTTTCAGGTCAGCATGGGCAACAGAACAAGACCCTGTCTCAAAACAAGCAAACAAACAAGCAAAGAAACTCCCCTAAAGGTTTTAGAATGCTGGGGGACCAAGACCCAAAGTAACTTCTCCCAGGCCTTGGCCATGGTCAGTTCTCACACCCTGTTACTGACTTTCTAGGACGACTCCCCTAGTCTGTGTGGTAAGGGCAGATCTGCAGGCCATCACCCTGTTCTGTGCCTCCTTGTCTTCACCCCTCAGAGTTAGTTGTTTTTCTCATCCTACGTCCGCACATTTGAATGGTTGCTGAGATCAGGTAGAAAACTGAGTGGAGCAGAACCAAGCCTTCAGCAAGAGAAGAGGGGACACAGCCAGGAGAAGCTTGACGCCCATTGGCCATCGGCAGAGGTAACCTAGCTCCTGCTGATCCTTGCCATGGAAGAAAGGTAGGCTAACATCTTCCTGGCTTCTGGGTTGGGGCAGGGGGAACAAGAAATTTAGATCTATGTGAAATCTTATTTTTAATTTTCAGTAACCAGCTATAATTAATCTGCAGGGTTGTTAGGGTAGGAGGAAGCAGAGAATTTGGGAGTTGAAATGTCCTTGAAGTAAATCCAGCGCTAACTTTATTTTAGCTATGAACACATTGAAGACTGGGAAGTTTACATGAGTTCGGAGGCCAGGGAGCAACTCAAATGACTCAGAGCCTGGTCTCCTAATGGCTGCTCTAAAGTCAGCTCCTCTGGAGCCCAGATTCTCAGTGATTTGTTGCTACACATGGGGCCAAGTGGTTGGATGTAAGCTTCTTGAAAAATCTGGCAACAGCAATGACTCAGAGTTAATCCAGAATCAAATGTATTTCTAGGGGGGTTCTGGTGGCAGCCACCGTGTTGCATTGTGGGACTGCAGCCTTGGTTCCTAACACACAGCCTAAGCACTCTGTGCCA
Organism: Alexandromys fortis; assembly: GCF_014885135.2. Lineage (NCBI taxonomy): Eukaryota > Metazoa > Chordata > Mammalia > Rodentia > Cricetidae > Alexandromys > Alexandromys fortis. Next base: position 5,028,863 of record NW_026067940.1, on the reverse strand, counting down.
TGTATGCGGTCACACTATACTGCATACCAGGGAACACTATACCGCATACCAGGGAACACTATACCAAATACCTTGGCTCAGACTTCAGGTTACTGTATGTTGTGAACTGCATGTTTTTAGTGTACATACTAAGTTTTCCCCTCTTCTAGAAACATAATAATTTTGATTATAGGAGATAAAGATTTTAATGTTTCAGACCCATCAAGTTAGTATATCTTGGAACTATATTATTAGAATGTTCCATTTTAGCCAGAGCATGGTGGTGCACAAACTTTTAAATCCAGTGCCCTAGAGGCGACAGATCCAAGTTTGACAAGTCCAGTCTACACAGTGAGTTCCAGGACAGCCAGGGCTATGTAGAGAGACTCTGTCTCAAAAACAAACAAACAAACAACAACAACAACAAAAAAGAAAACAAACGAACAAACAAGAATACTGTATTTTATTTTGTTTTTTTTTGAGGCAGGGTCTCTCTAGGATGTAATGCTGACTGCTTTGAAACTAGGACCAGGCTGGTCTCAAACTCACAAAATGTTTGATTTAAAAACTGTTGTTTGACTTGCTGACTTGAGTTTCATTTATAAAAAACAAAAACAAAACAAACAAACAAAACTCAAACCCCAGAAGACTGTTGTGAGCCAATAAAATGGCTGGGTTTGTAAGGGTTGCTGTCAAGCCTGGTGTTCTGAGTTTGATCACAGGACCCACATGGTGGAAGGACAGACTGCCCCAAGTTGCCCTCTGGTCTCCAGACTTGCACTGTGGCAAGAGACCCCATGTCTTCAGCACAGACACAAAATAAGTAAGTGAAAAAGCATTAAAAAAAAGTAGTTAAGTTGAATTTTGTTTGTGCTTTGGAAGAATTGACAACAATTTCGGAGATGTCTCTAAACACATGTCTGCCATTTTGTGCTTTGTATTTATAAGAGGCAGCGCTCTCAGAATTGACAATTATAAAATCAAAACATTAGTCAATTCTGAAAACCATTGAAGATGTTCTATTTCCTCTAGTACCAAATCAGCAGCCAAGATTTAATTCTTCATCTAAAAATAAACAAGCATATCTCATTAGCATGCAAAATTGCCTTTGTTTTTCATAAATGGTAAAATTATAACTATACCAACCAAAGGGTTGTTTTTCAAATAAATCTCTTTATTATTTATTATCAGTTCACTGTTTGATTTACATACTTATTTTACATACCTATATAAAATTTTTGTGAAAATTTCTTGGGCAAAAGGGGTCTTGGATGGAAACAGTGTAAATAATCCTGCTCTAGACCACCCGTCTGCCATTAGGAGGCCTTTGCCATCAATCATTCAGGCCTGGGATGCTGTGCTCCTGAGGAGGGATTCTGGCTTTAGAAAGGAACTAGGTACATTTACTACGGTCTTGACTCAGTTCTAAAGAAAGGTTTTATTTCAATCATCTGTCCATCCATCCACACATCCGTCACTGCTTATCACAGCGAGGCAATTTGCTGTATTTAACCCTGGCTACACAGGGGTCACTAAAGCATCACTCCTCCTTCTAAGCAGTTCCCGGGCAGGCTAGTGAGCTCGGTGCAAATGCTGTATAGCAGCCACTACATTGCAGTGGCCTGGGAACTCTCAGCTAATATTCCCATCCACATCTGTAAGTCACTTCCTCTGAGAGCATCTCCCAGTGCCGCCCGATGCTAGCCTCATGGACCGAGAGAAGGCTGTAGATGCCTCCACTCAGAGCCCAGAGCACTGGAGCGACCCACAGGAAGTGAGAGGAAGATGCACTCAATGCCAAGCCCCTTCCTGGGCAAGGAAGGGAAAAGTGGTTCATGCATTACCTTGACCCAGTGGCTGCTGCATTCCGTCTAAAATGTCTAGAGAAAGCAAGGGAAGTTCCAGCCTAGACTCTCCTGCCAGTTTACCCAGTGGTCTGCTCGATTCCAGTAGCAGCTGGCAGTTGACATGGGGGAATCAAACAGTGATGATTCCCTTGGGTCGTCACAGTTTCTACAAAGAACATTCCCGCCTAGTTTGACTTCCTCTACGGACAAGAGTTTTCCCAGCATTATCTCTTATGGCAAGAGAAATGCAGGGCAAAGACCAACACAGCAAAGTGCTGCCTTATCTTGTCAGGATTCCCATTGCTCAAGTGCCAAGCAAAACCCCAGTGTTGGCACCAAGAAGCTTATCTAAGACATGGAAATGATAGAGCCCTGGTCCACTCCCTGAAGGGCTTTGCTGGAGAGATGCAGGTGGGGGACATCTTAGTTACTGGGAGATGTGGACTATGACAGATTCCCAGATGGATGGAGAGGGGAGAAGTGAAGAGACAGAAGGAGGAAAACTAAGATCTCTTGTGCACCTACTATTGGCCAGTCCCTTAAATACACCATTCATTAACTTGCACACGGCTAGAAGCGTACGTAGTTCCACCTGACTCCCATGCAGTGAATGTCTGCGGGGATGAAGACAGCCTGGGTGAGCTGGGACACAGGAAACTGCTATAAAGTAAGATATTAGAGGGGAAAAAAGATCTGGTTAACTCTGGCCTTTGGGCTGCACACCAGGGGAAATTAGCATTCTTTCCCTTTCTACGCAGGACCTCTGTATCCTATTTCCTTATCCCAGTGAATGGATTTTTCAGTGTTAGGGGAAATCCCCTTCACTGGCTTTCCTCACACATCCTAGGGCAGATGCATCAAAAAAGGAAACCGAGATCTAAGATAGACTTCCCTCTAGACTTTTCCACATTAAGAGGCGGTTCCTAACATTTCCCCATAAAAGTTAGGGACCAGAGGCATGCCACAGGACTGTTTCGCTTCCTCCAGAGGCCATTCTTCAAGGTTTAGAAAACAATCCCTTTCCCTCTGCATCTGGAGAATTCAGAGGTCAAGTTTCCCAGATGAAAGCTCTAAGTTGTTGGTTTTTTTCTGTACTTTTGTTTTTGTCATTTTGTAGATAGATAAAACTCTGGCTTTCGTGAGAACTTGATGAATGTCCTATCCCAGAGCTACACTGCAGCCCCGTAGAGGCCTTTTACCGAGTATTTACTACACGCTCGGAAGGCATCACTGAACAAAAACGACTAACGGAACTTACACGGGAGTCAGGGCCGAGGATGTACCTTACTGATACAGCACCTGCTCAGTGTGGGCAAGACCTAGGTTCAATCCCCAGTAGCAGAGAGGGTGGGGAAAGGGAACAGAAGTGCTTCAGGAGACTCAGAGTCAAATAGCTTTGTTCAGCAGGCAGCCCCGAGTAGAAAAGGCACAGGTTTATGTCGGAGAGACCTGGGTCAAAGATGTGTCCCAAGGCTAACCAGCCAGATGGCCTCGGGATAATACAGGACTGGGGAGCTATGTCTGAATGAGCTTCACACCTCCAGAAGGCCCCAGATAATGGGACGACATCAGAGCTCAGCTGGAACCAGCATCTTCTGGCATTTGGACTGAGAGGCTGCGCTAATTTATTTAGAGATCTAGACTGAGCCTGTGGCTTGAGCTTTGTGCGCGGGAGTGGAAGGGAGAGGAGGGAGCCTGCTGTGAAGAGAGTGCTCCAAGGCCCAGGGAGAAGGCCCAGCATGACCAGCGCTACCTTCCCACGGCCAAGTCCTACAACATTTCCCCACAACCTCCTAATAAAGCCCCTCTGTTCTTCCTCCTCCCGCTCTTTTGAGTGAGCTTCCAAATGCAGGAAGACAGACCCTATACCTGTCTCAGAAGATGGCTGTTGAGACATAGTGAGAGAAGCTGGGGCTCAGGCGGCGGTCAGTAGATGCCCTTGAGTCTCCCCATGCTCCTGCCAAGTAGTCAGCCTCCCAGCAACTGAAAGAGGGGGTCCATTAAACACGTCAGACTAAGGCTGCTTCTCAGCCTTCTGTTTTAGAAATCCCTTCCTTACTCTGTACAATGAAGACTCCCGATATTGATCTCTCTGTAAGATGGGGGAATACTGAATAAGAAATTCCAAGCTAGATACCTAACACACAGTTGATAAGTTAGCTGGGATTATTGTGTCCACTGCTGTTTTTTTTTTTTTTATGGTTTTTTTTTTAGATGCAACAGATGTTGCCTTAGGTTTTGTCTAGGCAAGGGCAGAGGACACAATGACAGCAGCACAGTAAGGATGCTGGGGGGCACGGAGAGTTGGGCAGTGGAGAGAAGGGGGTGAAACGGGGAGGGAGGAGCAAATGCAGTAAGCCCTGCAGACGTGCAGCGCTTTCTCGTCTGGACAGGGCTCTTCCTCATACCTCATTTGGCTGTCACAGCACTACCGAGCACACAAGGAAAGATGACATGCCTACATTCTAGAGGCTCAATAACGTGTGTACACAAGGAAAGATGACATGCCTGCATCCTAGAGGCTCTCAATAACATGTATACACAAGGAAAGATGACATGCCTGCGTCCTAGAGGCTCTCAATAACATGTATACACAAGGAAAGATGACATGCGTGCATTCTAGAGGCTCAATAACGTGTGTACACAAGGAAAGATGACATGCGTGCATTCGAGAGGCTCAATAAACGTGTATACAGTTGGGGCCATCTGAAAGCTGAAGCTGCTGCCTCTGAAAAGAAAGTGGAGGGATAGAAGTGTGAAGGAAGGAGGGGCAAAGAAACAAGAGCATTTCCTGTAAGTTTATGGTTCTCTCCCTGGGTGCCATTCTGATCCTGTCTGGCTATTCCAGTAATGTAGTGTCTGTGCCCCCATCTAAGCAGGGGGCTCTAGATGCAGGCATATAACATCAGGCAAGGCCGAGATGTCACCGGAGGAGTTAATCTACCAGACTGGACAAGCATTGGGTTTTTAGCACTGTACCTTAACCCAGTCCAGCTTCTTTTTATGAAGTAACAGGAACAAGTCTTCTACCTTAAAGCCACAGCTCACTGGTAACCCCAAGGGCTGCCAGCAGTGATGGCTTCACACCCTTCCCAACCCAGAGGTTCCTTCTCTGACGTCCCTTGTAGGGAAGCAGGTAAATTCCCTGGAACACTGCCACTGTTAGGGCTTTCTGCAAGTAGCTGCTTTAGAAAAAGCTTCTCTGAGCCTCAGGTCCGCCACTCGGGGCCCTTCCTGTCTCCTGGGTACCACTTTCCCGCCCCAAACATAGCAGCTAGAATATGGTTTGCAGTCACTTCCTGTTTGCTCAGTGAATGACGGATCGGTTCCATCTATGAACCCAGCATACACTATCATGCTATAGAGACCCAGCTCGTTGGCACTTAGGCCCCCAATTCAGAGGTCACAGGCTCATCTGGCTTAGTCATCTGCCCTGGAAGAAGTAGAGGTCCCATGGTTTCCTCTTTGCACTTTCTTTGACCTCTCAGAGAGCCCGCACCAAGGAAAAGGCAGGCCCAGGGACACGCAGGCAGGAGAGGAAGGTTCTGCTCACCCCTGCCATGGCTTCTGCTTCCCTGCAAGATCGGCTAGCCTCTTCCAACTCCAGGTGGCCCCACTCTATGCAGAGCTGTGAAGGGAAAAGCCTGGCTCCATTAGCAGCTGTGTGGATGAGGAGGGTGGTGCTCCCAAGAGCACTGCTCTGCATTTCCTCTAGTGCTAATGATCCTGGCTGGCTGTCAATAGCACAGCGGCCTCCTGGCTTCCAGCATCTTTCTTCCAAAGTGCTCCTAGTACATGACCCCATGGTGCGGCATATCTGTGTCTAACATACAGGAAAGGTTCTCTCTGTTGCATGAGAAGAGACCCAGGGACCAGGGAGTTTCAGTGATGAGCAGTGTCACCCAGCGATGATGTCGTGGGGGTTGAACACTCAGTACTTGGAGGGGGAAGAACTGAATTTTGACTCTGGCTCTGCCTCAAATGAGCAGGTGTCCTTGGGTAAGTCTCTAGGTCTCTGTTTTCTCCTTTGCCAAAGAAGGAAAATGAACTAGTTCCCTAACTCCATCTATCTCACAGGCTTTGGCTCAACAAAATAAGCTGATTCTCAGTCCCAAGCCAGTGACTCACCTCTCTGTGCAAGGTCAGACAGCTCCTGGAAGTGTGGATGCCAGCTATGCCTGTCCTCTCATCCTAACAGATGTCTTGCGGGTGCTCCCCACAAAGAAGGCTGTGTAGAACAGACAGTGGGGAGGAGGGAACAGCAGAATCATCCTACTGGTCCTCAGCACCAGGGGAGCAGGTAGACAGCAGCTGCTGTGGGGGCCAGATGCCATCCTGCCTGTGACACTGGTGCTGGCTTAGACAAGGCTGGAGGCATGCCAGCGGGTGGGGGCACACAGCCTCCCTTACCTGCCAAATCAACTGACTAGAAAGCTCTCAGTGTCTGCAGTCAGGATGTAGCCACAGCCCTTCCTCCAGGTTTGCCCTGACTCCCCTCTGCCCCACACAGTTCTCCCTCCAGCTTTGCCCCCTCCCTGCACCTCCCCTCTGCCCAACTTCTATCCTGTCCTTTCTACTCCTTCAGATCCTGCCTGGCAACTGCTTCCCCTCAAAATTATGTTCAGCTGAGGCAGGTCTGGCGGCACAGGACTAGAGCCCCAGCTACTTTCTAGGTTTAGGCAGCAGAGTTGAAAGTCCAAGGCCAGAATGGGCAACAGGAATTTGGTCAAGTTAGTGAGTCCCTGTCCCAAATAAAAAGATGGACATATAGCTCAGTCAAGACTCTAGGTTCAATCTCTAGTACCACAATATAAATAATTATTCAGACATGGTGGCACACACCTGTAATCCCAGCACTTAGGAGGCAGAGGCAGGAGGAGAGTTGTGAGTTCTAGGCCAGTCTGAGCTATGTAGTAAGTTCCAGCCTAGCCAGGACCCTTTTAGTGTGTGTCCTCCTCTCTGCCATAGGCAAGGGGCAAGAGTAGTCTGTTTCTTTTCCCTTGAAGGTTTTTTCCATGCTCAAGTATCAAGCCAGGCACTAGGGACATCAAGGCAGTCTTGTGAGGTGGGTGGCAATTTCTTCTCTCCAGGGAAAGCTGTTTTGGCCAATTCCAGGAAGGTTAATGTAAGAATTTCAATGGAAGTTTGGAAAAAGACTTGAATAACACGTGCACCACCCACAGAGCCAAACATACTGAGAAAGAGGGCAAGCTGGCCTAGCAAGTGACTCCATAAATGTTGCTAACCCCACTGACCCACAGCACTAAGTATACAACCCCATTTCCCAACATTCAATATACTGAAATTTAGGCCTAACCATAGGAAACTACCTTCGGGTCAAAGCGGTGCACATTGGTAATTTCAATCTAATGGGTCTCTTGGGGTTTGTGACCCCTAGAAGGCAATAAGTCTTTGAAGACTTGGATTTTTCTACCTCTAGTCAGTGTTGATAGCTCTTGACACAGTACAATCATGGCTGGGTGTGGTGGTCTGAGGGAGAACGGCCCCCATAGTCTCATATAGTTGAACGCTTAGTCACCAGGGAGTGGAACTCTTGGGTAGGAAGAATTAGGTGGTGTAGCCTTATTGGAGAAAGTGTGTCACTGGGGGTGGGCTTTATGGTTTCAAAAGCCCATGATAGGCCTAGCGCTCGCTCTCTCTCTCTCTCTCTCTCTCTCTCTCTCTCTCTCTGCCAGAAGATCTCTCTGAGAGGTTGTAGCTCTCAGTTACCGACTAGCACCATGTGTATCACCATGCTCCCTTCCATGATGATAATGAACTAAGTAAGCTTATAATAATGAAATATTATAATGAAACTGTAAGCCAGCCCCAGCTAAATGCTTCCTTTTCTAAGGGTTTCCTTGACCATCTCTTCACAGCAACAGGTCATTGGGAAAGTGTTAATACCAAGTCCTTGCTAACTGACGGTCAGGGGTGGGAACCTAAAACCTGTCTCAACTTCTAATTCCAAGGGTAGCTGTCAAGACAGAGCCTATCTGGCCTCCTTTCTGATCATCTCAAGCAGATGGTGGGATTTAGCTGCAGGTGTAGCATGTAGACTCTAATGACTAAATTTGGTTTCATGGTATAGTGATGGGCGTGAAGGCTCAGGGAGATGGCTGCCTCAGTCAAGGTCATACAGACAGCATCTCACAGGCCTCTCATTCCTAGCTCTGTGCTCCTAGAACAAGCCCCTCCCTGTCTGCCCATTTTCAGCTTCCTGGCTCCTGCTCCCCCAGTCTCCAGAAAAGAAACAGGAGAGGAACTGAAGGCAGGATCAATAGCCCTTTCCTATGGGAAAAGAGCCTTGAGCGGCACTGGGCCTCATCCAGGGTTTCCAGGGAAAGAAAGATGAGCAGCCCCAGAAACTGGACCTCTCTCTAGAGTCAGGACCAGGCTGGGACGGTAGGAGTGGCCGCAGTGATTTGGGTCACTGACAGAGCAACCGGGTCTATTGTCCCCAGGAAGGGAGAGTCTGGAAGGCCATAGTTAGCCCAGTGACCAAAGCTCTGAGCAGGCAGAGCAGGTTCCTTCAGAATTACCTCATTAGATTACGTGAAAGGTCAGAAGAGGTCAGTGACAATTTGGGTCTCTGGGCACGTTCTTCCTCTTACAACCGGCGCCCCTCCTCAAATAGCGAAGCCCCTAGTCCTCAGGCTTCCTATAGGCCAAGGCACAGAGCCATCGCATCTCCTGGGCATTGCTTGGCCCACTCGCCCACGTACTGGACACAGAAGTGAGATGGAGGACCTGAGGGAAGTAACTGTATGAGAAGTCCCCGCTGGGTGCTTAGGGAAGTGGGGGCAGGAACCTAGGAATCTAGGGGTCCTTTCTGATCTTTCTGGTATTCTGGCCTCTCCCTTAAACTTTTAAATATATCAAACCTGAAATGTTGAAGGAAAACAAAACAAACCCCAAAACTCCACAAACCCTGTAAAAATCGACCATACAGACATCAATTGTCTTGTTTTCTTGTAGCACTGGGGTTGAACTTCGGGCTCTGCGTACACTAAGGAAGAAGTCTTATCCTCATTATTCTCAGTAGATTTACCAACTGTTATCATCGCTATCTCATTGGTGTGTGTGTGTGTGTGTGTGTGTGGTGTACTTGCACACAGATTTTTGCTGAAGCATTTGAAAATAACAAACACTTTGCCTTAAATATTTTGCATAAAAAGGATACTGCTACATAAATCATATTCCCACTTTCACATCTGAAAAATATAATTACATGTCACCTAATATCTAGACTAAAATAGTCCCAATTGTCCCAGGATGTCTTTTGCAATATACACCCTATCCTATGCAATTAAAATTTATACACTGGGACTGGAGAGATGGCTCAGTGGTTAAGAGCACTGCCTGCTCTTACAGAGAACCCAAGTTCGATTCCTCAGCACTCACACAGTGGCTCACAGCTCCCTGTGACTCCTGTTCTAGGCATTTGATACCCTTTTCTGACCTCCACAGGGACCAGGCACACATGAGATTAACAGATATGCACGCAAGGCAGAACATTCATCTACCTAAAGGAAATAAAGATATAAAATTAATTTTTAAACTGTATACGCTGGGTCAGTGAGATGGCTCAGTGGGTAAGGATACTTGCTGAGTCTGATCCCTGGTACCCACATGGTGTAAGGACAGAAACAGCTTCCATAGTTGTCCTCTGACTTCCACACGCATGCCAAGAGTGCACACATACACACAGATACCAAAGTTGCAAAACAATTTAAAATTCATGCAGTGTATATATTTCTCTCATTTTCTTATTTTAAAAGATTTATGTTTTTTATTTCATGCGTACGTATGTGCTTGTGTGAGTTTCTGCGTGCCGCATGCCTAAGAGTTCCCTCAGAGGTCAGGAGGGATCGCACACCCTGGAGCTGACGTTACAGAAGACTGTACGCCATCTGAGGTTGGTGTCAGGAACTGAACCTGTGTTCTTCAGGGGAGCCGGGAACAGTAAGTACACTTAATCAATGACTCATGTCTCTAGCTCTTCTTTTGTTTCTTCTAATCTACACTGGGTTCCACCTTCAGCCTTCTGTAGCCACAATGTTCTTTTCATTGTCCTTACTTATTTTGTGTATGGGGGTGAACATGCAGAAGTCAGGGACAAATTCAAGAAATGGTCTCCTTTCCCATCCTGCATGTCCCAGAGATAGACTCAGGTCTCCAGCTTCGCGGCAGGCACTCTTTCCTGCCGAAGCAACTTGTCAGCTTCCCCTCCACCAATTGCTATGTTTTTATGACATTCTTTTTTTTTGTTTGTTTGTTTCTTGGAAGAGTCTTGGCTGCCAGTTAGCATGGCCCCCGCTTTAGATGTCTCTGTCATCTGCCTAAGCAGTTTTGGCTAGACCACAGACTGTGGTTAAGATTCCTATTTGCAAGGCTCAGGGAAGTTTTCCTGTCTTGGGGTGGGGAGTCCCCACCATTGAGGATGCTAGATTACTCATCAAGGTGACAAGTGCCTGGTCCCCACACTTTGGGTGGAGAGCAGCCTGTGAGGGGACCTGTTGTGCTGCGGACTGAACGCTTCTGTAGCCCCAAACTCATATACATTAAATCTTCAGAAGTGATGGTGTGAGACATCTGGAGGACAGGAGCCTGGTGAATAGGTTAGTGTCTTCAGAAGAGACACAAATGAGCATAATGGCCTCTGTACTGCCCCTCTCCGGGGGGTTGAAGGAGAAAACGGCCCTCTCCTGCCTCCAGGTTTACTTCAGAATGGTGAAAAAGCAATTTCTGTCAAGTCAGTCACTCTGCAATGCATGCTGGGACCAACCTTTGATCTAATAGTGCTCCCCTCTCCTGCTCAATAATTTTATCATCTATTAATGCGCCTAGCCTGAATCGGCTTATTGCGAAGGAGATGTTGGCTAAGTGATACAAAGTTTCAGTGAGAAGGAATAAGTCCTGGCGATCAGCCTAGTGTGGGGACTACATCTCAAAACTGCTGAGAGTAGAGACTTGAAGCAGTATACCACTACACTGCGAAGACAAATATGTGGTCCCGGGTATGTCAGTCATCTTAATTTACTTATTCTATGGTATATATCAAGATCTTACATTGTTTATTCCATATTTAATTCAAGATCTTACATTGTTTATTCCATATTTAATTATTTTTCAATTAAAATTCAAACTTAAGGGCAGGCATGGTGGCATACTTTTAATCCCAGCACTCAGGAGGCAGAGGCAGGTCTCTGTGAGTTTGGGGTCTACAGAGTGAGCTCCAAACCAGCCAGGGTTACAAAGTAAGACCTTATCAAAAAAAAAAAAAAAAAAAAAAAAAAAAAAAAAAAAAAAAAAAAAATTTAAACAATTTTTGGGTAGAACCTTCCTATACAACCCCGACCGGGCACGAAACCACCACCTGCGGGTGTTT
>NW_026067940.1:4990971-5016809 GCF_014885135.2 Alexandromys fortis | reverse complement strand
CTCTCTCTCTCTCTCTCTCTCTCTCTCTCTCTCTCTCTCTCTCTCAATTTTTCAAGACAGAGTTTCTCTGTGTATCTTTGGAACATGTCCTAAAACTCATTCTGTAGACCAGGTTGGCCTCAAACTCACAGAGATCCGCCTGCCTCTGCCTCCTGAATGCTGGGATTAAAGGCGTTCGCCACCACCGCCCAGGGCTTCTCTTTGTTTCTTAGTGTCTCCCATCCATTGTGAAGTCCCTGTACACAGGCTCCTGTGCTCTTTGACATGCACATGCTCCAGCTTCCTGGCACAACACAGTTCACTGTCCTTGGCCAGACTCAGACCCTATAACAGCCAAGTGACTCTGGCTTCTAATAGCGGATGTGGTACTTAGAAATAAAAATCTAGGGGCTGCCGAGATGGCTCAGCAGGTAAGGGCGCTTGCTGTGCAAGACTGGAAAGCTGAATCCTATCTCTGAGCTGCACAAAGTTGCTTTCTCACCACCCCCTTACGCATGTACCCTCTCCACATGCATCTTGTGCACACTCATGCATGCAATCAAGATGAGCAAATAAAAATCCGGCACTGGATGTAGCTTTGCTTCTGGATGCTTTTGGTGGGCGGACCAACAAAACAAAGATGCAAAGGATCCCGTGCTACCCCCGTGTCCATCCATGCTCTTCTCTGTTTCTCTCCATACACAGACCCTGACTCTCAGACATCTGAGTTCCAAGCACAGATACGCATCCCATCTGCCCTATAACAAATGGAACGGTTTTCTACTCAGGACACCAATATCATGAATCATAGCATACCTCTGAAGGACAGTCCCAAGTTTCTCTCAGTGCTTAGACTATATCTTCTACCAAGACTATAGAGTCAGAGCGTTGACACGGAAACATATTTGAATTAGCCAGATGTAGTGGCACGTACCTACAACTGGAACACTCCTGAGGATGAGGCAGAAGGATTACTGCAAGTTTAAGACCAGTCTAAACTTGTCTCAAAATAAAAAAGAGGCCTTAGACTTTTTACTTAATTCCTTGTAATGAAATTGTTACTCGATTAGTCAGTGTTTCTGTTTTCGTTAGATTTACTTTTGTTTTGGACCTAATTTAATTGTTGAAATATGTAAGTATTTTAATCAAAACAGTCTGAAAAGGGAAAACCGAACAGTCTCACTTCTTGTCCCCTCGTCTGCTTTCTATAGGAAACCATTTTCTTATTTTGAATGTATTATTGGCATGTGTATGCACATATGTGCGTATGGACACTTGTGCTCATGTGTGTGTGAGCACAGACACACATGAACATGCGCGTGCACACACATCTTTCTCTTTTTGGAGACAAGGTTTTTCTGTGCACTACAGGCTGGACTCTAACTCACAGCACTTCTCCTGCCTCAGCCTCACAAGTTCTGGGACTCCAGATGTGCACCATCACACCCAGCTTTAGTTATGCTCTTAAGAATGGGCAGTAGGGCTCCAGGGCAATTCCCAGGAATCCACAAGGATGACCTCAGCTAAGACCCTAAGCGATGGTGAAGAGGGTGCCTGAACTGGCCTTCCCCTGTAATCAGATTGATGGCCACCTTAATTGTCACCATAAACTTTGATTTAGCTGCTGACGGAAGCAGATGCAGAGATCCACAGCTAACACTGGGTCAAGCTTCCGGAGACCAGACAAAGAGACAGAGGAGCGATAATATGAGCATAAAGGTCAAGACCATGATGGGGACACCCACAGAAACAGATGATCTGAGCTAGTGGGAACTCACTCTGGACTGACAGTGGGGGAACCTGCATAGGACCGAACTAGGCCCTCTGAATGTGGGTGGCAGATATGTGGTTGGGGCAGTCTTTGAGGCCACTGGCAGTGGGACCAGGATTTATCCTTAGGGCTTGAATGTGATAGGTATGTAAAATGAGAAAAGATCATTCAAAAATTAATTCATTTAATAATAAAAAAGAATACAGTTAAAAAAAAAAAAAGAACGGGCAACAGGACAGTTTGCAATGGTTTCTATTACAAATACACCCGACTCGCCTTACGCACACACGTGTCTTCATTTGTGGGTCTGCATCCTTGAGATGATGACTTGGGCTGCTGTGTAATCGCATATGTGGTCTGTCAGACACAGCAAGCATCCTCCCTCTAGAGGCTGTATTACTTTGCCCTCCTGACACTGATTCTACAAATGAGCCAGACCTCATTGTAGCGCCCTGAGCTGAATTTCTTCAAGCCCAGGCAGAGTCCTGGACATGTTTTGCAGTAAGCATACCATCTCAATGCTAGTGCCCACCCTAAGTGATGACTGGCAGGAAGGCAGGAAGAAGGTGGCCTTGCTGACACCATGACAGAGAGGCAGGTACCCAAATCATTGGTGCCTAGGTCCTCATCCACTTTTCTCCCACTCTATACTGACCAGTACGTACGTCTCGGACCAGAAGTCCTCAGATCTGACTCTAACTAGTTCCTTCCTGGTTTCTCTCTTCCACAAGTTTACTATGTGGGCTGAAGTCACTTATGGAGGAGGAAGAAGAGAGTCCTTGTCATGTTCTGTTGAACACACGCAAAGACAATAAGTCAGTGGATAAGAGTGGTTTATCCTAGGGGAAGAGGAGACAGAGGGATGCTGGGAGAGGAAGCAGAGTATAAAACACTCCACAGCGCTTGGCCCAGGGTACACTCACATCTATGACCTACAGAAAAGGGGAAATGATACAACCATTATGGAAAACACTATGCAGGTTCACCAAAACAGTAACAGATAGAGCCGGGGTGTCCAGTGGCTGAGCACTTGCCTGGCTTACGAGAGGTTCCAGGTTAGATTCCCAGCACCACACAGACAAACAGAACTGAAAACAGAACCGCCATATGACCCAGCAATGCCACGGCTGGGTAAACAGGGAGTGGAAATAAGTTCAAAGGGACATCTGCCTGCTGTCTATGGCAGCACCACTATTCAAAATAGCAAGGAAATCAAAACAACCAAAGTCTCCGTCAGCTGACGGGCTGGGAAAGAACATGTGACATCAGTCATGCGAAGAAGGGTAACCTGTCATTTGCAACAACATAGAAGGAGATGGAGGACACTGTGCTAAGCGAGACTAGCCAGGCTCGGCAAGACAAAGAGCAGATGACCTCATGTGGAATCTGAACGAGCGGATTTGACAGAGCTGAGAGAGGAGTGGTGGTTGTCAGGTTGGGGAGGAGGGATGGAGACAGGATGATGGACACCACCTAGCTGGAGCTGGAGAGGAGGAATAAGTTCTGTTGCTCTCTGATATGACTGGAATGACAGTGTGCTGTTCCTCTCCAAACAATCTACAAGAAAGCACCGCTGAATTTTTTTTAACCACAAGGAAATGACAAGTGTCTGAGATTTCAATTGAACATTATATAGTATGTACATATATCAAAACATGGCATCTATAAATACACACTCTGTGTCAATTTAAAACAATGAGTATATTATCTATTTTCCAGAGAGAGAAAAACAGAGGAGAAGCGCTTTCAGCCCAGTTATATTGTATCTGGAGGGTGCCCACCCTACCCTATCTTCCCCACCCCTTCCTCCCTCCTGGCAATAGAGATGGAAGGAATCAAAGCCCCCGTAGAAGCAGGCAGTGGTCTGGGTGGGCAGCCTATCTCAGGAGTCCCGTGTAGGGAAGGAACACAGATGGTCTGACAGATAACCCTCCAAGAAAGGGCAAGCTCAGGGCGGGGCGTTTACCTCAAACATCAAACAGGCTTCTTAGGCTCCAAGGCATCCCAAGTAAACATATTTCTCATCTCCTTCAGAAGTTTGGTGGACCTTAATGTGGGGGTTGGCCCAGAGGCCCAAAGCACTGGATAAAGAGCAAAGGGCCATGGATACTGAGAGAAGTCAGCTCAATAGTCTCAGGTTAGGTTGTGGCTGCGGCAATTCTGGCAGAGAAGTCCCTCTTCCCCTTCTTCTCTAGATCTTACAGAAAGTGAGAGCGGGTGCTAGGCTCCCTGATATTCCTGCCTGGTGACCTTCATCCCCCACATATCTTACTTCCAGCACCATGCCTCGGGCAGACTCTGACTGTTTTAGTTTGTCCCCCCCCTCACACAGTACCCTCATTTTGATTCTCTTCTGACATCCAAGACCATAGCAATGTGACAAATCTGGCTCAGCCACTCCCTCCCACCCTTTTGCGGTGAGCAGGGTTCCCAGATCAAGGAGAAGCTATAGAACAGAGGGCCAACTAGGGGCCCCTTCCTGCACCTCCCCAAGCAACTGATTCCCAGGTGCTACTACTCCACCCTCTGGGACAAGATGTATCTGTGTGGGTAAGGAAGGACTCCTGCCTTGAAGCCTCTGACGACCTGAGTTTGGTCCCCATGGACCCACTTGGTGGAAAGAGAGAACACATTGTCCTCTGTCCTCCAGATGTGGTTCCCCAATAAATGTTGTTAAAAACTAAATTGCCCCTCTCTTCTTTGAAGTGTTGACCGACAGAACGCCTCTATTTGCCCCAGCACGATGCCAGAAGCTGGGACTCTGAGGGATGAGGCAAGCTAAGCCCCTTCAGCTTGACCTTGGATCCAAGGATCCAGGGACACAGAGATGGAAAATGGAAGGGTAAAGGACCCAGGCACTGGCAGGGGCTGGAACGCTAGAAGCCTCTTCTCCCTCAAAGCCATTTCTCCTTGGAGTACTCAGACTAAGGCAGAGCCAGCTGGGAGGGTGGAGCCGGGCTGCCGAGAGGCTGACAATAGGGCAGGTCACGGAGGCTGCTAGATGGGAAGGGGAGGGGGGGTGTCCAGATTCTGCTGCAGGATTCCCAGCCCAGCCAGTCTAACAGCTGGGAGAGGTAGGGGCACAGCTGGCTGGAAAGCAGTCTCCCCAGCTGCCCAAGATCGGGGACTCAAGGCCATTAGAGCCGGCCCCCTGGTGCATGCTAAGCACCTCAGGCAGCACCCGGTCCTGATCTACCAGTGTCTGCCCCCAGGAGTCCCTCCTCCTCTTCCTACAGAAGGGTATCAATGCTTTTCGGGAACAGACCACAGGTAGGGTAGAGTGGCCGAGGGGTATAGTCTGATCTGTCACCAAACACCTCCAAAAGGAAGCTTACTCTGGTGGCTTTCCTGGCTACCTTTTAAACTCTCCTTCTATTTCTTTCCCAGGGTCTCAGCAAGGCTTTTCTCGGAGTGTCCAAGATAACTTAGCTAGCCTGCCCACATCATAGGGTCCTCTCTTGAAATTCTCCTCTCCCCTAGACCCCTTCCCATGCTGGCCCCAGCCTGGAATTACCCTGACCTCCTCCCTTCCAGATAAGGAGGACCCAGAGCAAGGGTCTCTTAAGTGGGAAGAGCCAGGTACAGGGGGAGCTCATGTGATGGGTAGGGGTGTCAAAGCATGGAAGGGGTGGATCTGAAGACTCCTCGCCAGACACCCCAACTCTGGAGGAGAAGAAAACCTGCAGAATGGGAATTTGCCCCCCCCCCAGCATCACAGCAGCCCCTGATTTCTTCACCTGACACCTCACCTTCCCACGGGGCCAGCACGTGCCAGCATCAGGTGTGGAGGGGATTGTGAGTCCTGAAGCAGTACCCGGGAAGGAGATGCCTCTGGCCAGGGCATGCTCTCTCTGCTCCTAGGATTTGCTGGGCCTCTCCTCCCATCTCCCCTACCCAGCTGGAAGCAACCAAGCAGGCACTTTCTTCTAGAGGTGGACCAGAGTCTGAGGCTGGGCTCATCTCAGGGAAAGATGCCAGCCGGACCCCACTACCAAAACAGGGAGAGAGGAAAAAAAATGGGGGGGGGAAATCCCAGCCTAAGCGTCTGTCACTTAAGTGATCTGTTCAGAGACCCTCTGGAGATGCCAGAGGCTCAGGCCAAACAGCCCCATAGTCGGGTTTGAAACTGAAAACTTTTCAATGTGTTCCCTCTTTCCTTTCCTATAGAAGCAGAGATGTGCGGGGCGGTGCCCTCAGAGACACTCATACAGTTGGTTCTGGACGCTCACACTCACTCAAACAACAGCAGCGAGAGGGAACTCCCAGCTTTTTCCACAGCTAATTATAGACGTCAAAGTCTGAGGATGTTTTGTAAGCCGCAGAGAGAAACTGCTGAGGTTTCTATGCAAAGCCAAAGAAATTTAATTTGTGCACTCCTGGTTCTCACCCTCCAACTTCTCCTAGTCTGCCTCCACCTTGTGCCCCAGTGTGCCCCCTCCTTGGCTCTAAGGCCTTCCTTCCCGCTGAAGATTTATTTGGTTCTATTTTTCCCATCTCTCTTTGGGGCTTTCGAGAAAGGGAACAGACGCGGAAAATATTTTTTTCCGCAACAGTTTTCCATTCTGCGGCTGGTTCCCAAGCCAAGGGGGGGGGGGAGAGCCGGAGCAGATGGGGGTCGGCAGGAATAAATACTTGTTCCAAGACCTTAATTTAGGTGAGAAAAAGGCAGTCCCTCCATTTCCCCACCCGTCCCGGGATCCAGAGGAAAACGCAAAGGAATCACTTGTTTGATTATATGATTCTTCAGAACCCAGCGAGGACATACCGCGTTGAAGAAATCGTTCCCATTTTCTCCCCCCCCCCACCTCTCTCTCTTATTCCACCACCCCACCCTCCCACAATTTGCCAGCACGAGGAAATTCGGGTACTTTGAGAAGCCATTGAGAGGAAAGAAAGAAACAAAGTTTGCAAATCCCAGAGTCAATTCATTCTCTGCAAACCTACCTCTCTTTCTAGCAAAGATTCAGGTGTCTCCAAGCGGGACTCTCCCTCCGCGTTTCCATGAACCGAGTAGGGTGGGGTGACCACCCACCGCTCTCCCCAGTGTGGCAAACCACCTAGTGATGCTGGCTTTGCGCTCTGGCCTTTGCGCTACAGCTGGGGGAGTGGGCTGGGTCTTCTTCCCCAGCCCTTCCACGCGAAGGACCTTCCTGGAAGAAAATGGGTGCAGGGAGCTGGGCGGGTGTCTGACTCGCCGTCTTCGGAGGGATGGTCCCCCAGGAAGTTCGTGCCCCCACCCCACCCCCAGCCTAGGACGGTCTCAACAGCAGAGCTGTCTTAAGAAAATGCTTGTCATGGCAACCGCTCCAGCCAACTCCGGCCAGACTGGGGCTCCCCAGCTCTCCCCCAGCCGAGCCGGAGGAGAAAGGGGCGGAGTGCGAGCCGGCGGGGGTGGGGCTTGGCGGGAGGCCAAAGCATTGCTCAGCTCTTAAGGTGGCCCGAGTGCAAGGCGCGGCGGGATGATGCTTCTTGTTCAGTTTTAAGGCGGAATGGGGAAGGCTATGGGGAATCCTCTGTCCTCTTGGCTTTCCCCCAGCGTTGACTCTTACTTGTTGAAAAGAGAGCAGAGCAGGGGTGGGTCTGGGTGGAGGTGGGAGTGGATGTGGGCAGCGGTCTTCAACCGTTGCCGTGTGGAGGGAAAATAAAGGCAGCGTTTGCAAGCCTTTCTGCTTCCTGTAGCTCCTCCAGGCCTCTCAATCTCACACTGATTTAGACTCAAGACCAAGAAACCTCAGGAGGTTGTGGGCACCTGATCTACTGACGCCATCTGAACTGGGAGTTCACTGGCAAAGGCGAAGCAGTTGTTCAGGGTGCCTCCTCACCCTTTAGACACAGGTCACATCTTGCTCTCTCTTGCTTGTGTACCCAACCGAAGCCATGTCCACAGGGCACAGACTGGCCGCTTGCCTGTGTGTAGGCTATACACCCAAACCTTTGCATCTACAGTATCGTTTCTAGCCCCCATGGCAGTCTCAAAAGGTACTCATTCCTGTCCTCGTTTCACGGTTGAGGAAACTAAAGATTGAGTGATTTGCTCAAGGTTATACATCTGGTTAACCAGAGTCAGGACTCAAGGGCAAGTCAGACCGTCCCAGAGGCTGTGCGCTTTTCTGCCTGTCGGTATACTGTCACACATTGCCGTTCTCGATTGTACGCATATACACTCAGACACAGCCTATAAACTGTTAATCACTCCCCCGTGCCACACACCCACCAGCATTGTGCAACAGTGCTACCCGTAGCTTCTGCATGGAACCTTATGGCTTTCAAGTACAAACACGCACCCTCAGCTGGCTCATACAACATATCTTCATTGACTGATACGTTCCCACACCTACCTCAGCCGGCAGCATACACGCTCATGTTTATCTGCTTAGGAAAGGCAGGCGAACCTCACCTCACAAGTTAAGGTCTACTGCATGCTGTGAAGAAGGGGACTGTCACCATTTCCCAGCCTATTAATAGAGCTTCAAAAATGCTCCCATACCCAGCCAGGCACGGTGGAGTACACCTGTAATCCTAGCAACCAGAAGGCTGAGGCAGTAGGATTGTTAGGCATTTGAAGCTAGCCTGGACTACACAGTGAGAGACACAATAAACAAGAGCCCATCTCCGAAGAACAAACACATAAACCCCAGAACTAACTCCGTACCTCAGGTCATATCTGTGCTTCTTGGCCCCTCTCTGCCCCAGGATGCAGAGGCTTGTGAGCTGCAAAGCAGACCCACTGAGTCTATCACTGGGTCCTGAATTTTTCACTAGTCCCATCGATTCCTTTCTGTTTGCTTTGTGTTTTGGGACATGTATTCCAGGCTGACCTCAAGCAACATAGCAGAGGCTGGTCTTGCTCTTCCTATCTCTACGGTCTAATTGCCGGGATCATATGCATACATGTCCACTCCTAACATGTTCTGCAATTTCTCAATAACTCATCTGCATCCTATTTCTGAGCTACGGAGAAGGTAACCAAGCGAAAGTAAAGGGATTATTTAGCTCAGAACCCAGGCGTTTCCTCTTTATAGAAGAGATTATCTACCTCCGGTCTAATGCGGAAACAAATCAGCTCCTGCCCATGCTGCTGCCTTTCTTCCCAAGGCCCACCCAGTTGTGAGGTAAGGGGAGAATTTAGAATCATCCTCTGATGAAAGAAACCAAGGATGATGTTCTAGGCAGTTCTTGCCGGGATTTCTGCTTACACTCTTGGAGCACTTAGAAGACACGAAAGGTGGCATCGTTCTCATACGTCCCCACATCTCCAACTCCTCTGATCTCTCTCCTATCCCTAGGCATTTCACCAAAAGACAGAGGGTACCTTACTAGATGTGGTAAGTCCTACCCAAATCTCAGGAGCCCACATTTGTTGTTGGGGAAGACATGGGAAAGGAAAGGAGAGGTGTCAGCTAGACAGAGCCTCAGCGTTAATAGCTTGTCAGGCACTCCGCTGGGTGGCAACAGTTTGACGTTGCCGTGGCCAAGTGAGTGCCAGTTGTGTCTTTATCATGAGGAGGCCAGTCTCTGAAATGGCTCTTTAAATGTGTGAAAGTATGTTTTCAGCTTTCAGCAGTAACAGTCGTGGAGGAGGCATTGCCTAACCCTTTGGTAAACTCGTCTTGGGGGAATAACCATTTAGACCTAGGTGTGGTCCAGAAAAGGAGAAGTGTACTTTGGCTGTCTGGCCTGGGGACACTACGGATGATGCCTGGACATAAGCTGGCCAGTGCATGAAAAGCAAGATCCTCTCCTGGAGCTCTCTGTGCTATAGGGAGACAGGCTACGGGCACGGTGGAAGGGTTGTTGCTAGGCAAAGAGGCTTTGCTGTCCCCACCCCAGGCTGGCCGGCCAGGGATGCTGGTGTCTTTAGGGGCTATAGGTCCTTCTCTTGAAACGGGGCTTTCTCTTGGCTGGGCTTGTGGGCTGAGAGAAAAGGACCCCCCCACACCCTTTTCCCCCTTCCCCTTCTTTTCCAGTGGATTCTAGAGGAAGCCACAGCCTGGCTTTTGTAGCTGACCCAGCCACTGCAGCCTGTGTTTTCTAGAAACCTAGAAGCTTCGGTGTCTTGTTTCTTCCAGCTGCAGGTTTGAGGTCTAGAGTGGGTAAAAATAAATCTAACCATAAAAATAACCACGAGATGTGGGAAAGTAGAGTTGCCTCTCTGGGGCAAGGGGTGGAGCGCTGCCCTGGGTGTTCACAGTCAGGCCGCTCTCATCCTCGGCTGAAGGGAATGTGGTCTCACCCCGGGTGCTTCACAGGCTGTTCCTCTGCCTCCTGAGAGCTCAGTCTTGGGTTCCCCCCGAACCCCCCATCATTCCTCTGCAGCTCTTGAATGCAGGCTGTATCACTCCTATTTCTATATCTATGGTAACCAGCCTCCCTACATCCAGATCCGGGGTTCTTCTTCTTAAAAAGAAAATCTATCTTCAATTCCGTGTTTATTTCTTTGTGTCACTGTCTGTATGTGTGAGGGAGAATTACATGTGCACAGGTATGCAGGGGTGCATACCTATGTGTACACGCAGAGGCCTAAGGAGGTTGTCTGGTATCTCCACTCATTTTCTGCCAGGTGATCCCTTAAACCTAGCACTCACATCTTTTGGCTAGGCTGGCACCTGGCAAGTCTCCATCACCCCAGCACTGGGGTTGCCGGGCAATGCAAGACCACGTCTGAATTGTTACATGGATGCTGGGATGGGAGCTCAGGACCTCATGGTTGCACAGTAAGCGCTCTGAACCACTGAGTCATCTCCCAGCCATCAAGTCTGCTTCAAGGTGCTCTTTTTTCTCAATGTCAAGGTGAGAACTGTCATTTCATTAGTGTCCCCGCCCCTCACCATCCATGCTTAGCCAATTACATTCCTTCCTGAGGTTTTTAAAAATGTTTTTAAAATTACATTTATTTGTGTGTATGTGTGTGGGCCCATGTGTGCCACCGTGTGTGTGTGTGGAGGTCAGAGGACAACTCATTAGAATCTGTTTTCTCACTCCATCACTTAGGACTCAAGAATGAATTCAGGTGTCAGGCTTGGCAACAAGAGCCCTTAGCCCCTGAGCCGTTTTGCTGGCTCTATTCCCTGAGATATTTGAATGTAAGGTCAAAAGAATGAGAACAAGGCTTGATTCATCAGTGAACATAGCGAGTCTCTGGAAGCGTCAGGAGCCTTGCTCCCTGACATGTGGAAGAAGTCCACCAATAGGAAGAGAAAAGGTTACGTGCAAAGAGCGGGAGAGAAGAAAGCTGGAGTGAGTGCCCACCTCAGAGGCAGAACTGGGTGGTAGCGGTGCAGGCCTTTGATCCCAGCACCTGGGGGCGGGGGAGGCAGAGGCAGGTGGATCTCTGGGTCCAAAACCCAAAACTACTCCCCCCTCTCACACATAAAAAACATTCAGAGGCAGGAGGATCTGGAGTTCAAGGTTAGTCTAGACTTCATGAGAAATTCAAAGTCAGCCAGAACCATGGAAACCTCATCTCGAAAATAAACAAAGCAAAACCCAACAGCACACAGAGAAAGAGTTCGGAGCCTACTGAGTCGGTGGTTCCTCCAGCCCTGTCAGACCCTTCCGTTCCTCCAGCTAAGTTCCACGACTTGCTGTCCAAGGGGAGCTAAGTGAAACCGTCGTGCTTAGTCATTTGTGCAAATACAGAAACACAATCTGGAAACCCCGTGAGGTGGCGCCTCCATTTCCACACACAGGTTCATCGCCTTTATTCCTTCGGTATCGTTACTACCTGCAGCCCAGTGCAGCACACACAAGGAGTGCTTTCTGCTTCAGCATCTGCTGAGACAACACGGCCAGGGAGGATGCGTTCGTGGCCTGCACAGTTGCAGTAGAGAACGCTATGGTTGCTCTTTAAGATAGATTGACCGAGTGTGTGCTGTGTGTTGGGTTCTCCATGAAAACACTTGCGTGGAAATTCCAGGGAATAGTTTGTCTTTGATGGGAATACTAAATTGTAACATGGACAGGGACCAGGCTGCTTGTTGGGGTTTTTGTCCTGCCCGGTTCCCACAACTGTTTGGCCCCAATAAAAATCACACATAGGTCTCCATAAAATTATAAGCTGATTGGCCCATTAGCTCTAGCCTCTCACTGGCTAACTCTCACATCTTGATTAACCCATTTTTCTGATCTATTTTAGCTATGTGGCTCAGTACCTTTTTTTCAGTGGGGCAGATCACATTCTGCTGCTTCGGTGTTCTGGGCAGGAGTGGGAGGAATCAACTTCCTCCTTCCCAGAATTCTCCTGTTCTCATTACATCATTTCTACTTCTTGACTGGTTTTCTCACCTATATTTCCTGCCTGGCCAATCAGCGTTTATTTATAACATGATTGACAGAATATAGACAATTCTCCCGCACCACTAGATGAAGACTAATATTTGGAAGCATAAAGAAAACCTTGACTGTTTGGGGTGGGACTAGATGAAGCAGGGCAGTCAAGGTGGCAAGGAACACAGGTTCTGAAGTAAGAGAGTAATGATTGAAAAGATGGTTTGTGTCTAGTGTACAATAGGCCCCAAGAAGCATCCGTGTGTCTCTGACCTACAGACTGGGAGAGCTGTCTGCAGGACGAATGTCTCCCCCCATTCACCTAAAAGTGGACCTGCAAGGCACAGTGTGAACTGCTGGGCATTTCCATAGAGCAATGTTACAGCTGTTAAAAAAACCCGCTTTATAAATTCACTGAAGAGGGGTTTATGTGTAGCGCCTTTGCTGAAGATGCATAAACAGCTTAGCAAAAGAAATAAAAGAAAAGTAAATTTGTCAATAGGAAAAAAAAAAAACCGCTTTAGATTAAGTTCCAGCATTGGGCCACCACAGACCAGGGTGACGATCAAAAACTCAGTCATTGACAATCAAGGGAGAGGCTGGGTGTGGTATACGTGCCACATACCAGGCATCGGGGGTGGAGGCAGGAGAATCAGGAGTTCAAGATCATCCTTTGTTATACACTGAATTTAAGGCTAGCCTGGCTACATAAGACCGTCCCTCAAAAATACAGAAGCCATGCCAATGCTATGATAATGGAGTTATTTTTAAGTGCTTTAATCTTGTCCTAGCTGGAATTGCTATTGCTATGACGAAACACCATGACCAAGAGCATGTTGGAAAGAAAAGGGTTTATTTGACTTATGCTCCCATCACCGAGGGAAGTCAGGACAGGAACTCAAACAGGACAGGAACCTGGAGGTAGGAGCTGATGCAGAGGCCATGGAGGAGTGCTGCTTACTGGTTTTGTCAATTTTTCTCCCTCTGCTTTCTTAGAGAACCCAGGACTAACAGTCGAGGGGTAGCCACACCCACAATGGGTGATTAATCACTAGTTAAGAAAATACCCTGCAGCCGGATCTTATGGAGGGATTTTCTCGATTTAGGCTCCCTCCTTTCAGATGACTCTAGCTTGTACCACGTTGACGTAAGACCAGCCATCACAAATCCTTACGCAAACAGCGTAACTAATGATTTATTTTTCTGTTGTTTTGTCTCTGTTCTCTGACTGGCAGGCAAGGTAACTCTGGGAAATCCCTTACAGTTTGTTCTGACTTTTATCAGCCTTTCTCGTCTGTAAACCTGGCCTCCTCGGGACAGACTGGAGGGATATTTATTTTACTTTACAGAATTCAGTGTTGCCTGATTTTGGAATTGCAAAATGAGGTCAATCAGGATCTTTCTACCTTAGAGTTCCTGCTTTCTAGAGGCTTCTGGTCTAGTTGCAGGGATGCTATAAACAGGTAAAGTCAGGATCAAGCTTTTGGTTAAGTCTAAAACTTGGCTCTAGTTGAAAAACTCTGAGAAAGCTTTGTGCAGGGGAAACAGAAAGTAGACTGGAATTTCCCGAGAAGCGTCCTCAGACCTGCGTGGTACTCCCGTTGAACTTGGAAATTCTTCTTGCTTTTATTTTTGCTCTCACTGTGAGGCCCTGGCAAGCCCGGAATGAATAGCAGCAATCGTCCTGCTTCTTCTTCTTGAGTGATGGGATTCCAGGTATTCACCAGGATGCCCAGCCTACCGCGTTTCTTTCTACCCTCCTGCAGAATGAACCTGGTACAAGCTGAAGGCAGGACAGACGGTGTTTAGCCAGGGGGCACTAACCTCATGTCCTGTGTGTGTTCTTTCCATACATCGTCAGAGCAAAGGGATTTTGTGAGGAAGAGTCCAGGACTGGAAGACTGCTCGAGATGCTAGCTTAACCTCAGCTGGGCCTCAAAGGCGGGAGGACATCAGTGAGCACCAGCTAGATGTCCAGAAAATGCTAGGCACACACACCATGCATAAGTTCCTGAGCTTGGCCTGAGCCAAGATGGCAAGCATCAGGAGAAAGGCTACACAACTAGATGGGAACTCAGCCAGAGTGCATCCTCCAAGCCTTCTTCATCCATAGACAAAAAAACGTCCACATGAAGATGACTTTGGGACCCAAGTAGGGAAAACGGTACTCATGTAAGACAATAGTGGCTCAGCGTATAGACAAAGCCTCTAAGGATGGGCAGTTCTGGCTGTGTTCATATGAGAAATGAGCGAAGAGCAGCATCAGCAGCTCGGCCAACGCAGCTTCCAGATAGGCTGCTTCACCGCTGGCATCTTGCTGGGTCCTCCACAGGGGGCCTGGATTCCAGCTTGCCCTTTCGTGCGTGTGGGTGGCCATCTATACTCTACCACAAGCATCAATCTCCTTTTCCACTTCCTGGGATTCCTGTGGAGAGAATTGGAGGGGGCAGCCTCTACTGCGATCACTGGAGAGCGAGCGTGCATCCACATGGGTGGGATGTGGAATTCAGTCAGAGGACATTTCCTCTGCTGCCTTACCTAGAGCAGTGGTTCTCCACCTTCTGAACGCTGCGGCCCTTTAATACAGTTCCTCATGTCACGGTGACTGCCAACCATGAAATTATTTTCTTTGCTACTTCATAGCTGTGTTTTTGCTACTGTTGTGAACAGTAATACGACTCCCTGTGCTTTCCGATGGTCTTAGGTGACCCCTCAAGGGGTCTCGACCCACGGGTTGAGAAACTCTGCCCTAGACACTTCATCAGGAAGCCTCTGTGGATCGGCTGTGTTTGCTGTCTTTTCTCCTTTTTGTTACATTGCTGGTTTCATGATCCGACTGTGGCAGTGTTGAAGTGGGGGTGCCAAGTCCCATTTTCTGGGGTCATTGCCCTGATGGATGAGTGCTGGAAGCAGGAGAGCTGTTTAGGGGGTGTCGGCTTCCTAGGAGACTCCTGAGCTGGGCAGTGTGTCCGGGAGGGAAGGGATTGTCTTTTCTTCTCTCAGAAGCCAGGGGTGGCACATCTCAGACAATTGCTGTCTTTTGTTGATTGGTTTGTCTATGTTGTGAGTTTAAGACAGGGTCTTGCTATACAGCCTAGTCTGGCTTCTAACTTGCAATTCCTCTGTCTTCACCTCCCGAGCTGGGTTTACAGGCTTGTGTCACCAGGCCCAGCTTGAAAGACCTAAGAGGGAAGAGGCAGAGGTATCTTTCTGAGCCAAGGCCTTGGATGCTGTACAGAATTAGTTTGATTTCCTTGGGAACGTATATTGTTGTTCGAATTTCATTCTGGTTCAATTGTTTTGGAAGCTACAGTGATTCGGTTTTAATTTCATTTTGAACTCATTAGCTAGGTTTTTGTTTTGTCGGTTCTTTTCCCCCCTCTAAACTCTAGTTTGGTTCATGATTTGTTTTTCTAACAAAATATTTGTCTCTCATTTGTTTTAGGCCGCAGCAAATTAGTGCCATTTAAAAATAGTTTTTGTTTAATGGCCATGATCAGTAAAACGGAGGAAGTGATGTGTAGGGAAGGAACCACGTGACGGGCTACCATTTAATTTTTAATCCTAATTAGAGTGTCAGCAATGCCCTAAGTGCTCATTAAGTCTCAACTGAAGATCAAAGGAGGCCCAGTGGAGGTAGTCTTCCTGCTTCCATGCGAGATGGGGAGGAAGCATTTGCTACCTGTCCTCTGTCATACACGCTGTTCCAGAGGCCGTAAAAGACTTGTGTTTCCTGTCTTCCTTCCTTCCTTCCTTCCTTCCTTCCTTCCTTCCTTCCTTCCTTCCTCCTCCCTCCCTCTCTCCCTCTTTCCCTCCCTTCCCTTCTTTCCTTCCTTTTCCCATGCCTCTCTCCTTCCCTCCTTTCTTTCTTTGTGTGTATGACATGTACACATATATGCATGTGTTCATGTGTGAGTATGAGCATTCTTGTGCCACAGCACACAAGAAGAGGCCCAATCCCCTGCCCCCACACTACCTTCTATCCTAACTGAGACAGGACCTCTTTGTCCTCCTGTTGTTGTGTATGCAGCCTAGCTGGCCCACTAACTTCTGGACGCTCTCCTGCTTTGCTTTGTGTGTTTTGTTTATTTGTTTGTTTGGGACTTATTTATCTTATTTTATGTGTGTGAGTGTTTTACCGCATGTATGCCTGTGCACAATACGCAGGCCTGAGTCCCAGAAGGTCAGAAGAGGTTGTG
This sequence comes from Alexandromys fortis, assembly GCF_014885135.2. NCBI lineage: Eukaryota > Metazoa > Chordata > Mammalia > Rodentia > Cricetidae > Alexandromys > Alexandromys fortis. The sequence continues at coordinate 5,000,594 of NW_026067940.1, read as the reverse complement.
GGATCCCCTCAAACTGGAGTTAAGGACGACTGTGACCCCTCCTCCCCACCATGTGGCGTTTATTTATATGTTTGGTTTTGCTCTGGAGCCCAGCCTGTCCTCCAGTTCTCGATCCTTCTGACTCAGCCTCCTGAGTGCTGGTATTGCAGGTGGGTGCCACCAGATGGCTCCTGCTTGTGTTATCACCCAGTGCCCTCAGTGGTGGGGACTGAACCCAGGGCCAGACACACGCAGGCAAGTACTCTCTCGCTAAGCTCCACCCTCAGCCCAGGCTTTGTCTTAGCCGGGGGCCCCAGTTACCGACCCAGTATCTACTGCATTAGAGACTGGAGAAAAACAGACATTCAGACCATAGTTTCTCACAAAACAGAAATGCTTACAACAAAAATCTCAAGCTCCTCACTTCCTGCTTGCTGCCTGCTCACCTCTGTTCTCAAATCCTCTGGGTATCTGCTAACTTTTGGGGGGGTGGAGGTATCCCGATCTTGTAGGAAATCACTTGTTCCCCACCCCTGACTCCAACCAGAATTAGCTACAATGTGCCTCAAAAATTGAAGACTCCTTGCAGAGAGGGGACAGTTCTCACTTTGCTTTGTTTTAAGACATGGTATCATGTAGCCAAAACTGATCTCATACTCTCTATGTAGTTGAGGATGAACCTTAACCTCCAGATTTTCCTGCTGCCTCTTCCTAAGCAATGAAATTCCAGACGTGCCATCAGGCCCTGCCTGAGGAAGGCAAATTCTTTAGAGAGTCTACTAGGTATGTCCAACCTTCATCCACGGGCTACACACAGAGCACACCACAAAGGGATAGCCATGATTGTATCCCAATACAGGATCCCAAACCTACGTAAAACATTATGAAATATCTCTCTCTCTCTCTCTCTCTCTCTCTCTCTCTCTCTCTCTCTCTCTCTCGTGGTCCTGCAGCGTGAACAGCATAGATGACACCATGTCACAATGCCAAAACACTGGGCACAACGGACTCCACTTTTTCATGCAGATTCTTCCAAGAACCTGGCAGAAACAACAAGAGGGCACTTCTTGAACAACAAGAAGTGTTCTTCTGTAGGCTTTCCCCTACCCTAGACTTCCACCAATGGCCTACAGGTCTACCTTAGAGCCATCTTTATCTCTTAGAGGTACTCGTGGCAGTGAGAGAGATGCCCCAAAGTCACAGAGGCAAGGAGGGATTGATTGCTCTGGTGACTTGCTCCTGCCAGATAGTGTCTGCCTCCTTGGTTTGTTCTGGGTTTGGTGGCTGGGAACAGAGAGAAAGTTGTAGAGAAGAAAAGCTAATTTTATTCACGCCTGTGGAGAAATGTGGTTTACAGGAGGAGGTAGAAGGCTACAGGGCTCCATTTCTGGTTTGCTAAGCTCTCTTTGACAAAGGGGTCAGCTTCCTTGAGCTTCTCCCACCTCCCCCACCTGTGGCATCACAGCAGGGGAGGGGGACTTTCTGGTAGTGTGAAACTTGACTAATTAGTTTGAGGGAAAGCCAAGGGCAGCACTGTGAGCCGATTGTTGGGATTGGTTATAAGCGCAGGCCCAGATTCTGAACCTGCAGGCTCCTCTGGGAAGAAGGGGCCTCCAGAAACCCTCTGTTTCTTCTCCTTCCCATTCCAGGCAGTGGCCTTGCCATTACTCACAGAACCTCTTTGTGGATCAGGAAATAGTTTCAGAACAAATGATTTGAATAGTTTTATGTGACCATACTTTTCCTGCTGACGACAACTCCACCTCGCTCTGTGAGGTATAGACTTCTATTCCCATGTTTTGCATTGAACATAGAGGCTTCAGGCGGTTCATCCTGCCTGGATCACTGGCTTCAGGATCGGAGGACAGCATTCACTCAAGTGGTCACAGGCATTGCGCTGTAACTGGTGCTCATGGCTACCCAGGTGCCGAGCACCACCCGATCTCCAAAGAGCTGAGGAACAGCATCGAGTTAACTGTGGTGCAGATCCGCTTGGTGTTCCGAAAGATTTGGGTCCTCTATGATGCCTTCCTTAATCCCCATGCGTGGGATCCTCAGGGCTTCCAGAGTGTTCCAGGCTTCCCTCTGAGAAGGCGCTCACTGTTCACTGTGATGAACATCCGTTTATCAGCTTGGCTCCACTGGGCCTCAGTTTCCTTGAAGGTGAATATATCTTAGGCTTTTCTGAACTTTCAGTGGCCGGCACGGTGCATTGCAGAGCAGGAGTTCAATAGTTATGGGAGTAAGAACGAGAGAATGAGTCAACGGCAGAAAGAACGTAGCAGCCGCTGCACTGGAAGTGGGGGGCTAGTTATAAGAAAGAGCACCCCAACACCTCCAAAGGCGGGGGTCATTAAAAAGGAGCATCATGCCACCTGACTGGCTTGAACTGCCCTGGGCAAAGCCATGAGTGGCTCCTCGCAAAAACGTGAGGAGTGCGATGATTCTCTCTAGGAACAGATGCTCCTCCCATCTGCTTTGGGATCTGTGTGTTGCAAGAAAAATGTTGAAATAGGGAGCCAGAAGTGCACCCCAGCCCCGGCCAAAGTTTCTAGTAGTATACTACAGGTCTGGCTACGTCCTTGTATTTGAAGCCCACAGTGAGGGTACTGTTATCCTTGTTTTATAGATGAGGAGACTAAAGGCCAGAACGTCCAGCAGTTTAGCTGAGTTCATCCGGCTTGTATGTGCTACTACTGCTCAGTTCCCAGTCTGATGTTTTTGTTTTTACTCTTCTGATAACCGTAGTCCTGGCGTTCACAACTTCCAGGCACCTGACTCCCTCCATTTCTACCACCTCCTGTCTTCTCTTACTTAACCCAAGTTTCCTGGCTAAAGATCGCACATACTTTATTTCCAGGTCTAGCTTCTTGGCGGAGAAGCTCAACCGTTGGCCGTGAAGAGGTCTGAAATCTCCAGCACCTGTGATGGGTTGGCAAGGCCTTCCACAGCCACGTTTCAAGTTCCATCTCCTGGATTCCCGTTCTTCCAGTCAGTCTGTGGCCAGGGAGATTTCTCTCACCTTCTGTAGTACCCGAGGCAAACCTCCTTCTGCCTGGGCCCCCAAATCACCATGGCTTTCATCATGGCTGTTTGTGTCAGGGTCTTATTATGTAGCCCAGGCTGGTTTTGAACTCACAACCCTCTTGCCTCAACCTTCAGGGTTCCAGGATTGCAGAAGTGTGACACCATGCCCGCAAACTCTATAATCCAAGTTATTGGAGGATCTTGAAAATTATTTGGATTTTGAAAATTAGAATTTTCCAAGAAGATTCTGCCTCTTTTGGATACCCAGAAGAAAGGAGATTTTATTAGCTAAATAGTTGTTCATTTTTCTCGAATTTACAAGTTCCTCAAATGCCCTGGGAGTTTGTGTGTGTGTGTGTGTGTGTGTGTGTGTGTGTGTGTGTGTGTGTGTGTTCTGATGTCATGTCAGCGCTCTTTCTTTGAGACAGGGTCTGTAGACCAGACTGGTCTTGAACTCAGAGAGCTCCGCCAGCCTCTGCCTCTTCCCAAGTGCTGCTGGACTAAAGGTGTATGCCACTCAGGCAGCAGCTCAAGACCAAGAAACAAAAGTGGATCAGGTTGATCTCTGGCTGGCCATGGAGAGAGTAAGTCTTTCTTCCCAATATCTAGGAGGCTGAGGCAGGAGGATTGTCAGTTGGCGGTCTATCTTGACTACATGGTAAGATCCTATCTCAAATTATATGAGAGAGAGAGAGAGAGACAGAGAGAGAGAGACAGAGACACACATATACACACACACAGAATGAGAGAGAGAGAGAGAGAGAGAGAGAGAGAGAGAGAGAGAGAGAAGAGAGAGAGAACACACAACCCCATGAAACAGGGGTTATTCTCCATTTGCCAAGAAAGGAAAGCTGAGACTGAGAACTTAGGCCACAAAGCTTTGTCAGGATTTGAACCAGTGTGTTGTCAAATACTTGCTTTTCTCATCTGCCATGCTGCCCACCCCATCCCACCCACCACCTCAGCCAGTCCCTCCTTCCTGTACCTCCCGGTGACTCATTCTTTCTTGGCAGCTGCTGCGGTTTGCAGACATTGTGGGTTTTGATAACTCGGTAAATGAAGTCATCGTGTTGTTGTCGGCGGCGTCCTTGTATCGGCTGGTTCTCTGGCCACCCACCGGCCCTATTCCCCGTGCTGCCGAGAGTCCCCTGGACTTTGTGGGTAAAGTGATTCCCTGGTTGTCAACTGTCTTTGAAAGAATGTGGGTTCCCTAGAGACCGAGCAGAAGCCTCCCTAAGGCTCTGCTTCTTGTCGTCTATGTCTTACACACCAGGAACCGATATGCTCACTGCAGGATGAGGTCTCCACCTTCTCAGGGTTCCCATACTCAGTTCTGAAGCCAACGTCACCTTCTTTTTCCTCTGAAACTTTAAGCCTGATGTGGCAATCCCCAGCCTCAAAGCCCTTCATTTTATCTTTTCCTCCGTTCCCTTGGTACCGTGTCTATGTGACACATGAAGTGACCAGCATCTGTCTCCCAGAATTCCCTTGGTGGATGTGCAATTAGCCTCCACCTTGTGCCCCTTGGAAGAGGGGACTTTAGAGGGGTGTGAGAGAGGAAGAGGTGACAAATACCAAAGAAACTTTCTGAGCCAGGCACGCCACCTTACTTGTATCTTAAATTTAATTGCAGTCATCAGTACTCTTGGCCTCATTGCCATAGAGACACAGGTACTCAGCAAGGCCAACGTAGCCTGCCCGTGGAGGGCAAATCTGGGACTTGCTCCTGGCCAGTTTGGTTCTGAAGTTGCTATTTAGAGTGCACTTTCTCCTACAGGTGACAGAGAATCGTTCGAAGTGCCCAGTAGGAAGCTCAGCCACTAAAGCCTTGCTGCAGGAGATTGTCTGACAGCAGGGAGTGGAGTGGATGGGAGAGAAGGGAGGCCAACGCTGTGAGAACCAGTGAGGGGACCACAGTGGCAGCCGGAATCTTGACCAGGAAGAGGGTAGAAGCAGAAAGGCAGCGGCAGGAACAAGACAGCCTTTGTCCAGAGTGTACTTCCTTACGCTGTCACTTAGGGCCCTGCCAGGGCTGTGTGGACTATGCCAGGGGTGACATTGGTTGCTGCTCTACTTGGGTCAGTTACTCAGAGGCAGTATGGATGGGAAATCTGGTCGTAGGGGTGGGAGTGGGAACTTCTGTGCTCTTTTAGCCGGGATGGACTAGGCTGTCTTCTCCTGCTGGGGACCAGGTTCTTGCCACCACATTGAGTGTGCTCAGTACATAGTAAATGGCTGTGGTAAGCTAAGACATGGCTTTGGGATAGAGATGAGCCATCCCTATTTACGAGTGCCTCTCGTCCTAGGCTGGCATGGCAGACTGGGTGACTCCTCCTTTCCTGATGGGGAAACTGAGGCTCCAGGGCTCCAGGGCTTCTTTCCCATGGTTGCCTGGAAGGCCAGAGGGCAGGGTTCAAATTTAAAGCCTTCGTCCCAGCTCTGGCTGCTCTCTGCAGCCCTTCTGTCTTTGGTGTCAGAGAAACGAGGGAGTATTAATAAGCTTCCCAGGAGTGGGGCAGCTTACAGTTTACAAAACTGCTTCCCATCCATTATCCCATTTGATCCTCTCAGCAATGTATTATTATTATTATTATACTCATTTTGCAGACGGGGAAACTGAGGCCCAATTATTTGAGGCTGTGGTCATTCAACCATGAGTAATAGAACTAGAACTCCAGATGGGGTTTCCCCCTTTCATCCTCCCCCTCCCTCTCTCTCTCCCTCTTTCTTTTTGGAGACTATAGCACAGACTAGCCTTGAACTCATGACCATACTCCTGCCTCAGCTTTCCGAGAGCTGGTATTACAGGAGCGAGACTTCATTCCTGGCTTAGGACATGGTTTTATGGCTCTAAGCCCACACTCTTTCAAGGAGACCACGGCAAAGGAAGCAAATGAAAGTTAGAACAACAAAGGGGAGAAGCAGAAGGCTCCAGGGGGGCAGTGCCGCACAGTGGATGCCCAGAGCTTCAGGTTAAACTTCATGCGCGACCTGGGGAGCCACAGTGGTCCACTGCAGATAGGGCTGTGGGGAAAGTTGTTTTATCTGCCTGGGAAGTTTGCACAGTTCTTACTAGAGGGGGATGCACAGGAGGAGCCTCTGGGACAAAACTTCCTTCTTCTCACTTGTGAACCCTGTGAAGGTAAAGAAACAAGGGAAAGAGGATAAAGCTGGCATGCCTGCATTTACCTCTGAGATGCCCAGTAAATTAAACTATAGAGATGGATGGGTAGATGGCAGGATGAATGATGGATGGATGGGTGGGTGAGTTAAGTGGGCAAGTAGAGGGTGGGATAGATGAGCAAGTGAGTGGAGGATTGATGGGTAAGTAGGTGGAAGGATGGATGGATGGATGGGTAAGTGGGTGGGTGGGTGGATAGAGGGTTGGGTTACTGGGGGGTGGGTAGATAGGTGGGTGGGTAGATGGATGGGTGGAGGGAGGATGAGTGAGTGGAAGGATAAGATTTAGAAACATTGCACTCCATTGCCACAGGCAGCATCTTTCCCACTCCAGGGTCCTCTTTATAATAACTGAGGGTATTCTGTTCTTCCCATTTTAGCCTGATGCAGTATTTCATGTTTTGAGTGATGTTCCTATCAAGAGGAAGAAGTCAGCATAGTACACAGAGAGGCTGAGTAGTCCAAGATGGTAGATGAAGTCTGGCTGTCCAGTTTACCAGCGTCTCTAAAGTCTTGTCTCCACGGAGTCAGGCTTCCTCTGACTCAGGTCCCGAAGAAGCTCAAACTGCCCCGGTAGGAGGGGACAGTTACCTTCCCACGGAGTAGTTGTTGTAGCTTTTATGGCTAAGAATCTAGAAGGACTCAAGAGCTAAGAAAGGTGTTTGTTCAAGCTCTATTTATTCTGCCTGCTTTTTGCTCAGCTTCCATAGAAACCCTGCAGTATGGATGCTCTCAAGCAATTGGGAAGGGTAGGGTAAGGCCAAAGAGTTGGGCATGATCCAAACTCTTCTGTGTCTTCGTTGCCTGCCCAGGCCCACCCCCACCCCACTTACACCAGTAGAACCAGTAGTAGTTTTGACCTTAAGACTCATAGTAGTCTTGAACACACTGGGACTGGGTGTCACAATGCTGGATTTTAGTTCTTCCTCTGTTCAGAGTGTCTGCTGTAGAGTATAGCATCAGCCTATAGTACTTGTTGGAAGCTGCTTGTTCATTTCCTGGATGCCCAGATCAGAATAATGACACAGAAACTGTATTAATTACAACACTAAAAAAAAAAATAAAAATAAAATAATTACAACACTGTTTGGCCAATAGCTTATGTGTATTTCTAGCTAACTCTTACATCTTAAATTAACCCATTCCTATTATTTTGTGTATTGCCATAAGGCTGTAGTTTACCAGGTAAAGTTCCAGAGTCTGTCTCCTTAGGCAGCTACATGGTGTCTCTTTGACTCTGCCTACTCTTTCTCTATCTCTATGTGTGTGTGTGTGTTCAGATTTCCCACCTGGCTATATTCTCCCTTGCCATAGGCCTAAAGCAGCTTCTTTATTAACCAATGTCAATAAAACATACTCACCCATGCTAAGTGAACAGCTGATACAGGAGTAAAATGAGAAAATGAATGAAGCAGCTGGCCATGGCCTTGGCAAACCATTTCCCCATTCAGAATCTTGGCTTCTACACCTACAGACTTGGCATTATGATGATTGCTCCCTTAGCCACCCTCAAGCCCCCAAGAGTATATGGGTAGGTATGAGTGGTGTGTAGATGCTCTAGGCCCAGACAGGCTAGGAACCACACCGCAGATGGTAACCATGAGGACAAATGCAATGGTGTGTTGGGTATGGCAGCGCATTCCTGTAACTTCAGCACTTGAAAGGCAGACGCAGGAGGAGGATTACTGGGAGCTCAAGGCTAGCCTAGTCTACACAGTAAATTTTGGATACCCAGGGCTACTACATAACAAGAACCTGTCTCAAAATAAATAAATAAATAAATAAATAAATAAATAAATAGCAAGATTTACACCCAAACTACTTAGTTTGCCTAGAAGGTGTCCTAAATATTGAATAATATTTAAATATTTAAAATTACCTTTATTTGTGTGTCTCTGTGTGTCTGTGTATGTCAGGGTGTACATGCATGTGCCTGTGTGAGTCTGTGTGTGTACATATATGTGTCTATCTGTGAATGGGGGCATGCACATGTGGGGGGTATATGCATGTGTGTGTATCTGTGTGTCAGTGTGTGCATGTTTTAGGTGAGAGGACAGCATGGAGAGGTCAGCTTTCTTCTCGCACTGTGTGACTAGAGGCCTAGAGGTTGAACTCAGGCCGTCAGATTTGGCAGCAAGCCCCTTTACCCACTGAGCCATTTTGCTGGCCCTGAATGATTTTTCTTTCTTTTTTAAGGTTTGATCTTGCTGTGATGGCCAGCTTGGTTCAAATAGTCTTTTTGTTACGTCATAAGTGGATGTGACGATAGGCTTCCAGCTTAGACGTGATTTCTTTTCTCCCTTGAGACAGGGTCTTGCTAAGAAGTTTAGGATGGTCTCAGACTTGCAATCCTCTTGTCTCAGCTTCCCAAGTGCTCAGACTACAGGCATGTTCCCACCTCGCCTAGTTTTGGATATGATTTCTATTGAAGTATTCTTCTGGAAGTACTGATTTAACATCAAGAAGTGGCTGTAGGGCTCAGGTGATGGTTCAGTTGGTAAACTGATGGCCACATAGGTACCAGGACCAGGGCGCTGGTCCTCAGTGCTTTTGTAGAAAGCCGGATTGGGGAAGCACTCACCTGTGACATCAATGTTGGGGAGGCAGAGACAGGAGGATCCCTGAGACTTGCTGACTAGTCAGCCCAGTCAGCCAGGCAGCATCAGGTTAAGTGAGAGAGTCTGCCTCAAAACATGAGGTAGAGCATGGTTGAGGAAGACAGTGGACACTGACCTCTGTGTATGCCCACATATCTGTGCAAAAACATACACATGCACCAAGGGGCTGGGTTATAGCTCAGCACCATGGAAACACACACACACGCACACGCACACACACGTGTATGCATACACGCACACATGCGTGTGCACATGCACATGGTTGTGGTGGTGGAGATTACAATCCATGGCCTGCAGTGGGGTGGTGAGATTGTTTTGGGGGGAAGGGTCTCCAGGTTCTATTAAGAACATCTGCTTCATCTCTGTGATTCTGACATTCTCACCTAGCCGGTCCTAACCTGCTGCACCCTCCTGATTGTAGGTCACAGGGTTTCAGATCCACTCCCAGAACTGACCTGCAATGTCTTCTAAAGATCTCGCTAGGGAAAATTCTCTACAGTATTTGGGAGGTCCCTTCTCCACTCAGTTTCAGCCCAGGACCCCGTGCTGGTGGAGAAAAAAATGCCCAGTTTTATAGTCAGCCCCTTGGAGCCTCTCATGAAAATGCCTCAGACCCTTAAGACTAGACGCCAGCCTCAGCAGCATTGGGCGCCGCTCTAAACCCCCGGCTTTGTGCTAAATATAGTGGCAGGAGGGAAGGTGGTGTGGATGGGGGGGGGTATCTAAGCAGAGGGAGGGAGTCAGGGAGGAGAATGGGCGGGGAGAGAGGAAAGAGACAGTGATGATTGGAGGGAGAGCAATAAAAGAAGGCAGAGAAGA
>NW_026067940.1:4969114-4990736 GCF_014885135.2 Alexandromys fortis | reverse complement strand
AGAGAGAGAGAGAGAGAGAGAGAGAGAGAGAGAGAGAGAGAGAGAGAGAGAGAGAGAACATGCAGGCTGTGCTCTCAGCACAGGTGTCAGTGGGGTGAGGGGACACCCAGAGTGGGGACAGAAGGGTTCCCAGGCCAGGCTCCCAGCTGGCTGGCCAGCTGGGAGCCCTCGGTTAGATTTTATGTACTGCAACAATGATTGGTTGGAAATGACCTGACTCTCCTGCTCCCAGTCTGTCCCCACACCTTCATTAGGGATCAAGGTCTAGCTTAGCTACCCCTGCAGACTGGACTCAGCCAGCTTCCTGCAGTCTGCGATCCAGACTGGCTGGAGCTTTTCCGAGGCTGTGGTGGTGACGGTTGCCATGGGAAGGGTCAAAGCAGACCGGGCAGAATGAGAGCGGGAGTGTGGTAGAACCTGGTAAGAAGGGCAGCCTGGAGGCACTTGAGAGAGCATCCCCTATGGCTTCCAGTGCCTGCTTCCCTTCAGCCTTGGGAAGCCTTGTCAGTCAGCTGAACTGAGCCAGGGCAGGCTGGCACTGTTAGCTGGGCCGCGGCTGCACCTGAGAAGTGCATGGCTCTGGGAAGACAGAGGAATCTTTGAAGACAATCGCCTGGCAGAAGAAGCAGCACTTGGGGATTTCCAAAGCTTGGGCAAGGCACTGTATGTTCATCTTGCACGCAAGGGCAAGACAAACTTACCCAGCAACTTCCAGCCCTCCGTGGAGGTAGAGTTGGTTGTATGTGACCAGTGTTCTCTGCTGTGCCAGCGAAGGAGGGACCTGGGCTCCTGGGGTAGGGAGAAGGGGCTGGCAGCCTTTGCAACTTAAGTAGCCCGTCTCAGTAGCTGCTCAGGAAACACTCGTGGGTGGTGACATAGAGCAGGTGAGCTGAGAGCCCTGGGGAGAGAGGATGGGACTGGACCACTCCCCTGCCTGTCTTATTCTTCCCCTTTGGGGAGGTGGGTAGGGGGAAGGGGAAAGGAAAACCTCCAGTTAGAGGACAGGCGGAGACAAATGAGCCCTTTACCCAAGGCTCCACCAGAGCATAACAGCCTCTCTCCTATATGTGAAGGACAGCTGTCATTTATGGGCTTGTCTGAAGTGGGGCTCCACATGGGGAAGAACAGAGGAGAGTTTTCTTAAAGGCACAGGAGGCCCTGCTGGGGAATTGGAGGGTCAAGAGACACCTTCCCAAGGTAGAGGAAATAGGAAGGAATGAACTCTACTGCAGTGCGAAGTCTGAGATGCCCAGTCGGGAGAGGCTGGGAGGTGAGAGGAGAGGCCGTTGAGAGCAGAAAGGACAGGGTAGGGGAGCTTTCCTATACCTTTGTCCCCAGAGGCAGGTTATCACGCCTCTGCTAGAGCTGACCTGTCCAGAGTCCAGAGCTGATCTGTCCAAAGCCCCTGAGCAGCCAACACACACCTGTAAAACCTGGGGATTTGTATTATACAGGGTAGGAGTCCTGTATAGGGGGAGGGAAATAGAAATGTCGCCTCCCAGGTTTGGGAATGAGAAAGTACCCCAGCTATTCCAGGTTGGGAAGGGAACACAGCATTGAAGGCTTGGGAGAAAGAGCCTGGGAAGATAGGGGATCAGGGGGTAGGAGAGCAGAGTGGGCATGGATAGGAGCGAAAGTGGCACTGGTTAGATGGTGACATTTGAGAGAGGGGTGGGGGGTCCAGGAACAGCAAGCCAAGGCAGGGCAAGGGGTGAGGCTGCAGAGCCAGAGGCTGGACATGAGTGTGACATAGCTCTTTCCCCGGGGGTGGGGGGTGGGGGAGGACCACACTAGGGACGGAGGAGGAGGAGGAGGAGGAGGAGGAGGAGGAGGGCTGCGCTCGGGAAAATGGGGAAAGACGAGTAGGTAGGTGAGAAGGCCTTGCTGGCAAATGGAGCATGGGAGAGAAAGGCTGCCAGCGCAGCGGCCTGGGGTCTGGTGGGGAGGGAAGGGTGTGTGGGCGGGCACCCACGGAGGGAGAGCAGTTGGGCCAGCAAAGAGAAGAGTTCTGCCTCTTTCCCCCTTCATTTCAATTGCTATCAATAATACATTCCCAAGGAGCCGCCTTTGACAGCAATTAAAAAAGCATTTAAGCTCCCAGGGAGAAGCCGGAATGGTTCCTCCCACCACCCTCCACTCTCCAGCAACAGTCCCTAGTGATGATTCCCCTGGTGGTGTGTCCAAACTGGGGACACACGCGGGAGGGGAATGGAAAGGGGCCAGGGAATCTTCTCCACCCCTCCCTTCCCGAAGGCGGAATAGCTGAATGTTTTATACCAGGCTCCTGTAGAGTGTGGGTAGCTGTGGGAAGATGGGGTATGCAGAGGCTGGGGATTTAAAATACATAGTCACAACCCCTTTCTGATTACCAAGCCTCATTGCAGGGGGCCGGGGGCTGGACCCCATCAACCTGCTGGTTGGAGAGGACTTTTGTTTCTCTTTGCTGAAGAACCAAGAGTCTGGGAGGTTGAGGAGGGTACTGTTCATTTTAGGCCTTTGCTGAGCCACTGCAGTACATGGGGACCCACTGCATTACCACAGAACAGAGGCGAGACAGACCTGCAAGAGACAGTTGGCAGCCGGGCATTGGGAGGCCAATAGAAAGCTTGGGGTGGCAGTTTGGCTCATACCTGTGATCCTGGCGCTTACGAGGCTGAGGCAGAAGGAGAACCTTGCTAGCCTTGCCTGCAGAGTGAGACTGTTTCAGACAAAATGGAGACATTCCAATCCAGCAGTAGTGGAGAAGAAAGGAGGGAGGGAAAGAAGGAAGGATGAAGGGGTGCGGGGTTGGGGAAAAAGCTCCTGCTTGGGAATCCTGCCCCTTTGTTCGGTAGCCTTCTCTGAGGGCTTTGTGCCAGAAACTGCAAAGATAAAACTTCTCTACTCAACTCCTGTGGGGCATACTCCTTCACCAACCAAGAAGCCAATGAGGAGAGAGCGGTTATGTGGTTCACCAGGGGTCGCAGAGGGAAGTGACAGGGCCAAGGTGAAAGCCTTAGTCTGTCCCCCCTTCCCCCGCCCCGTCCTGTGCCACTTCACCCTGGAAGTTAAGTTCCAGCAGCAATTTCCCATGTAGGGTTCTACCTAAAGGTGACCTTCCTTCCACATCTGCAAGATACATCACATGCAATACAGAGGGAGGCAGGGAACTGGGTGGCACAGGGGCATGGTGAGCAGGCATCAACGAGGGCCTGCCTGGATCTTGTCTCCAGCATCCTTTAACCTCCAATAGGAAAAAGAGATTGGAGGCTGGCCCGGTGGCATGTGCCTATAACCACAGCACTGTTGGGGCAGGAGGACCATTCCTTTGAGGCCAGCCTGGGTTACACAGGAAGACTTTCAAAATCAAACAACAAGAAAACCCCAACCAGTCTTGAAGGGGACCAGTTCCATGGATTGATAGTTATCAAGTTATCAAGAGAAATGAGAGCAGTATGAAGACGACCAATCCCTAGGGCATATTGTTTAGTGAGAATAAGTGCAAGCACCTAGCAATATGTCTCCCATCCTTCCATCTGTGTGAAGCGAGCGGGAAGGGTGCTCCCATACACTTACTATCTTGCATGATGTATCTCCTGCTCCTCAAAAGGGCCACTAGGCTTTTGGACACAGACTTGTAGTACTTGAGAGAAGCAGGGTAAGGCCAGCCTGGGACCTCAGCAAGCCTCTGTCTCAAAATAAAACAAATGAAGGAAGGACAGAGCACAGCACCATTGTTTGTCTTGAGGGTTAAGATGCATCCCTTAACCTCTTGAGTCCCTTCGCCATCTGCCGTCAGGGATTCCCCTTCCTTGTGGGTCTTGTGAACACACACCTGCTGTAAGATCCACTGTTGTCTGAGCTGCCTGGATGGGGAGATGTGAAACTCACTAAGTAGGGAGCCCTGACTTGGGGCCAACCAGCCCTCTGGCTTGCACACCCCCCCCAGGAAACCCCACCGCGCATCCATCTCTGAGTAGACATCTAGGCTCTCAGCCCCTTTTCTTCAAGTAGCTTCCCGTTGTCCCCAAGGACCAGAGGCACTGCTGCTGGAGGGTGCGGTTTGTAATGGCCCCGTCAGAGCAAACAAGGACTGAGCCGCAGTGGGTCTATGGGGGAGACCCGAGTCAGAAGAACATGGCCCAAACAGGGACTTCACATCTATTACTGTATGCCTGTTAGTCTCAACCTCCTCCCCTGCTGAATGGATACCCACCCATGAAGATCAAGTGCATGGTGAAGTCCTGTGTCCGTGTGGAAGCTTCACAGCTGGGCGAGGCTTCCTTTTTCATCCTAAGATCTTAACACATTTTCTCAGTACTAGGTATCAAATGGGGCCTCACAGGGTTAGGCAAGGGCTCCACCCTCCCCCGTCACATTCTCCAAACCTTGGGATGGTTTTGATATGAATATTGTAGAGACTGATAAATGGATTAGTAGACACATTCTCAAACCACACTAAGACCCATCCGGGGTTTCAAAGGAATCTAACCTGAACAGGACAGGTGTTGCTGCAGCGGTTTAAGGGGCTCAGGAGTAGGGCGGCTGAGCAGTGGGCAGGGAAGGAAAGTTCAGTGGGCAGCTACAAAGATGTCCCCGAGTTGTTCTCCATTACTCATGGGTATCCTTTTATTGATTCTACGGGGAGAAGTCCGAGAAAAGATGAAATACAGGTGGTTCTCTCTTATCCTTGAGAAATTCTCTGGCTAACGTGGAGGGCAGAGGTTGCTCAGTCAACCTACAAACGTTTACGGAGCCACTTGTGAAAATGGCTCTGTCAGATGCCCAGGGCGGATTAGCTCTCCAGATGCAGGGGAGATGATTCACAGCACGTGAGGCTTGATTCTTCACAGCAGAAATCACCATTGTGCCAGCTGCTTGTGTGGGAACGGAGGAAACAGGCAAGGTGTCGGGGCTGGGGAGGCCAAGCCAGGGGAGACTTCCGGAGGATGTAGGAGCTAGCCTGGAGAACCAGGTAGCCATGCAGAGGTGTGGGTGACCCCGTAGGACGTGCAGAGCAGGGGATAGGTTCAAGAGGGTGACGCATGATGAGGTAAACAGGAGGGGAGCTGGTAAAGGGACAGGAGCCGGGTAGCAGATGGACTTTCCCCCAAACCCGCTCTAGTCAGGCAGCTGGACCCTACTGTGCACCTGGTGTCGAATCAGCTGCTTGCTATTCTCCCCTAGTTTTACTCAGGCATTTTCTCTGGTCAACAGCAGAATGAATGGGAGCCATAATCCCTAAGGGATAGGAGCAAGTGCCACAATGAGAGAAGGGCACAGATAAGCCCTGCCGGTTGTGAGGGACAAGTCACTAGAATGTCAGACTGTGGCCACCTGGCTTTTGCGGACCTCAGCCTAGTACGGAAAGCCAGGAACCGAGGACCGGCTGGTCTCCAGCTTTGTGTCTGCATTAAAGCCCGCCCACGCCAGGGACGTGCTGGGCCTCCTGGGAGCCAAGCCTGGCAGAGTCAGATAAATATTGATTGTCTGCTCAGCCATCCGTGCAGAGAACCAGAGAGGCTGGGCTGGAGGGGGAGCCTATCAGGCGGTCCTGATGGGAGGGAGGTGGGCGGGGCGGAAGGCTGAGAGGGGCAGGGGCGGCAGGTGTCCCAGCGGTGAGCGCCCAGCCCACCCAGAGGCTCTGAGCTGTTGTCAGCTGCCCAGGGTGCAGGGAGTGCCTGGAAGAGCAGTGGCTCGGGCAGGATTGCCTTCAGGCTAAGAAAGGCCTAGAAGCCTTTGAACTGTCTTCACTATCTCCTTGTACGGCTGCACCGTTCCTGACGGTTTTGTCTGGTGACTTGAGAGGTCCTGGGACCCTACCCCAGCCTCAAGAAAGTCGTCAGTAACCCACCAGAGTCTGGAGCTGCCTGAGTGAGCATGAGACGCTCCCAAGGAGGGATTGCCAAACTAAGAGTGCGGCTGCTGGCCTGTATTTCAGCGTTTGGGAGGTGGAGGCAAGATGATCTGAGTTTGTGGACAACATGGTCTACAGAATAAGACCTTGGTGCAAAGAACCAAACCAAACTGAACCGCCCAATAATAAAAACATGTGTGCTCTGGAGGGTAGAGGTTGAGGCATGGTGACGCAAACCTGTAATCTCAGGATTTGGGAGGCCGACCATGAATTGAAGTTACAAGCCAGTCTGGGTTCGCAAGTCCCTAGGTTGAGGCAGGCTCTGCCTTGCTTCTTTCCCTGCCTCTAGCCGGGCCAAGGGAAGGTGTTGTTTCTTAATTCTGATAAAACATCCGAAGACCTGCAAGTGTAGGGAGCCACACATCTGGCGCAGCTCCAGGCGTGGTCCTTGCAGCTTTCTTCAAGCTTCTTCAGTGTTCTCTGTTCCATTCCTATAATCCCCGTACCTCCATTTCTAGCCTTGACCCCACTCACCCGCAGGCTGAGCGGGGTGAGGCTCTGGGAGAGAAGTGGTGAACATGACCTGCCCACTCTGCTGGGTTCTGTTTTGTTTTCTTTTTTATTGTGTTCATTCCCAAACACACTCCCTTATGAAAGATTTGGGACTAAAGTCAGGCTAAGATTTCCCTTTGAAATTGTTCCTTTTTTTTCCCCAGGGTTCCACATGTGCTAGGCAAACGCTTTGCCACGGAGCTATGTCCTCAGCCCACTGACCATTTTCCTCTGTAGGAGTTAGCGGATGTGTCTAGATTAGGTGAACAAGGGAGAGGCTAAGCTGCCAGGTGTGTTAGTATGCACTTTCGGTCTCAGCCGCTCAGAGTGAGCTGAGGTAGATTAAGCTCCAGGAGTCCAAGGTTAGCCAGGGCGACCTAGTGGCACCTCTGTCTCAGAATGGAAAGAAAAGAAGCCATGGCTGGCCTGGAACTCTCTGTAGACCAGATCAGCCTCAAACTTGCAAATGGTTCTCTCGCCTTAGCCCACTGAGTTCTGGGATTACAGGTGTGTGTCATCAAGCCACGCATCTTGATATTTTAATTTTGACCTGGTCTTGCTAAGTTGCCCAGGCTTGAAATTTCTTTTTTCTTTACTTTTAAAACATTTTATTTAAACATTTAGAAGTCATATTTGATTTTCTCTCTCTCTCTCTCTCTCTCTCTCGTGTGTATGCATGCAACATGCCACACAGGTAGAGGCCAGAGGGGCAACAGGAGTTGACCCTCTCCTACCATATGGGTCTTGGCCTAGCAAACGCCTTTACCCACTAAGCCTCTCACCAGCCCACATAGCATACATTTTAAAAGGCTGCTCTTGGGGACCAGAGAGATGGCTTGGAGGTTAAGAGCACTTGTTCTTATAGAGGACCAGGGTTCAATTCCCAGCACCCACATGACTGCTCATAACCCCACAACTCTGGTTGCAGGGGATCCGTCGGTCTTGTCTGGCCTCTGTGGGCACTGCAGATACACGGTGCACATACATACATGCCGGCAAAGCACTCACTCATAGAAATAAATCATGTGCATAACTGCTGCTTTTGTTCTATGCATTGTGAATACAGTTTTGTTAGAGCATGGAGAGCTTCTCTGGTTCCCTATCCACATCCAGAAACTCGGCGACTAAGACAGAAATCACCAGGTTGGTACCACCACCCTCTTCTTCCCATCCCTCTCCTGTCTACTGCCCCTAGCCCATCTGGGACTGGCAGAACAGGGCCATCAGGTTTCTGTAAGCGCACTGGGGTGGGGAGACCATTAGCCTATAGCAAATGGGCACACACACACACTTCGCATCCCAGGTCACTGTGGCCATGTCATCTCATATGTAGGTCCCTTTTTGAAGAGGACTTGTTTGGCCCCGATGATTTGGGACAGGACTCTGACCTCTTTGGAGCCTCTTGGTTCTCAAGATGCAACAACCTCACAAAGCAGCGACTGGAGGCCTGGTCTGTGGTCATGGACTTTTCCTCTCTTCCCTGGGGGAAGAGGTCTGGCCCAGAGCCCAATATTTGTGGGTTCTGAGCTATTAAGCCAGACAGGGCTGGGAGTCGGCAGCCAAGAACAGTGGTCTGACAGCCACTCATGTCTGTTTTCCCCTCCATTTCTGCCTGAGCATTCTCCACAAGGGTGTGTTACCACACTGTACTTGTTTCGGGGACCCACGGTTAGTGTTTTCTGGCTGTGTCTTTCTTGGACCCGTCTACCCTACCAGAATAGAAACTTCCTCAGTGCAGTGTGGTGTCTCTAGCGTGAAGCCCTCTAAGGGCTTTTTTTCTGCTCCTCGTGTCCGCTCTTCACCTGTACGTGTCCCACCTTCAGAACTGGGTGTACACAGCGTGTCCCTTCGCCAGCTTATTGGTGGGAACACTGGGCAAAGCCATCAGCCTCTTTCTCCAGCTCTTCCAGAGCACTTTATAAAGACCTTTCTAATCTTCAGGGGCAAAGAAGTCTGTGGCCCCAGAGGAGAAAACAATCCCCTTTCCCATGCATCGGAGTTGGGAACCGCTGGGAAATGAACCATTTGGGCCAGACACACAAATCACAAACCCGGAAATGGCTAAGTCAGGCTTCAAATGTTCAGAGCTTTTATCTCTGACCATCAGCTTGGCCCCCACTCCTATTTGATGGAGTTTTAGCAACTCGGAAAAGTAGCTCAATGCAGCAATAAGAGGTAGAGAAACAGCCTCACCAGACCCTGGCTGGTGGTTTTAGAAGCTCTGGCTCCTACTCATGAATAATTCAGCTTGTCTGTGTAGTGAGACAGGTCAGACAAGGGCTATGTGCATGAGAGAGAGCCACTGCTCTAACCCAGGCAAGTTTCCAAACACTCCAAGGGGAGATAAAACACCAGACTGAAGCGGGAGCGGTGTTGAAGAGCAGGCAGGGAAGGCTGGGGGAGGGTCCTCTGGAATGGTGGGTGAGCCTGAGGAGGACAGGTTATCTCTTGTCAAAAACAGGAGTGGGATCCCAAAGTAAGGCACTGGCAGTGACAGTGGCAGTAGGCTGGCGGGGTCACAGGTCACTGAAAAGGATGGAGGCTCTGAGAAGCAAAAGGAGATGGAAGAGGCCCGATGGAGCAGCGCAAGAGGGTTAGTAGGACTGGCCACTCTGTCTCTTGCTCCCGAGAATGACGGTTAGCTAGCCTTTATAGGAGGCCTTGCAGGCCTTTGTAGGTTGGGATTCAGAGAAGGAGAGAAATTGGTGCTGAGAAAATGCAGACGGACAGTGGGGAAGGGACAGACACTGTCAGGAATCCAGTGAGCCAGGAAAGGTGTATCTGGTTGTTCTTAGAGAAGTTCTGAGTCCTTGTTTGTTCACCACAGAGTCAGCCTACTAAGTTCAGGGTTAGTCTGGGGACTGGAGACTTTGCTCAGCAGTTAAGAGCATGTGCTATTCTTGCAGAGGGCTTGGGTTTGATTTTAGAACTCCCCCAAACCCCGTAGCACTGGGGATTGAGCCTAGGGCCCCTCACATCTTAGGCAAGTGCTCTTCCAGTGAGCTACATTCCCAGCCCAGGTCTCAGCTATCACATTAGGGGGCTCACAATGTCTTGCGACTCCAGGAGATCAGATGCCTTCTTTTGGTCTTCATGGGATGCCACACACATGCGTGCAAGCACACACATACACACATATACACATATACATATTCACATGCACATACACACACACACACAAGGAAAAAGATTAAAAAGAAAGATTACCTGGGGCTGTATAATTAGATTCGGTTTCAAAAATTGCTACTAAGAAAGACCATGTGGAGTGACTGGCCTATACTTCGGTTTGTATAAATACTCTATGATGTTCCCACAGCAAGTAAATCTGCATTTCTCAGAACACAGTTCCGTTGTTCAATCGGCATGACTCTACTTAAAGAAAAAACAACCCTTTCCTTCTCCCTTTCTTCCTTCCCCGCTTCTTTTCTTTTGGTGGACATAAAGACTCCATCCAGATCAGTGTGTATCTGTGAGTGCCTGGTTTCATAGGGGAGAGCTCCATTATGACAAAGGAAGGACAGATAAGAGGGATGTAGGAGTCAGCCCAAACCAGGGCCTGCATTCAGGTGCCAGGATCTAAGATAGGTGCAGTGAGGTTCCTGGCATTATGTCGGAGGCCTGTGAGATAAGCCCTTTAGAACCGTGGCCAGAGGAAGGCCAGGATGAGGGAGCTAGACATGGCCACCTCTCTCATTCCTTATCTCAGCTCCATCCTGGCAGACAAGACCTGAGACGCTTGCCTTTCCCAAAGTCATCTGGAGCAGGGGATGCTCAGAACTTAATGGGGTGAGAGAATTCCAAGGGACGGTGCCTCCCCTTTCCCAGCAGCAGCGGGCAAGACATGTGGCTTTCTGAGCTGAAGCCAGAAAGCAGAGCCAAGCTCCTCCAATTTGAATTTTTATGAATCTGATTACTATGGTGGCGTTATAAATGATTAATATAACATTTGAATTGTCCAGCTGATACAAGGAAGGGAGGAAGATTGATATTTCTTGAGAATGACATGCATCAAGGTTTCTAGAATGGCACATACATCATCTCACGTCGGTTAATCTGGTGGAGTTAACCCCTTGCTTCCCACAGCTTCTCCTTTATCTCGGCTCCCTCTGGGCCTTTTGTAAGAACAGCTGATATTCCCCTATTAGTTCTGTCCCCCAGGAGCTGTCTGGGAGCTGCCCCAGACATGACACCGAGCTGTACTGGAGCAAACAGTCAATGGGAGTCTTGAGGGGGACAGGTCTGGAGGAGGAGGCAGAAGAGGATGAGGATGAGAGAGAGGACAAGGAGGGGAGTCAGTGAGAGACAGGATGTCATTTCCGCTGGTCCTCTTTCCAGTCATCCCAGTGACTTTTACTCTTCTTCTTTTTCTTTCTTTTTCCTTGTTTGTTTTTTTTTTTAATTTTCAAACTTCATTTTCCTTATTTATTGTGGTGTCGTGAGGACAGAACCCAGGACCTTGCGGATGGGAGGCAGCCACTCCACCACTGCACTACACCCTCTGCTCCCACCTTCGTGCTTGACAGACCCCCTAACAGGTCGTTGTCCCTCCATTGCCCAGTATCTCCTCCCCGGGATGTAGATGGGAGAGAGGCATCCCAGGGCTCACCTTGGATCCGCAAGCCTCCTCACGTTTTCTTCGGCTCAGGAACCATTTCTTAGGCTTCAGTTGATCCCGTTGGGGGAGGAGCTATAGACCGGAAGTGCCTGGAGAGCTGGGGTTTTCCTGTTTTGTGCACGTCTGTTCCTGGAACAGTGTATGACACACAGTAGGCACCCAGAAAATGCCTGTTGGATGAGTCTCAGGCTCTTGCTTCTGCAGAGACACCTTGACCGAGGACACCTGTATCATGCTGCCATTGTACTTTGCTTGGGTCACAATGTGGGGTTGAATGGAGAGGAGAGGATCCTGGCTTTTCTCACTCTCTCCCGGGGGGGGGGGGTCCTGGTTCCCCTCAGCTCACCATGCTGCTGAGGAAGCACCCATGTGTCAGAGTGAAGGAGACTAAGGAGAGGTTCCTGAAAGAAAACTTGTGACAAGGTCCTGGGTGCTGGGCTGCTGAGTCTGTAGTCACAGGACAAAGCAAGTGCGCTGGGGAGGCGGCATGAGGCAGAGAGAGGACGTGAGAGAGGAGGAAGGCGCAGGGACAGTCTGCCATCTTCCATGCAGGCTGTAGATTATCCAAACCAGATGTTTCCCCTCAGCCCCACAGAGTCTTTAGCAAGGGCCTGGTGGGGTACAGGAAACCTCTTACGGGGTTCTGCTGTTCACTGGGGACAGGCCATGGTCCCCTCTTCCTCTCTGCCAGGCTATAGCTTGTGAAACAAGTTGAACTTCTGAAGTTCAAGGTCCCTTGGGCAAGAGGTGGTCTCCCAAGGTCAGGGTGCCATTCCTGTGCATCAGGACCCCTCCCCTCTCCAAACACTCACAGCGTGTCTTTTCTTGCCAGCGGAGCAGGCAGGGAGGTCTGTGTCCTCCAAGGTCGGTCTTCAGGCAGCCTTTCCAGTCAGGTCATGATATGAGCGATAAATCCCCCATCGTGGAAGAATGAGCACACTCCTGGACTCTTGTGATCCTGGCCCTGGAGACAGGCAGGCCCTGGGCATTGGCAGCATAGCCTTTGGGTCCCAGAAGCAGCATGGGCAGAGGCCAGAGACTGGGGTCAGAAGCAACTCCTAGCTAACAGCAGGATACTCACCCCCACCCCCAACGGTAGAACCAGCCCTCTCATGCAGACGAGTCTACATGGCTGTTTTCTTCCTGGTGTCCCAGAATAGTCACCTCAGAAGGAATAAAGGCGCCGACTGGATTTTGCTCCGTGGTGTGTATTTTATAGCAAATGCGAAACCTAAATCTGGGTCCTGAAGTTTCTCTGCTCATTTTCAGCATGAAAAATTCTGTTCTCACCCCCGCCCCAATCTGCTGGTCTCTATACCACCAGACTGTCCAACTCAGAGGAGCTCCAGGCTGGGAAGTTTTCCCTCAGGGCTCAGGTAGCGTCCTTAGTTTTCTATTGCTGTGATAAAACACTGTGACCAAAAGCAACGTAAGGAGGAAAGGGTTTATTTCAGTTCACAGCTTGTAATCCCTTATCCAGGGAAGTCAGGCTAGCTGCTCAAGGCAGGAGCTGATGCAGAGGTTAGTTAGGAGGGGGATTGCTTACGGGGTTGTTCTTCATGATTTGCTCAACCTGCTTTCTCCTAGTACCCAGGACCACCAGCCCAGGCATGGCCCAGACCACAGCTCTCATATATCAATCCTTAATCAATAAAATGTCCCACAGGCCAAATGATTCGGACCCGCGCTGAGCTGACGTAAAACTAGCCAGCACACGTTGGTGGGATTTTCCATCCCATTAGCTCTGTCTTGGAACCCCAAAAGCTCCCCAAGTGGGCAGTATGCTAGGAGCAGCTCTCCACCGGCCTGGGACTTCTCCTGGGCCCAGGAAGGACAATCCTGTCATTTTCACGGACTTCGTTCCACTGCTGACCATTGCCCTGCTCCTAGAGGGGTTCCCTCCTCCTGATAACCCCCTTTTTGGTAATTACCAGGGCCTGGAAGGGCACCCTGCCAACAGCCGGCCAAAAGGCAGAGCAGACAGCGGTGGCAGTGCCAGCAAAGGACAGGCTATTAAAACAGAGATGATTCATCTTGGAAATGAGAGCAAATCGCTTTCCATTTATGGGAATTGGGGCTGGGCTCCAAGCAGCCTGCATGCAGTCGGTGGGACGACGAGTCTGGGCCATTGACCGTTAAGTAAGGAGCGCTTTGAGTGCTCCCTGCTGGCTCCTCCGAGAGGGGATCTGGCGGGCACAACTGGCAGGGGAGAACCAGGGAGACCCAGGCTGCTCAGCTGTTAGGAAGCTTCTGCCAGTTGTGACCTTGGAAGTCCCCAGTAGTCCTGAATACCCTTGTTAATAGAGACCACTAGAAAACAGTCCTAGGATACCCAGTCCCGTGCTCTACCACCAGGTGATTCTCCAGGCAATATTCATTCATTTATTCATTCATTTGTTCAGGGCTTACAGTACAGCGCTTTTCTCTGTAGCCCAGGGTGATCTGAATTCACAGTGATGCTCCTGTCTCAGTCTCCCGAATGCTGGGAGCCACCACACCTGACTCAAAGTGACTGAAGAGCATTTGTTTAGTGTGCCTGCCATAATGGGCGCAAGGCTTTGGGATCCACAAAGAACAAGACATGACTCCCATCCTCAAAATCCTTAGGTTTGGGGCTGGGTGGTCTGCAGACCCACATAGAGCAAGGCCTCGGGGAAGGACTGTAAGGGAGACTACAGTGGAGACCTAAAGTGGGTGGAGGTTAGACCAACCTTACAGCAGGTGAGTTAGACAGTGCAATGAGGCCGGCTAGTAGTTTTAGGCAACTTCTTGCCCGCTTAGTGCTTTTCACTGCGGTCCATGCAGAATAGGCCATACAGTTTGCAGAATTTGAGATGTGTATGTTAGTTTGTTAGTGTTTTGTGTAGCTGAGATTGGCTTTAACTCAGTTTGTGAATTCCTGCCTCCACATTCCAAGTTCTAGGATACCAGGCATATGACACCATGCTCAGTTAGGTTTTCAAATTTTAGTAATGATAAAGATTTGATATGTACCAGTAATTTCAGCTTTCCAGGAGGCTGGGCCAAGGGTGTCACTTGAGCCCAAGAGTTTGAGGCCAGGTTAGGCAACATAGAGAAACCATGCCTCAAATAATGAAACAAGTGGGAGAGAGGTCAACGCAGAAAGAGAAGGAGGGAGGAAGGAAAAAATGGCAGTAAATTTGTTTGAAAAGGCTACAAGAAATCATATTTTTTATTTACCCCAAATTATTTATAATACATATAACCCCCCTCTCTCAGACACGAGAGAGAGAGAGTATTTAAATGAATTAATGAAACAATATATGTTTTAAATGAAATAGGTAAGCCACTTGGGTTGACGGTGCTTCGCCCCAAGAGCCATAGACAACCTAATAAAATTCCCAGCTCCATGCATGAGAAACCCCCTTTCAAAGTGCTGGTCATGGAAACTCAAGAGATTTCTAAGACAATACAGGCTATTGCTGCTGCCCCTGGTGCCTCCTGCAGGTTAAAGGTAAGTCCCCATTGGTGAAGACATCACACACTTGGATGCAGGACTTAGAAGACCCAAGCTGGATCTGACCTGAGGACTAACTTCCATAGTCTTGGAAGGTGCTACGCAAGCTGCCAAGGACAGAAGGCAACCAGCAGCCCCACTCAGCCATGAAGCTTATGAAGCACATTGACCAGCATGGCAGGATATCCTGAAGGGTGGCTCTCATGTCTTGGCGTAACCAACAGATATCTAATTGGACTAAGGCCTACTCAACAAGAGGGAAACCTAGGCAACTGCTGGGGCCAGGAAGGTAACGGATCTTAGAGGAGAAGCCACTAACCTTACTTTACTAAACTGGCGTAGTTCCTAATAGTGTTCTAAATACTTATCCTTATGCCCACAGATAAATGTAGCTCCCAGCACTCACATAAAAAGCTTCTCTTTGCAATAGACAGTAAGTTATAGAAAATCATAACTAGTGAAATGCAGAGAACAACTGATCATGGGGTGCCCAGCTCCAGTGGATGCATTTGTAGATAACTCCTGCATGCAAGCCTTGGGAACAACGTGGAAGGAAGGGTGGAAAGCTTGTGAGAGCCAGAGGTCCAGGAAATCTGCTGTGCATCGTGTCTCTTAGACATAAAAAGAAAGCTTGTCCCACGATACCTCAATAAGATGGCGGCCTAAACAAGACCCAAAGAACTCTAGACAAGGAACTGAAGGCATCTAACAACTGAACAACTGCGGGAGAGGGAGAAATAGTCTTCCTCAGGGATAAGCCCCCAATTAGTTATCCAATACCAAGTGGTCAGCCCCGAAACTATACATACAAGCAACACTGAACAGACTCAGCAGGTTGTATTTATGCATTTGCATATATATGTACACACACACTCCCCACCCCACGTATACATATGCACAAGGTCAGGAATTTGAGAAGGGTTTGGAGAGGGTATTATGCAGTGTTGAACAATGAAGTTAAAGTGTATATTCTGTTATGGCAAGAATGCCTGAGATGTGTCTTTTAGCTGCATTTACAACGGTTTGTGTATTGACTTGATTCTGCTTTTGCAACAGCAGCCACTAGAGAGGATGGATCTAGAAGGAAACACACCCAATCACTAACATGGCAAAATTACTCTTTCTTTGCTGGTTTGTTTTGTTTGGCTTTTCTTGAGACTAGGTCTCACTATGTAGCCAAGGCTGGTTTAGAATCCACTATGTTAACCAAACTATCTTCAAACTCATGGGGATCTGCCTGATTCTGCCTCCTGAGTGGCAGGATCGAAGGGTATAAGCCGACTTGTCTGTGGTGGTTTGAATAGGAATGGCCCCCATTGGCTCCCATATTTGAATGCTTGGTCAATCCAGCTTTACAAGTAACTGAAAGAGACTGCAGGGAGTGGCACGACTTGAGAGGGATTAGGAGGTGTGGCCTTGTTAGAGTAGGCGTGGCCTTGTTAGAGGAAGTGTGTTGCTGGGGGTGGGCTTTGAGTTTTAAAAGCTCATGCCAGGCCCAGTCTCACTCTCTTTGCTTGAGGGTCAAGATACAGCTCTCAACTATGTCTCCAGCCCCAAGTCCACCTGTGTGTTCCCTACTATGATGATAATAGACTAAGCCTCTGAAACTGTAAGCAAGCCCCTGTTGTGAGATACATGGTTACACTGTGTAAAGATAGGCCATTGTGATTAGTTTAATAAAAAGCTAAACGGCCAATAGCTAGGCAGGAGCATAGCCAGGATTTCTGGAAAGAGAGCTCTGGGAAGAAAAAAGGTGAGTCACCAGCCAGACACAGAGGGAGCAAGACATGTAGGAGGGGTAAAAGCTATGAGTCACGTGGCAGCATGTGGATGAACAGAAGTGGCTTCATTAAGTTATAAGAACTAATGGGACAAGCCTAAGCTATAGGCCAAGCTTTCATAATTAATAATAAGACTCTGTGTCTTTTTTTAAGACCTGGTGGCTCAAAGAAAAATCCATCTACAAGCCCCAGTTAAATGTTTTTCTTATTAAGAGTTGCCTTGGTTGTGGTGTCTCTTCCCAGCAACAGAACAAAGAGTATTGTTATTTTGGGAAGAGGGTCTCATGGACCCAGGCTGGCTTTGAACTCCTGTGTAGCTGAGGGTGACCTTGAGTTTGTCTCCTTGCCTCCACTTCCCCAGTGCTGAGATTACAGGGGTGCCCTACTCCATCCTGTTATGTTGTCCTGGGGATTGAACCGCGGCTTCTGGCACACCACGCAAGCGCACTGCCGACAGAGCTGCATCTGTAGACCAGGCTCACACTATTTTAAACCTTCCTCACGGCAGCGGCACAGCTTTGGTGTCCCAGCCACTCAGCAGACTGAAGCGACAGGAGTTCAGCATCAGGGCTTTCTCAAGAGTCGCTTTGCTTCTCTTTCAGTTACTTGTAAAGCTGGATTGGAATCTGAGTCTTCCCTATGTGGGCTAGGTTCTGCCACAGAGCTGTACTGCAGCCCCAGGGTACGTTTATTTTGATGAAATTTCAAAGTTATAGAACCACTGTTAAAAGAATAAAGCAATTCCTGTGCACTTAACCTAGACAACACTAGCTAATATCTTGCCCAAAACACACAAAATTTATTTTATTTATTTTTTAAAGAAAGATCATCCATTACCTCCTTTTTTGCCAATCTCTCTCTTTTTTTAGTTATTTTATTTTATTACTTAAAAAAATACCAATCCAAAATTCCACTCTCTCCCCTCCTCCCACACCCCTCCCAGTCCTTCCGCAGACCCTCCCACCCCACCCCCTCCAATCCTAAGAGAGGACTAGGCACCCTTCCCTGTGGAAAGTCCAAGGCCCTCCCTACTACATCTAGGTTGAGCAAGGTATACATCCAAAGAGAATAAGATCTCAAAAGCCAGTACATCCAGTAGAGACAAATCCCAGTACCACTGCCAGTGGCCCCTCAGACTGCCCCAACTGTCAACTGCATTCAGAGGGACTAGTTTGATCCCATTCTCATTCACTCCCAGTCCAGTTGGGGTTGGTGAGCTCCCATTAGCTCAGGCACACTGTCTCAGTGGGTGAACCCCTCAGAGTCTTGACTTCCTTGCTCATACTCTCCCCTCCTTCCACTCTTCAACTGGACTTCAGGAGCTCAGTCCAGTGTTCCTTTTTTTGCCAGTCTCAATGGCCACTTTTAAGTTTTCTGGACCATCCTACCTGTTGTCTCCCTTTGGCCTCCAGCCGGCTGGCCTCTGTGGCCTCCAGCCTCCTGTTTCTTGTCCTGGCCTCTTACTCCTTCAGCAGCCCTTCTTACAGCTCTCCTCTCCAGAGCCCTTGTGCCCTGGGTGCCTCTGACTCCGGTTTGGCCTGGGATGTTTTCTTGTGAGGAATGCCTCTCCACTTTAATTTACGAAAACCACGGTTCATTTTCTGGTGGAGCCCTAGCCTGGTCTCCAGTGTTCTCTCTCCCTCTGTTTCAGGTGCCTACGTCTTTAGGTAATGTACAAACATGTCACCCTTTCCCTCACCCTCGCCCCATCCTGCTAACCACACTCCTCCTTTTGAGTCCTCCATCTCAGATGAGGGCACACACATCCTTCACTTTGACAATGGTAATCAACTTCTAATTGGTCTCCCTGACTACAATTTTCCTTCATGTAAATTCATCCCCCATGCAGTGGTCAATGTGATAATCCCAATACTTAAATCCTAGCATGTCACACGCCAAGAAAAACTACCAATGACTCCGTTACCTACGGATTGAAGCCCAGACTCCCTGGCTGAGCACTTGTGGCTCTCTGTTCCCTGCTCCTCAACTCCGGTCTCTGCTTCTGTGCACCGTTCCCCATCACCCAGGCCTCTGGTTGTTAGTGTGTACCGTTTTGTGTGTGTGTCCCTTTTACTTTCTTTCCCTGACTAGCACATCCTTGAACCCTGAGCTCAACAGGCTCTTCCTCTAGGCTGGGGAAGCCCCTGTATAGTGTTCTTGTTGTATTATATACATCTACCAAACCAATGTCTACCACTGTGGGTTTTGAATGGATCTCCGTCACTATGCTGTATAGCCTGGAAGGCAAGGGTTTGCGAGTCTTAAAGTCCTGCGCTTTCAGATTCCTGGTGCGCTAGCACAGTGCTTGGGGCAGGCAGAAGGCGTGTAATAAGTGTTTGATTAACAGAAGCCAGCATTCACTCTCTGCTTAGCTGCCTCTCCGTGGTGACAGCAAGCTTTATTCTGTGCCTTAGATTTCTCCACTAGTATTTCCTTCCCAGCCCTCGGCTACTTGGCTTCAGCCCTGCTCTTGCTTCCCTGCCACCATCCCAGGCTTGGCCCCCACACGCTCCTCCTGGTGCGCCTCTCCTTCCGTTCTGCTTCTTCCCTTCCATTTCAAGTAGTTCTTGCTGCCCTCCTATATCTTTCTGGATGCTTCCAACCAAAAAGGGAGGTGGAGCACTCCAGGAAGTTCCATCCCACTCCGGTCCAGGTATCTGCAGCGGGCTTTTGTATAATTGCCTTCACAATGGGGCTTAATGACTGTCAAGCAGTTGTGATTCCGGGTTTTCGGCAACTGAAGCCAAGTGATTGCTGTTGGATGCACACCCCAGCAGGCCCCCTCTCTGCAGAGCCTTTTAGAGGATGTACCTCACGACCCTTTAGTGGTCAGGGCCATTTGCTAAACTGCCTTTCTCTCTAATACTGTTATCACTCTTTGGTTTTCAGTCTCCATGGTGAGGCTCCCATGCAGCCCACTCAACCAGGCTTTTGATAGGTTACAAACCACAGGAGGAGACTCATGCAGACACGTGGACTCATTCATTCAGGGACTCACTCACAAACTTCCTGAGATCTCATGAGGGTCACCCTCTGTGGGTCAGGGAGTAGAGGAGACCCCCAAAGAAACTCTCAGTCCAGTGAGGAAGACAGACATAAAGATGGGATAATCCAGCAAATGCCTTTAGAGGTAAACACACTGGGCCTTGGGGAGTGTTGCATACCTGAGCAGCAATTACCTGCTGTAGGTGGGATGTGGGTAGTGAGGAATGGGTCCAGCCTGGGCACCTTATCACGAAGTCCTGTCACATGACAAAAGATCTCCTGACCTTCACCAACATCCCTTTTCCTGACTTTTGAAGCTGATGCCTAAGACTTTTTTGTTTGTTTGTTTTTTGAGACAGGGTCTCTCCGTGTAGCCCTGGATGCTCTGGAGTTCATTATGTAGACCAGGTTATTCTGGAACTTGCAGAGATCCTCCCGCCTCTATCTTAAGAGTGTTGAGATTAAAGGCATGTGTCAACCAACATGCCTGTCCTACTGCTTGATTTTAGACAGGTCTTGGCCTTCTAGGATCCACCCCAGGCTGGCTGTGCAAACCTCTTACTTCCCATCAGATGCCTCCAACTGTTTCCCAGTTGTTTCTGCATCAAACCCTCAGGTCTCCCAGGAAAAATAACCACCAAGACCCAGAAAGATGGCTCAGTGGTTAAAGTTAGGATTCCCAGAACCCACATAAACGCTGGCATGGTGGCCCACCTGTAGCTCTAGCTTTGGAGAGCAGAAACGGGGGATCCCTGGAACAAGCTGTCTAGGAAGACCAGCTATTTCCTGGAACTCTGGGTATGACTGAGTGACCTTGTCTCGGTGAATAAGGTGGAAGATGATTCAAGAAATCCTCCTTGGGCCTCCACATGCATGCTCATCCTCATATGTAAACACACACACACACACACACACACACACACACACACACACACGCACCAATCACCAGGCTTTGTGGCTGATGTGTGGAAAGTGGCCCTTTGTTCTCAGCCCCTCAGCTAAGAGACTGCAGAGCTGAATCTCAGATCTTTGACCTTGTCTCATGGCACCCAGAAAATGCTTGAACTTGCCGTGCCCTGGAGAAGCTGTGACACTAAGTGAATCTTGGTGCCCTTCTCAGGGCCACACATGTGACCCCCACAGGAACCTTCCGTATCATCTGCTTGCTTTTCCCAGCTCCCCGGGATCCATCCCTCGGTGGTCTGTGGGGTGGTACCAGTGCCCTATCAGCGCAGCAGGTTCAGAGCAGAGGAGGAGGGAGCTTGGGGAACAGAGAGGATGTTTTTCAATCTGTTTTTCATTTTTTTTTCTACTCTCAGTAGGTAGGACTGGGATTGGAGCCACGTGTGTGCTGAAGGGAGGGGATGTAGGGGATGGCATGAGCTCTGCATGTGCAGGCCTCTGTGTGTGGTGTGTGCGCACACATGTTCAGCTGTGTGGGAGGACATCAGACACTCCCCCCCCCCTTGCCCACCGTCTTGGGCTCTGCCAACACTCCCACTGGTTTGGCCTCCTAAAGTTTGCTGGGGAGGGGGATAACAAAATAGAAGATGCAGATCACAGATCGGTTGTGTGGTTTCCTTGGCAACCTCAAAACACAGTGGGGGAGGGCAGAGTGGGAACCAGAGAGAGGGAGTGACTGAGCTCTAACCACTCCTCGCTGCCTCTCCGCCACCTTCAGCCCCTCAAATTAGCCCAGAATAAAACGTGAGCGGTTCCAGAATTCTCCTTCCTAAGCCGTTGGGAAGGAGGGAAATAAAGGGGCGATGAAGAGACAGTTGTGCCCTCGGATGAAAAAGAAGCAAGGGCGGACTCAAGAGCATGCTTCCTGCAGGAATCTGGTACGCTTGCTCACCATTCTTACCAAGACGTCTTATCTCCCCCCTCCACTTACCTCCTTTTGTCATCCCTGAAGCTTCCAGGGCCTCTGTCCCCACAAACTCCCCCAGGGAAAAACCAGAGCCCAGGCTTCCAAGTTCTCTGAAAGGATATGATTGGCAGGGGAGCAAGGAGTGGGCGTTCCCACCCCCACTGGACCTCGGGCCGGTCCATTCCTAGAAAGCAAGAGACGGAACCAAGTTGGGGGCAGAAGACAGACTGTTCACTGAGAACAAAAGACATTTATTAGTGATTAGTGGAGCTGCCTCCCCTCCAGCAGGTCCCCCTCCCTGGAAAATGGGCCCACGGCACCAGCCCTCAGAGCAGATCCCGGCAATACGCAGGCCTAGCAATTCTGGACAACTCATGTCCTCTTAGAAACTAGACCACTGGACCCGACTAGACCCAATCCCTGGCCTCTCTTACCTCGTCAATAGAATTCCTTTGCTAGAACACACAGGAATTTCTGAAGATATGGTACAACAGTCCTCCCCCCC
>NW_026067940.1:4877021-4969032 GCF_014885135.2 Alexandromys fortis | reverse complement strand
CCCCCCCCCACACACACCCACACACACACAAAATCAAATAACCCATCACTATACTGGTTCTGTGACTGCTTTCACAGAGACGATGACCTTGTTGTAGGGTCAACAGGAAGGGCACCCCTGCTGGGGTTTCCATATTCAAGGAGCAGGGGAAGGCCCAAGGGAGCCAAGAGCTTGTAGTCCCTGCACTCAGTGCTTTCCCAGACTCCACTGATGATCAGGTAAAAGGCTGCAGGAAAGAAAGAACTGGGCCAGACAAAGAGGTCAGAATTTAAGTCCCACACCAACCCTGAGCAGCTTTGGGTGGGGGGATGACAGCCAAGCAGTTGGTTCCCGCATTCCTAAGCCAAGCATTTGGAACAGGCAGTCTGAGAAGCTTAGGGGTGTGGGGCAGGTGATGGGGCAGAAAACTTGACATCAGATACATGACTGTGACCGCGACGCTTTAGTGTCCTGTGTTTGGACCTCTCCTTCCCCCTCCATATCTCCTCAGCCATTCCTCCCAAGATGTCACGGTAAAGACCCTTTTCTTTGAGGAAACCAAAGATCTCAGGGCAAGGTTACTCTTTCTACCTCATCAGCTGCCCCACGCTTCATGACTGAATGAAGGGACAGAGTCCCATTGTCTCTACGCCATCTGTGCAAGGTCTCTTCTTCAACATGGCATCAGCTACCTCCCTTCCAAGGAATTCTGTCCTGGTTACATTGGTGTGTGTGAGAGAGAGAGAAGGGGGGCAGAGGGAGGGAGAGAGGGAGGGAGGAAGAGAGAGGGAGGGAGGGAGGGAGGGAGGGAGAGAGAGAGAGAGAGAGAGAGAGAGAGAGAGAGAACGAATTTGATACAAGCCAGAGTTATCTGGGCAGAGAAACATTGATTGAGAAAATGCTCCTATCATATTACCTACAGGCAAGTCTGTTGGGCGTTTTCTTGATAGCTGATTAATATGGGAGGACCCCATCCCACTGTGGGTGGTGCCACCCTGGGCAGGTGGTCCTGGATGGATGAGAAAGCAGGTTGAGCAATCCAGTAAGTAGCGTCTCTTCGTAACCTCTGCTGTGGTTCCTGCCTCCAGGCTCCTGCCTTGAGTCCCTGCCCTGACTTCCCTCCATGAAGGGCTACGACCTATAAGCTGAAATAAACCCTCTGCTTCCAAAGTTGCTTTTGTCGTGGTGTTTATCACAGCTATAGAAACTTAGGTAGGGCAGGTTCCCTTCCTCTTCAAACTCCCCCACCAGAGCCCAGGGGAAGCGAGTACAGCTTACCGCCATTCCTCACTGGACATGATTTCGAAGAGACACTTTTAACCCATGACATCCCAGTCAGGACTGAACAGGGTGTTCTGAGAATACACCAGCACTGGACAACCTAACTCACCACCTCCGTTCCTAGTCATCCTGAGCTTCCTAAAAAGTTGTGCAGTTAAAACGATTGAGCCCCATTTTCCAGGCATAGGTATAAATGGACACCACACACACACACACACACACACACACACACACACACACACACGAGGCAGCTTTCTGGAGTGTTTCCTTGGAAAATAAATTGTCACCTGGACTACTTTTGTTTGGTGGAGGGGTGTCTCCCTTCAGCCTTCCTCAATCCACCATGCTGCAGTCTGTGCCCCTTTGGGCTGCCCTGAAGTGGACATGAACAGCCTCTTCCTGCTCAGCTAGCTACTTTTGCAGTCCTCACTTGGCATTGATCCGTATTTCCAGACTCTTCAGAGATGAATTTTTCTAGAGCGAGCGTGTTGGAGGCCATTAGGAATGCGGAGATGAAATGCCCTTCTACATGGATGGATTTGTCGTTTTTCTCTGTGAGCCAGCTCAGCCATTAGTTTCTGTCCCTTCCACCTCTCCTGCCTGAGGGCTGGGGAGAAGCTGTGACTCTCCCTGCCTCAGCCTTTAGCCCGGCACCGCCCCCCCCCCCCCCCCCCGCCCCCCCCCCCCCCCCCCCCCCTTCACCAGCCCTCCACAATTACTCTTCAGTGAAGAGAGAGCCGGGAAGACATACTCCAGGTAACGTGGCCATCAGTCACGGGAGTATCAGCATCAGCGATCATTACTGTGATAAATTGCTTTCCAGCTCCCATCACAAACAGCAGGGCAGGAGGAAGAAGTTGGAGTTAGCCAGGAGTCCCTACTGTGCTCACCTCCGGTTGGCATTTTAAAGCACAAGGGCCCCAGCAGGGCAAGATTCGATTAGACTTTCCTGTTAGAAATAAGGGTGACATGTAGTTGAAGGGCGGGAGACACTGTAATGGAAGGTCTGAGCAGCTCTCGTCTGTCAGGTCTCCACATTTGTAGAACTGAGGGCTCTGGTAATAAAAACCTCTTCTGCCCAGGCACTGCTCAAGGGCGGATGGAAACAGAGGACCCAGGAGCAGGGCCTGGGAACCAGAAGTGAGAGTAAGCAGTGAATGGCCTTTCACAGACCAGGAGCTGCGCTCCAGTGACGTCCAGACTCCGAATGTTGTGTGCCCTTTCCAGATGTGGATTTCACCTGGATGCCAGGGGGTAGCTCAGTGGTGGGGTGCTGCTCTAGGACATTCAAATGAATTAGACCCCCAGCACTACAAAAAGAAGGAAAAACAAACCAACCAAACAAAAAATGCACATGGATTTCATGGATATAAGAAACAGGCAAGCTCTAGTTATTTTTGTCAGGCTCTGTGATATGAATTTTATGTGTTGCTATGTTAGATCCTTTCATCACTGTCAAATACCCAAGGCAAAAAGTTTTAAAAAGGCAAGAGTTATTTTAATTCATGTTCAGACTCCTTTTGAGGGCCATACCTATCTCATAACATTCCACTCTTGACCTTCCAAAGACTGATGTTCACCTCATAACGCAAAACGCACTCAATCCCTCCCTAAAGTCCCAATAGTTCCAATATTGCTCAAAAGTCTAATTTCACTCCAGGCAGTGGTGGTCCACACTTTGAATCCCAGCCAGGTCCACAGAACCAATTCCTGGACAGCCTGAAAAAAACCTGTCTCAGAAAAGAAATGTAATAATAATAACAGCAATAAAAGTTGAATTTCAAAGTCTCTGAGAGTCAAGGCAAACTCTTAGCTTTGAGACCCAAAAAACTAAAAACTCAAGTCCCACACTTCCAACATGCTTTGGCAGAGGGTTAAACAGCCCCATCTTTTGCTTTGTTTTTAGGTATATATTGTGTGCTGTACATGCATGTGTGTATGAATTCATGTACACGTGTAGGTGCATGTATACATGTGCTTGTGGAGATCCAAACTTGATGTCAAGTATCTTCCTTCCTCCACACTTCCCATTCTGTCTGTTGAGCGGCCCCTTGCTGAACCCAGAGCTCGTTAACTCTAACGAGTCCAACTATCCCATTGCCCCAGGGATGCTACATCTCTGTCTCCCGCGTTACAGACAAACTCCAGTCCTCACACTCACATGGCAAACACTTTATCCACTGAGCCACCTACAAGGCCACATTTCCATTCTAAAAAGAAGAAATGGGAATACAGAAAGGAGTTGATGGGACCAAAGTAAGACTACAACCCATCAGGACAAGTGTTAAATCCCATAGCAACCAGGACAATGAGGACAGTGTGAGTGCCAAAGGGCTGGGACATCTCCACTCCTACGGCCTCCCTGCTGAAGCCCTCATGGCTCTCTGTTGGGCTGACTCTGACTGCTGCCCTGGCTTTCCTTGGAACATGTCCCTCATTGCTGACATATCTGGTACCCTGGAGTTGCCATCAGATCTTGAGCTTCACTCTCATAACTTTCTCCATCACCTGAGAATCTGATCCTGTCACACACTGCCTGCATCCCCAGGATTTCCTCGGACATCACCTGAGAATCTGATCCCGTCACACACTGCCTGCATCCCCAGGCTTTCCTCTGACATCACCTGAGAATCTGATCCTGTCACACACTGCCTGCATCCCCAGGTTTTCCTCTGACATCTAAGTGGAAGCTTCTGGGACCCCACAGCTCTTACGTCCTCCATGCCTGCAAAATCAACACTGCTTGGGTTATGCCAAGATCTGATGCCAGGAGGAGCAGTAATGTTTCCTTCCCACATAGACCCCTGAGTGCCAGGAGGGCTGGTCGTGATGAAGAAATGGATCCTGGGGAAACAAGTTCCTAGGTTGCATTGTGCAAGCAGGGTGCCCCGAGGTACCCTCTTCTTAAGAAAAGGTCTTGGCCGGGCGGTGGTGGCGCACGCCTTTAATCCCAGCACTCGGGAGGCAGAGGCAGGCGGATCTCTGTGAGTTCGAGGCCAGCCTGGTCTACAAGAGCAAGATCCAGGACAGGCTCCAAAGCTACAGAGAAACCCTGTCTCAAAAAACTTAAAAAAAAAAAAAAAAGAAAAAAGAAAAAGTCTTTTACATGTATAATTTTATGCCCTGGAGCTTGAGAAGGGTGGTGTTCTGGTTTGAATGAGTACTGTTCCCCATAGGATCATGCATTTGAACACTTGGTTCCCACTTGGTAATTTGGGGAGATTTTGGAATCTTTAGGAGATGCAGTCTTGCCTGAGGAAGTATGTCACTAGGTGTGGCCTTTGAGGTCTTCTAGCCTGGCCCCATTTTCTGCTTGCTCTCTTTGCTTCCTGTGTGTGAAGGAAAACTGCGGTCAGCCAGCTTCCCCCTTCAGCTGCTATGCCGTCTCCACAACTATAATGGACTCCAGCACTCTGGAACTGTACGCCTAAATCAACCCTTTCTTCCTACATTGCTTCTGGTCATGGTGTCCATCACAGCAGCAGAAAGTGACTTATACAGAAGGTATCTGCCTAGTTCTGAAGTGTCCCCTAGGCAGCATTGCTGTTGGCCCAGGGCAAAGTCCTTTACTGTGGCACTAATTTCTTTAACCCCTGTACCTTTTTCTTCTGAATTATTCAACATGCTCCCTTTCTGGTCAAAGTGCGAGTCTCTTCAAGTTCTTTCATTCTGGTCTTTTGCTCCCAATTCTTATCATGAGCCTGGCTAAAAATAGCCAACAATACTATCTTAGTGAGTTTCTATTGCTGTGAAGAGACACCATGACCATGGCAACTCTTATAAAGGAAAACATGTAATTGGGGCTGGCTTACAGTTCAGAGGTATAGTCCATTGTCATAGTGGGGAGTATGGCAGCACACAGGCAGACAAGGGGCTGGAGAGGTTCTGCATCTGAATCCACAGGCAGCAGACAGTGACACATTGGCCAGATTTGAGCTTCTGAAGCCTCAAAGTCCACCCCTTAGTGGCACACCTCCTCCAACAACTCCACACCCACTCCAACAAGGCCTCACCTCCTAATGGTGCCACTCCCTACTGGCCTATAGGAACCATTTTTATTCAAGCCACCACAAGTACCAATGTCATAGTCTTGGAATCTACTTTGGTAGATTAGTCCATCACCTTTAAGCTCAGCTTCCCCAAAGTCTCGGTAGACTACGTGTAGAGAAGTTCTTTGCTACAATGCTACACAAATGGTCTCTAGACCCAAACCAATGGAGTTTCATTAGCATCTGAACCACATGAGCCCAGACTTGACTGCATTCTGATCATCTGAGTTTACACTAGCATCATCCACCGAGCTTGTGTGCAACATTCAAGGTTTCTCTGGTCTGGTTCTTTAAATTGTCCCAAACTTCTGTAAACCAGTACCAAAGGCTCCTGAACTGTATTGTCAGGTAAAGTTAACATTAATGGCCCCACTTCCCCCATACCAATTGTGGTGGTTTGAATAAGAATGGCCCCCATAGACTCATACATTTGAATGAGGGAGTGTCACTATTTGAAAAGGATTAGGAGGTGTTGCCTTGTTGGAGGAAGTATGTCACTAGGGATGGGATTTGAGGTCTCAGAAGCCCCTACCAGCCCAAAATCTCTCTCTTTATTCCAGCTATTTGTGGATCCAGATGTGAAACTCTCAGCTACTTCTCCTGTACCATGTCTGCTTGAATGCCACAATGATGAAACAGACTAAACCTCTGAAACTGTGAGCCAGCCCCAATGAAATGTTCTTTATAAAAGTTGCTTATAAAAGTGGTTTATAAGAGTTGTCTAATGGTCAGCAACAGAACACCAACAGAGACAATACTCTTACGTATTAGTCAGTTTTTTGTTGCTGTGATAAACCCCTAAGATGAACCACTTAGAAGGAGGAAAGACTCATTTAGCTCATGGTTTCAGAGGGTTCAGCCCACGTGCTGCTGGCTGTGCTATCTGGGCTGTGGTTGGGCCAGGCATATGCAACTTGTTGAAATGGCTTGGCAAAGCAAAGTTTCTCAGCTCCTAGTGGTCAAGAATCACAGAAAGAAAGGGTGAGGCGAAAATGGAGTATGGGGAAAGAAAAGAACCCAGGACAAGATAGTCCCTAAAACATGACACCAGCGACCTATTCCTCCCAGGTGCTGAGATTAAAGGCGTGTGCCATCGTGCCCAGCCCTCTTTATTACTTTTTATTATATATGTATTGATGTTTTGCTTACAAGTATGTCTGTGTACCTCGTGCATGCCTGGTATCCAAAGAGGCCAGAAGAGGATGTTGGAAGCCCCGAAACTGAGGTTACAGTTGGCTGTGAACCACCCTGTGAGGGTTAGGAACTGAACTTGGGTCCTCTGGAAGAACCATCAATGCTTTTAGGTGCCAAGCCCTTTCTCCAGTCCCTACTAATTTTATTTTTGAGTAGAAATTTTGTCAAGTTGTGTTGGATGACATCAGCTTTCAAATTGTCTCTACAGTCTCCAGAGGAACTAAGATTGCAGGCGCGTGCCACCACGTTCCGTTATAGCTTGGGTCTTAAAGGCGCGTGTTTAGGACTGGTTCCAAGGAGTGGCACTGTTTGGGGGAGGGGGACATGAAACCTTTAAGAGCTGGGCCTAGTAGAAGGAAGTCAGTCACTGGGACTGTCCCTGCAAAGGGGAAATGGGATCTCAGCCTCCGCTCCTCTTGCTTCAGTTTCTGGCTTCATGAAGTGAGCAACCTTCTGCCATGTGTTCCTGCCATCCTGTGCTGCGTCACCACAGACCCAGCAGAAAGCCCCCAAAACTGTGAAAAAGGTCCTTTCCTCCTTAAACGCTGACTGGAGAGCTGGTTGCAGTGTTGGGCATCTGAATCTCAGCACAGGAGGAAGCAGCAATGAGGTCTTGAGTTCAGATCCTGAGCCACGTTACAAGACTCTGTTTCAAGGAAACCAACCAACTAGCCAACCAACCAACCTAAAAATGTCTAGTTCCCCTGGCTCCTCAGTGCCTTGCTAAGTTCCGCATTCAGGCCCCGAGCACCTCACAAAACCAGGCATAGTGGCTCCCCCTTGATATCCTACCACTGAGAGGTGGAGGCAGGGGAGTCAGGAGTCCAAGGTCCTTCTCTAACATCTAGCAAGTTCCAGGCAAGTCTAGGATAAATGAAACCTTCAAAAACATTCTTAAAAAAGTATCTCAGGCTGGGGATATAAATCAGGCTTGGGATATAGCTTAGTGATTAGAGCGCGTGTCTAACATGCACAAGGCCCTAGGTTTCATTCCCAGGACTGGAAACAAACAACAAAACCAAACCTCTCAATTATTTTTTCTCCATAGTGGAAAACTTAGAGCGATCAACAGTTGTAAACAGAATCCCAGTTTGTACCACACCCTGAGCTCATCAGAAACCAAGTCCTCGGAACTCAGCGCAACCCCCCCCCCCCCCATGTTAAATGTGCTAGAGCTGAAGATTCCATGCCTGGCCCAACAATGCTACGTGTGTGAGCGAAGGAGTGAACGTATATTGTGAAGAGCTGCGTATTTGCCATAGATTAAACCACTTTTAAAAAGTCAGCTTCTCTTGGCTTGGACGAACTGGAGTTCACATGAGTCATATAGAAGTCTCTGGAGGGCTTTGGGTGTCAAAAATTAAGGAGTGACTCCCAGGTTCCTCAGCAGTGTGAGTACGCTACTCCCAGTCTTGATAATTTAATTCCATGTATAGCTGCTCATTTTCTGACTACTAATCAGACACTCTTCCACCTCAACCCCTTCTGAATGTGCTGTTACCCCAGCTTCATTGTTTTCTACCCCGTCTCAGCTAAGGTTTCTATTGCTGTGATAAAACACTGCGACCAAAAGTTCCTTGGGGAGGAAAGGGCTCATTTCATTTTTTAACTTGCAGTCTAAGAAGTCAGTCCAAGATCTTGTGGCAGGAACCTGGAGGCAGGAATGGAAGCAGAGACCACAAAGAGACCACAACTTTCTTGCTCTTTAAGGCCTTACCCGCCAGAACCACCCAGCCAGGAATGGCATTGCCCACTGTGATTTGGGCCCACCCACATCAATCATTAATTAAGAAAATGCCCCGCAGGCATACCCATAGGCCAATATAATAGGAGCAACTGAGATTCTTTCTTCCCAGATGACACTGGCCTGTGTTAGGTTACCTTTAAAACTAGCCGGTACAACTTACCCCCTTGTTGACTTGACACACAAACACGTCACTGGTAAGCCATAGCCTTTCCTTTTGTCTTGACTCTTAAGAATGCATATTCATATTAACATCACAATATATAACATTCCAGCCTTAAAATATATTTATTTTATTGTATGTGGGTGGTGGAGTGTGTGTATGAGGACCATTGTGTTCAGAGGTCCCTGGAGGTCAGAAGAGGGCATCTGGGGCCCTGGACCTGGAGTTACCCAGCAGCTGCAGGTGCTCGGATGCTCTGTGAGGCAGCAGGTGTGCTTAACTGCTGAGCCATCTACAGCCCCACATTCCAACTTCTGAAAGTCTCATCGCCTTTAAAAAGTCAAGCTTTAAAAGTTGTTCTATCTCTTTAAAACATCCGAAGTCTCTTTGAAAGTTCAAAAGCCAACTAGCCATAACATAGTCACCAGTAAATCCAAGTGAAACCTTTGCTTTGCTATGACAGATGATGGCAGTCAGCTGGGGATGGTGAAGACTAGGCCAGCATCACCGAGGTGAGATCTGGGCTTCGTCTCACCCTGGCAGCTGAACTTGGTAAAGTTTAAGAGTCATCCAGGGGGCGCTGGCTTTGCAGGCACGAGGGTAATGGAGAGCTGCTGAGGCCTGGCACTACATGACAGGGCTGGAATCCCAGTGGAGAGCCTAGGAGAGGCTGTTGGTGGAGACGAAGTCCAGTTGTAGAGGCGACCCAGGCATACTGGAGATGCCCTTACTGTGGCTTGGAGCCGGCCTGAGCCCACAAGACAAGCTGTGTGCACTGTGATACGGTTGCTGCCGAAACCCGGTGGACCTCGGAGGATCATGAAAGGGTCCCAGACCTTTCATGGAACTTTTTACATTGTTGAATTTTGCTTTTGCTGGGTTTTCAGCCCCAGCTGACCAGAACCACCAAATCTTAATTCAAAATATTCTTCCAACAGCCCCTACAGAGTTTTTCCTTTGAGACGTCACAAGCTAGGCCCCCATCATCCACAAGCTCTGGGTGTTATCTGACTCACAGTCTCTAAGTGGTCCTTGCCCTAGGCATGTGGGCATGTGTCCCACTGTAGCTTCTAGCCAGATGCGACCTGTCCTGTCTTCTCTTGTTTGATGTACAAGTTCACAGAGAGGAAGCTCCGCCTCCCTCACATCTTGTTACATGTTTTATAACACTCCCTAACACAGGGTGGTGAGCGTGTGTTAGTTCATCCTCACAGAATCCTGAACCCAACCTCATTTTGAGACAGAGCCTTGCTCTATATCCCAGCTGTTCTGGAATTCTGGATCCCCTGCCTCCGCCTCCTGAGGAGCTGGGATCACAGGCCTGTGCCATCCACCACCCCCAGCACATTTCGTCTTTAAGGAATCCTCCTCCTTCTCCATGGCCCAAGGGAGGCTGGGAATTGTGGAGTCTTGCCCACACCCCCCACAGAGTACAGCTGTGGATGAGGCTGGCTAGTGGGAACCCTCCAGCCTCTGACGTCAGAGAGGGTTGCTGGGGCAAGCACAGACCTACCCAGAGCTGACCAATCTGCTTGGAGATTTGCTGCATTCGTGGACAGAGAGAAGTCTTCTTCTGAGTCTGGAAGCTATAAGGATGTTCCAGCCAGGGAGTTCCTCTGTCCATCTCTATGTGGAGGAAGGGTTATGTAATGGAAAAGAATAAAACCCACCCTAAACAGTGCAGGGATAGAAAGAATCATAGCTGACATGTTGAGGTGCTTACTTTGAGCTAGACCCTGTTACAAACACTGTGCGGAGAATCTCCTTTACTCCCCGCAAGGGCCCTCTGAGGTGAGCTGAATATCATAGCCTTCTCTCAACAGGCTGAGAACACGGAGGTTCTGCCTAGCACGCATGAATCCCTGCATCCTATGCCCAGTATTGCACGAAACAGTCGTAGGAGACACAGTTGTAATGTGAGAATGTGAGATTTCTCCCCAAATTACAAGGCGAAAAATGGCCCCCGGGGCCCCAGGAATGAACCCCAAGGCTTCTGTGTGTGTCTGAGAGAAGTGCTGGTTCCACACAGGAGAGTAAAGAGTTAAGCAATAAGCTTACTACCACCCACCTAAGTAGGCTGCTGGAGCCAAGATTTGAACTCAGGCTGTGGGATTCCAAAGCTGTCAAGCTATGCCGTCTTTTAAGCTAAGAGGAACGTTAAGGGAGCTGAAGGATTTACTCATTTTTGAGCAAGTGTGAGAACAGACAGCTTGGTGGGAGGGTCTGGCTCTAGCTGAGCTTGGAGTCAGCTGACTCGCGCGCTTTCTAGT
This sequence comes from Alexandromys fortis, assembly GCF_014885135.2. Classification (NCBI taxonomy): domain Eukaryota; kingdom Metazoa; phylum Chordata; class Mammalia; order Rodentia; family Cricetidae; genus Alexandromys; species Alexandromys fortis. The sequence continues at coordinate 4,958,352 of NW_026067940.1, read as the reverse complement.
TAAGGAAGCCAAAGCACTCCCTGTTTTGCTTAAAATAGTTTATACACCAGGCGTTTGCAACCTTCTGAATTTGTTGTGGACCGAGAGAGGGAACCTTCTAACCCCTGTTCGCATCCGGGCGGGCGCTGCTCTCCACACACTTGGGCGAGTCACTTGACCGCGCAGATCCCTGCAGGTGAATGACAGTTTCTCGAGGCAGCCGTGACTGGAGATGAGATTACGTGTAAATGCACTTAACACTTTGCTAATACAATTTAAGTCGTCAGTAATTGGTGGAACGCCCCCTTCCCTCTCCCCATTAGGAGTAGGTGCTCAATAGCATTTGTTGAATTGAATTAGGTCCTCTGGAGGCTGCAGGGTGCTGCTGGAGTTTGAAAGCAGCAGGAGCGGCTACTTTCACCAATCAGGAGGCTTCTCAGCCTGAGTGGCGCCTAACTGCTCTATTTGGCTGTTAAAAAAAAAGAAAAAGAAAAAAATCTGCCCTACCCTTCTGTTCCCCTGGTACCCCCACCCCCACCCCGCCCCACGGCTTTCAGTCTCTCAGATTTTCAGGCAGAAGAACAAAACAAAACTGTGTTTACAGCCGGAAACTCAGAGGTGGCCTGGCCCCTCCCATCTCTTTGGTCTCCACCCACTTAGCCGGTCCTTTTAATGCACCTTCTAGGTTTTTCTCTCTCTTCTTTTTGCTCCCTTCATGCCCTTGCTTGCATGCTTCCCTTTTCTGGATGCTTGCAACTGTCTCCTCACTGGCCTCCAGCCTGCCAACCCTACATCTAAGAGCCAGAGACACCATGCTCAAAAGGACCAAACCCCTGTTAGCTTAAAACTGCCTGCAGGATGATGTCAGGCCCGGGATGGATGCACATGATTCCGGTAGTCTGGGTGGCCAGGCTTGGATCTGCCGTGCTATTTCAAGCCTTCAAGCTTACTCATGCCTTTCCCTCAGCCTGCACACCCAGGGCACCTACTCCCCCACCCTCTAGTCTTACTCATTCTTCAAGAGCGCTTTTTCTTCTTTCTTTCTTTCTTTCTTTCTTTCTTTCTTTCTTTCTTTCTCTCTCTCTCTCTCTCTCTCTCTCTCTCTCTCTCTCTCTCTCTCTCCCTCTCTCTCTCCTTCTTCCTCTTCCTCCTCCTCTTTCTCCTCCTCTTTCTCCTCCTCTTTCTCCTCCTCTTTCTCCTCCTCTTTCTCCTCCTCCTCCTCCTCCTCCTCCTCCTCCTTCTCCTCCTCCTCCTCCTTCTGGAAATACTCACTCTGCTCCTACACCCACTCTGAGGGTGCTTCCTAGCCGTTCTCTGACAACGCCCTGCCTTCTTATTGTTTCGACCTGATCACGCTGCTGTTGCTATAATTGCTTTAAGGCACATGGTGATGAATGAGTCCATTAGTTCCCCCCCACACCCTACCCAGTGCCCTGCACCCAGAACCTCCCACCTGCAGACAGCTTGCAGGCTGTGAGTAGAGGGACCAGAAAGGAAGAGGAAGAGGCTGGATTTTAGCTTGATTTTCTTGGATGTGTTGTACTGTGTGCCCCACCTGCTCCACGTTCTCACTGCAAACACAGCAGGTTTAGGGATTGATTTCTGAGAACTCCGAGAGCCCTTTCTCACCTTGTAAAGTTGAGAGGGGTTTCGTTTCCTCCCTTAACAAGCTGGGAAACTTCATCAGTGGGAGAAAAATGAGGGAACTTTCAAGGATACCCTGGGGCTATTCAATAGCCCCGATGACCAGATGACTGTACGGCCCTCCTTCCAGCTTTGAGCACAGCACAGTTGAGAGGAGACCTCTGACCACCTGAAAGCAGCCTTTATTTCATTCGGAGAGAGGACGGAGTTATTTCCTTACAGCTAAATATAGACTGTGATTCTGTGCTGATGCATTGCTTAGGCAAATGCATGCAAACCCCTAGACTAGGGGGATCCCTATCTTATGAGTCACTCAGCCAGAAGTTCTCTCCTGCTGGGACCTCCAGCTGACCTGACACTGACCCAGCTGCCACGGCTGCAGCGCTGCAGCGAGAGCAGAGGGCACAAGCTAAAATTGGTGCAGTGCGGTGGGACTTAGAGGTGAGCTGCTCAGGACCTTTGTGGGAGGTCAGAGCAAGCACTGTGGAATTTTGTCATTCCTTTATGATTCTTCTTTTCCCCCCACCTTGAACCTGCTCCCCATTAAAGAGACATTTCTCCTTTCTGCCTGGATTTCGGAGACACCTCTGCTCTAACTCTGAGATCCTGGCCCTATCTGTTCTCCCTTAAGCCTTCCACCAACTCAAACTAAACACGGCAGAAGGTGTCCCGGCCCTTGGGATCACCCCTCGTCCTCTGACCTCCCCACTTTTTCCTCCATCCCCTCCCCTCTGCTTTCTCCTTTTTATCCTGCTGGAAATTTGGCCTCTACCTGCCCTTGTGACTGGAAAAAGTGGTGTCAGTTCCTCATAGCAGAACAAGGCTGCTACTTAGCGTCCTTGATCTGCGGGTTACTGGGAAGGCCCAGGGTCACTCAGCCCTGTCTGGTCCCAGCCAGAAGTGGGGGTGGAGTTCTTCAGCAAGCTTAAGGTCTGCCTGGTGCAGAGAACTTCATCAAGTGATGGGGAGAGACTGGGCCAGGGAGGAGGGGTGGCTTTGGAAGGGAATGAGTGGAGGTGGCGTGGTTGCTGTCCCAGGTGGGTCAAGCTGAAAAGGAAGGCCAAAGAGGAAGTGACTTATTCTGTCAGGCCAGCTTCCTTCCTTTCACTTGGGGGTTCTTTGGGCAGAGGGGGGAAAGAAGCAGGGGCGTGAACAGCTGGGAGGAGGACCAGTTGGTAGAGTCCATTGATCATAGACCACAGAGTCCAGGCAGATCATCTTTTTCCAAAGAAAGTCCAGGTTAGAGTCTAGAGGACCTGGGTTCTCCAGAGATGTGCCAGGAAGTTGCTCATGGAGCGGATAGTAAGAAGGAGGCTGGACAGAAGTCAGCTGAACTAGGGACCGGAGGGTGGCAGGAAAAAGGAAAGGTGCCCCGAAGGTTAGCATTGAAAGCTGAGTCAAAACTAGGCATGGTGGTATACACCTGTAATCCCAGCATGCAGGAGGCTGAAGCAGGAGGATTGCCATGAGTTCAAGGTCAGCCTAGGCTACAGTGTGAGACCCTGTCTCAAGGGGGGGGGGGAAGCTGAATCAAGAACTCACTACAAGAAGGACACTTAGCAATCACTCCCGCCCCCTGCCCCCTCCCCGCCCCCGCATGGTGCTGGGAATCCAACCCAGGCCCTTGTACATACTAGGCGAGCACTCTACCACTGAGCAGTACCCCAGCCCAGTTCTTCTTTCTACAGCCATGAAACAGAATCCTAAGGAGGCGCCTGACCCCTTAGACCAATACTACTTCTGGTTTCCTGTGCAAAGCTTTGACCTGCTCTAGCTGATGGAAATGAGGGGATGGAGGAGATGCGTGCCCCTTCTGGGCAGTCTCCTCATGAGAAAGACATACGCTCACCCTTCTCACCTCAACAAAACCTGGGCATGATGGCAGGAGCTGGAGCAGGCATTGGAAGCCTCAAGACAGAGTCCACAAAATGAGGATGGCAGACTGACAAGATTGGATGGGCTTGGACCACTGACCCTGTGGAGCTGCTTACACTGAGACGGTGGCTGAGAGAGGGCTTGCCTCTGTCTTGTTGCAGCCACTGTTACTGTAACCTTTGGTGCAGCAACTGGATGCCTATCTCGCTTCGTTTATTTGCTTGTTTTTGAGACAGGGTCTTATTATGTGGCCCGGAGTGGCTTCCCAGTTGAGATCCTCCTGCCTCAGCCTCTGGAGCTCCAGGATAAGAGGTGGGCTCCGTCCCTGGAATGACTCGCTGAGCAAACAGCACAGTTGATAGGAACCGAGCTCCACGCCACCTCAGTGTTCCGAATGCTTCATGTGTAGCTTTGGGTTGGTGGGCAGGATGACTGCCCTGAGTCTAAACATCCAGACCTATCTCCTCACTCCTCACTGACCTCACCTGAGGTCAGGGAAGGTTGCTAGGGCCAAGACCCAGCCCCTTCCTTCAAGAGAATCACATACAGCCCCCCCCATTCACCTTGACCTAGTGGAAAAGCTGAGCAATAACTCATGCACAGTGGGACTGGTGGTCACTCATTTCCTGGAGGCTGTGGCAATGAGCTCTTTGGGACCGATCAATCTCTACCCTACTTTCCCAAATCAGAAATGCCCACTGCAGAGCAAGGCCGTCAAGGTGACATATTTGCTCACTTATTTATTTAGATTTTTAAAGATTATTTGGCAATTCCATATCTACATATACACTCTAAAATTATGTGGCCCATTATTCTCTCTTGTTCCTCTCCTTTTCCTCTGAACCCCCTCTTCCCAAGCTCTCCCCACTTTCCTATGTATCTCTCTCAATCAGCGGAGGCTATTTTTTTGAGACAAAGTCTTGCTATGGCGTAGCCCTGATTGACTTTGAAATCACCATCCTCCTGCCTCTGCCTCTCAGGATCACAGAGGCATGCCACTGTGCCTGGACAGAGTGATGTCGTTGAGGACTTGTCCTGATGTACTCTTTAATGCGTGGACTTTTCCAAAGTGTTTTGAGCATTATTAGTAACCAGCTACCATGCTCAGGGACAGCTTTGTGACTGTCAAGCCTCTGGAGTGGCAGCCCCCCTCCCCAGTCCTGTCCTGCCCCCTCCATGCTCTGCAGCAGGTATTTGGGGAGCTTGCCTCTCCATGCCTCCTTCTACCTGTTCCTGCTAGTAGCACCTTGCTTTCCCTTCAGGGAAGTGACTGCTGCCTCCTCCATCCTAATGTCCATCCTCTCCAACGATTAGGTGTGTGACCCAGAATGACTCTCCCGGGAATCCTGGATGGTGGCCCAGCTAGGAAGATGGATAGCAGTTAGGTCTCAGTTGTCTTGTTCTGTGAGTTCTTATTCCTCTGGATTCTGAGTAGGGTTGCTGCTGGGCATGGCTCATATGATTAATAAGTTAGGGTAGGTTGGAGGTTATTGCTCATATAATGGCACTTGCTCTTGAAGAGGCAAAAGAAGAATTTGGATTGTAGGTAACAGGCAGGAAGCCTGATGTCACTTGCATGAAGGTTGTGATCTGGGATCCTGTCCTTCCTAGGCATGGGTCCCCAGACTTCTTTCCATTCTGGGAATTTCCTCACAGTACATCACTGGGTTCTGTTTGTGCAGTTACACAACTGTGTGCAGTGTAGCTTTCCAGCAAAGTCCCTGTTGCTGCTTAATTTAGCTCTAGGAGTTATAGTCCAAAACACCAACTGGAGATTTTATCCGCTTTCCCAATACTGAGCAATGTTGCTGTCAAGCCACTGAGAAGCCAGACCTATCTCCCTTATTAGAGCCCCAGGAACAGGTCTGCCAAATTGAGTAATAAAAATGCAGGCCAAGTCTGGCAGTGGTGGTGCACGCCTTTAATCTCAGCACTCAGGAGGCAGAGGCAGGGGGATCTCTGTGAGTTTAAGGCCAGCCTGGTTTACAGAGCGAGTTCCAGGACAGACTCCATACCTACTAGGAAACCCTGTCTTAAAAAAACAAAAACAAACAAAACAAAACAAAACAAAATGCAGGCCACCCTGGCACATTTGAATATCAGATAAATTTGAATGCCTAACACTGAGCGTGTCCCGTGCATTGACTACATAGCAGTAGTCATATCTGGCACCCCTACCCAAGAGACAAGACGGTCCTCCCATCGCTTTATCTGACCTTGCAGGCATCTGCCTGTCTATTCTGTTGCCCCTTTCTCCTCCACTCCAGGAAATGGTTTCTTTAGAAGGCAGATAATTTACTAGAAGATTGGCCCAATAAAGGCTCACAAAACACACCAAAAGACAGAGGGGCTTTCTGAAGCAGGAAGAATGAAAGAAATACTTAGGCCTTGGAGTAGCCGCCTGGATTTCCCTCGTGTGGGCAGAATTAGTCTTTCTCAATTTTCTTTTTTCTTTTCTTTAAAAAGCTATTACAGCATAGCTTAGGCTAGACTAGACCTTGTGATCATCCTACCTCAGCTTCCCAAGTGAGGGGATGGGGCTGAGGTCCTAGGAATGTACCACCAAACCAGACAGAGCAAGTCTTTATGGAAAGAGTAGTGTGTAAGAAGAGAACAGAGAGGGAGCGGTTCTGACCGGCTCACATTCCTAATTCCAGCTATTCTCACGGCCTGCCTGTGTTTATTGGGCTGTGATTATGTTTTCTCAGATTCCACAGACTAAGTTCTTTTCTGCCCAAGGGCTGAAACCGAAGCAGTTGTGACCCCTCCTTCCCTGTGCTAGCAAAAGCTGTACCACCAGTTCATTTTTCTCAGGCTTGAGCAGGACCTTGCTTTGAATTAGCCTGGTGCACCATCCCCAGCTCGGCAAGAACCTAGTGGAGCTTGAGGTAAGTTAATGACTGACTTAGCAGCGCGCGTGCGTGCGTGCGTGCGTGCGTGCGTGCGTGCGTGTGTGTGTGTGTGTGTGTGTGTGTGTGTGTAAGGTGTGTTGGGGGGCGGTCAGCAGCCTGTACTCAGCTGATTTCCCTTCTGCTCAGGACCCCTTCTAAGCAGCTCCCTGGAAGCCCCACACACCTGCCCACCGCCCAGCTGGCTTGAAAGAGGTCAAGCCTGAGTCTGGGAGTGCACCTCCCATCAGAAGTACTGGAGACTCCTTGGTAGGATTTTGATTCCTGAACCAGCCCAGCTTCTGTGTGGCCTCTGCACCCTGCGGTTGCTTTCTTCCCCGTTCTAGACAGAAGGCCCTCCAAAAGGAAGTCCGCTTGGGGCCTTCTAATGCGGCCCAGTCCCTTGGTGTCCATGCCCAGGACGGTCCACGGATGGAGAAGAAAAGAATGGGGAAGGGTCCCCGCTGGGCTTTCCCAGGGTGCTGCTGTCCCAGCCGTGGAATCATTTAGTGGGCGCGTGCACTAGCGCAGCATACTGGCCCGCAAACCCCGCGAGACTCAGCTTGCACCAAATTCATGGCACCTGGAAGGAGGACTCGCAAGCCTCAGTCTCCTGACCCGAAGGAAGAGCAGTCGGCTGAGGGTCAGCCAGGCTGAAGGGAAGGGCCCGCCAAGAGAGCAGTGGCCCTGCATCCCAAACCTGCAGGGAGCAGGACGAACTCTCTACGTGCTGTCTCCACCCCCAGCTCCTTTCTTGAGGCTTTTCCGTAGGAGAATTGCAGAGTTGGGAGAGTTTGTTTGCTTTCTCCCAAGTCATAATGTTCCTTCTTGTCAGGCCAATTTGCAATACAAAAGGACGGCCTTACTGTTCAATTATGGAGAGGGAACACAAAACAAACGAAGGCTTCCTAACATCAAAGTGAATATGATCTTTGGCAAAATGTAAAGAGATGAAGGGAGTGAGGGAAAGGCTTCCAGAAGTTTCTGTTAATAACGGCTTGTTGGCTTGTCGGGCCGTGCCGAGGCCCCTTTCCCACACTGCTCTTCTGCAGGCTTTGGGCTTCTTTGTTGTCCTCGCTGTTTTCTCTGTCTCCTCGCTTCCTCCTTTTATCCCCTGGCTTGTTTGTGCTGTGCTTGTCAAGTCTGCCCTTTGCATTTTGCAACAAGGTGAAGATAGCCTCCCTCGGAATGGGAATTCTGATACAGAACAAGGACTCCGTGTTCTGCCGTGATTTGTGGGCCTCTTCCTACTAGGCCCCTTGACCCTGGGGCTTCATCCTTACCCAGCACAGTACAGTGCAGACATCTTGTTCCTTGGCAGAGTAACCATTCTTGACTTGGTGACTTGCTGACTGAGAATAAAATCATTGCTGCCGCCACCACCCGGCACAGTGCTGGGGATCGAACAGGGCCTGCCCCTTTGCTCCATCCCTAACCATTCAGCATCTCTTCTTGACCGTGAACAGTGTGGCAAGTGTCATTCACAGTACTCCACATATACCATCTCATTAAAGATTCCTTACAACCATTCTAGAAGGTAGTATGATGTTTTTCCCATTCGGCAGACAAGAAACGGAGTCCTAGTGACATTAGGCCCCTTGATTGATGTCCCACAGTTACTAAGTGGCTCGGCCAAGGTAAGGACCAAAAATCTTCCTGACTCCAGGATGCCAGGCTGTGCTCATAGTGAGATGTGATCCAGAGAACCAGAGCAAACCACAGTTGTGACTCCCCCTAACAGAAAAGTCCAAATGGGTTTTCTGAGACTGATGTCCCCAGATGCCATCTCCCCAAAGCAGTCTTCACTCTGCTCCAATAGGGTACACCTAGGTCACTGTTGCTGTCCCTTTCCTGGTACACTGAGGTCACTGTTGTTGTCCCCCTCCTGCTCTTTACCAGTGACATTAGCATGGCTGGAAATGTAAATGTTGCGCACATCTTTGAGCATTCACGGTGAGTCCCTGGGATAGGGAACCCCTTGGGTGGGGCAGCGACACTCTCGCAGAGGCTTCCTGGAGTGCTCTTGTGTTACTAAGTCTACCAAGAGACAGGAGGCAACTCAGACTTGTAGGTTTCACAACTTTCATGGCAAACTGGGGAGTCATTTGCTTTTTCCTGCCCTGCCTGGGTGGCTTAATCCCACTTGTCTTCTTTCCTATTCTTGAAAGGAGGTTGTTGGGATGCAAAAACAGATGAATCCCGTTTAAGACCAAGCATATTCTCTCGTCCTCCCTTAGCTCCCTGCCCTCCCCCCTCCCTTCACACTCTGTCCTCCCTACCCTCTTTCTTCTCCCTCCATCATTTCTCCCTCTCCCTTTCTCTCTCTCTCTCTCTCTCTCTCTCTCTCTCTCTCTCTCTCTCTCTCTGTGTGTGTGTGTGTGTGTGTTTGTATGATCCTCCTCTTGCTTCCCTCCCTCTCAAGATTTTGGGACAGGGACACTCAGAGTCTCCAATTTACCTGGAACTGGGAAGTTCTGTGACTTTGGGACTGAGACGGCTCTGTGGATTTATATGTGTGTGGGAGTGTGTATGGGGGTGTTCGTGTGTCATGGCACATGTGTGGAGATCGGAGGACAGCCTTGGGTTCCAGGGATCAGACTCAGGTCACTAGGTTTGTCCAGCAAGTGCCTTTATCTGCGAGGACATCTCATAGATCTTTCAAATTTTTTTTAAATGATTATTATTTTTATTATTTTTTTGTGAGTTTTCTATGGAATGGAACAGGCCTGTCAGGAAATGGGACTGGGAGGGTGGAGAGAAGCTGCAACTTCCCCTCTTTCCAGAGCTCCATTGTCTCCTGTTCATGGTTTTATGAAATACCTCCAGAACCTGCCAGTGAAGCCCCTTTTCTGCCAAAAGAAGCTCCGATGAATTTTATTCCCACAATCAAATGACTCTCCACTGCAGCGCTTTCCGGACATCTCTGCTATATGGCATAATCTTGCTCAAGCACATGGCACACGCACGCCTGTCACTCGTTCCACCGTATTTGGGGAGCTTTACTCTAAGACAGACTAGCACAAGGAAGATATCTGGAGCCTGCAAGCTGTGAGAGAACTGGAAGAGTGGCGAGTGGAGGGGGCCTGTGAGCTCAGGCTGAGGCAGAATCTCTGTGGAGATTCCTAGCCAATGACAGGCAGTCCTGAGACCTCTTCTGCTACATGGTCCATCTCACTGAGGTCAAAGCTTTGAGAGTAGGGGACGTATCAGATGTATTGTTGTATCGGATGTATCCGCAGGGGATGCAGAATGGCAGGGGAACCGCCATGGGGCTTCTTCCCTGCAGCCTGGCACTGAATGCAGCAAGAAAGCAGCAGCTCTGGGCTAGGCTTCAGGCTGAAGCAGTAACTGACGGGGTGAATGCCTGGCCAGTCCTTTTTGTACAACACCTTCCCCCTTGCCACTATCCATACCCGGGCCACACAGGCCACGCTGTGAAATTATTTATTCATTTCACTAAATTGCGACAGTTGAATTCTCTGCCAGACCCTTTCTGTGGCTCAAAGGAATGTCTAGACTAAGAAAGGAAGAGATTTGTTAGCTGGGAACGTGGATAAGTGAGAAGTGGGAAAAGGGGGTGGGGCTCTCCAGAGAGCTCCCCACTGCAAGGCTCCAAATAAGTATCAGACACATTCCGCCAGAAATACCTTCTTTGACTGGGACAAGCGTGCAGAGAAGGCGGGGTGTTGGGCTTGAACGCAAACGTGAGAAAGGAAGTCTGGCTCCTGCAGTAGGATAAGAAACAAAAGGTAAAGTTGGGTGCAGCCCAGTTGCTGCTAAGCAACAGAGATCTGGCTAAAGTGATTGTTCCAGATTAATTAGGTCCTGTGTCTAAACGACTAGCTAGTTATTTCTTACAACCAGCAGAATTCTGTGAGCAGAACTGCCAGATAGCCCACCATGTTCAAATGAACATAGCGGGGAGCCCTGCCTGCCCGATGGTGGCCAGGCGTCTGGCGAAAGTGAACGACTCCACTCCGGAAGCAGAGCGTTAATGCATCTATGTGCGACACAAAATAAAACACACAAATCTGAAAGTTGGAGGAGGAGATGTGAAAGAGTAGCGAAGAAATAGAAGAGAAAAGTGACAGATGACCTTAGAACCTACTCTAAAGCTCCAGAACTAAAATGGTATGGCATTGTGGTCAACTGTCCCACTCCTGGGCACAGAGGATCCCTGGGCTCTCATGTATACTGTGGTACCACGCATAGCAGCCAAGACATGGAATCAAGCTATGGGTTTGTCAACCAATGAGTGCGTAAAGAAAACAGGGCACTTGCGATGAGATACTATTCGGCTTTCGAAAGGAATGCAATCCTCTTACTGGCCGCAGAGTGCACAGCTCTGGAGGGTAATGTGTGTAGGGAGATAAGGCAGAGAACAGAAGACCAACGGTACATGCTGGATTCCTGATGCTGGGCTCTTACAGAGGCTGGTCTCATAGAAACAGGTTAGGAGAGTGATTAGCAGAGTCTGGGAAGAGAAGGGGGACAGGGGCTTGAGACAAGATAGTTAAAGGGGGAGAAGGGATGTAGCTCAGGAATGGAGTGCTTACCTTGTGTGTGTGGGGGACCTGGGGTTCTATGCCCAGCACTGCAAAACCAAGTTCTGGTCTTCCGCAGTAGAGTGACCATAGTTAGCAATGGTTTATTGTATATTTCAAAATAGTTCAGAGAGAAGACTCTGGGTATTCGCAGTGATGAACGCTACAATCGATGGGTATCCTAATTACCCTGTCTGTCTAATATATGTCGTCTATGTGTATGAGAATAGCCTGGACCCCATAAATATACACAATTATTGTGTCGGTAAAATGTAAAGTATACTGTCACCATCAAACACTAAAAATGATAAAGATTTAAAAATAAAATAGTATCTGACTTATGCCTCATACCATATCGAAAAAATAAAATTCCAAGTGAATTATAGAGCTAAATATATAGGGAGGAAAAAAATTCCCAAAACATAAAAGCAGTGTAAGAAAACAAGAGTTCAGCCCTAAATACAAAAAAAATAATAATAAAGTAGAGATTATCAGATTTTGTGGTATAGAAGTATTAAACTTCTTTTTGAAGAAGGGCATTATTAAAAAACCAACCAAACAACAACAATAACAATAAAAAGGCCCCAAAACAAAACAAGAGGCTGGTGAGCAGTCTCAGTGGGTAACAGTGCCTGCTACCAAGGCTGATGAGCTGAGTTCAATTCCTGGGGACCCATAGGATGAAAGGAGAGAACCAAGTCCTGGAAGCTGACCCCTGGCCTCCACACACGCACGCGCGAGCGCACACACATACACACACACACACAGTAAGTATAATACATAAAAAAATTTAATTTTTTAAAATCAAATGAGAAGTTTTGAGACAAGTACTTGTGGTGAGAGAGGAGAGCCAGTTCAAGACCAGCCTGGGCTACACAGTGAGACCATCTTAAGAGCAGAAATATCAAATATAGAAGCAAAGTAAAACAACAATAAAGAAAATAAAATACAAACAATAAACTAAAAATATTTTGAACATATAAACTAGAAAATAGGTTGCTATCAGTTATATATAAAAAGTTTTTTTAATTAAGAAAACAATATGCTTCAAAGATAATTTATAACAGAATACTAATTCAGAAACACATCTATCATCCATCATACTAGTTTAAGATAAAATGTAGGATATCATATTATCAAGACTTTGGGAAATGAATTCACACACATATTCCTTTCTTTTTATTCATTTACGTGTGTGTGTGTATGATGTGCATGCGTGTGTGTGCACATTGCTTAGAGGCCAGAGCTTGACCTTAGACTTCTTCAGGATTTCTGTGTTTTCAGACAGGTTCTCTCACTGAACCTAGAGCTCACGGAGCCGCCTAGGCTGTCTGACCAACCATCTGCTTGTCTCTGATTCCTGTATTGCTGGGATGACACACACGCCCTGTTTCTCTCAGCTTTCACAAGCGTCCTGTTATGTAAACCGAGGTCCACATCCTTACTTTAGTGTCTGAGCCATCTCCTTAGCCCCATCCCCTTTTGGAGACAGGGTCTGCAGGCTGCTTCATCCCCCTGTAATCCCAGCACATGTGGGGCCGAGGGGGACAGAACTTCAGGCGGCACACCAAGACCTTGTCTCGAATGACGGCAGCAACAACAGAAAGACAATACCAAACCATCTAGTCCCCCTGAGCGCTGGGATTATAGTCATGTACCACCAGCCCAGTTCACGCACGTATCCTTGTTATGAGTGGAAATATAACTTAGTAGCAAGGGTTTGGAAGGCAATGTATAGTATCCATTATACACACACAGAGTTAGGTTATATGTATGCCTGTATGTGTGTATATTACATATAAGTGTTTGGGTTTTTTATGAGACAGGATTTTATCATGTAGTCCAGGGTAGTCTTGATCTCATGACCTCCCCCCCCCACCTCCAGAGCACTGGGATTAAATTATGCCCACTGTGCTCAGTTTCTATTGTATTCTAATTCCATTTCTAGCAATGGACACGCCTGAACAAGTGGGTGCGGTGCATGCGCTTTTGATTGTTGCACCGTAGACTGTTACTGGTGTCTATTTCCTATGGTACTTTACAGGAACCGAAGAGCCCCAAACCTAGCTAGCCTAGGTCAGTCCCTATCGCTGTCCATCTTTCTTCAGACAGAGCACAATTGACTAAATTGGCACTTAACAAGATACAGATTTACCTGAAATTGCATCCAGTTTACTCAAATGAAAGTCCAAGGCAGTACCGTTCCCTTCAGTCATATCTTCCAGAGAACATTCTACTTTCGCGGCATGCAAGCCTCACTCCTGTAACTCTCTGGGGGCAGGCTTACTTTAAATCACTCATATATGAGCAATCAAAAATAAAAATAAAAAAATTCATGGCAAAATGCGTCATGAATTCAGCTTATTATTAACTTCATTTCCCAATTTCATGGGAAATGGATGAGGCTGAGGGATCCTGAGTGGAATATGGAGGTGGGGAGATGCAGAGAAAGAAATTAAGGTAATGATTATGACTAAGTTCTTGGCACTGTAAGATGCATGGATCGTGGTGCTTGGGAGACGGCTCAGTGGGCAAAGGGCTTTCTGAGCAAGCATGAAGACCCAAGTTCAGATCCCCAGGACCCAGGTAAAAGCTAGGTTTGTAAACCTAGCACTGGGAGGGCAGAGACAGTCAGACCCCAGGGCCTTGATGGCCAACAGTCTAGCCAAAATGGTGAGCCTCAGGTTCTTGCTCAAAAAAGTAAGATGGCCAACAATAGAAGAAGACACCTAGCATCACCTTTGACCTCCATACATGCCTAGGCAAGTGGACCCAAACACACACACACACACACACACACACACACACACACACACACACACAAAATCTTTTTACAGTGCACACACACAGTGGATTAGAACTCTACATGGCCTTGTTTAGGGACATTTCTGGCTTTGGCTGCTGGTGTGGGACCATGGTCTGTATTCTGTCAATTGTATTTTAAATAAACGCTGATTGGCCAGTAGTCAGGCAGGAAGTATAGGCAGGACAACCAGACAGGAAGTAGATACAGGTCAAGAGGAACAGGAGAATTCCAGGAAGAAGGAAGCCTATTGCTCTGCAGTTGTGACCCTGCCACAGAAGAAGCAAGATGTGAATGCCTCGCTGAATAAGGTACCGAGCCACGTGGCTAACATATACAAGAATAATGGGCTAATATAAGTTATAAGAGTTAATAAGAAGCCTGAACTAATGGGCCAATCAGTTTATACTAATGTAGACCTCTGTGTGATTTCTTTGGGACTTAACAACTGTGGGAACCAGGCAGGACAGAAAACTCAGTCAACATGCTTCCACATGGAGAAGCCTACTATTGACATGGAATAGGCAGATGACAGAGATGCTGCTGGGCATCCTACAATACACAGGACAGCGGGACAGCAGGATACTCTCTGCCTCCTCCCAACAAATTAGTCAGGACAGACTGACAGTAACAGTCCTGAAGTTGCCTGCTGGTATACTCTGGAACAAAGACCCTTGTGTGGAATATGTTAACAGTCGCTACATCTCTACAAGGCAGAATCAGTAGAAAGAGCCTGGATGTCCAGCAATCACTCACTAACCAGGTGGCCTCCAGTAGCTCCCCTGGGATGATGTCTGTGGTACGGGAACCACCCGAGACCGGCTGCTCTGGAGCTGTTTACATCGTTCCCATCAGAGCTGCTCTCACCAAGCTGCTTTTGTTTCCAGACTTGGAAATGTTCTTATTACTGCCATTATGTAACTTGGCCATACATTACATAAATCAGACTTTCCCAATCTCGGTATTGACATTGATCAGTAAAATGTGAATGCCAAGACAAAGGAACCGACTGCAAGAGCAGCCACGGCAGAGACTGGCTGTGTCCTCACAAACTTGGCTCCTGCAGTTTCCGAGGCTCACAGCTGGACAATTCTCAGAACTCTGCGCTGGAAGGGAATTCGCTGCTTCTTGCCATTGGCGTGTGAGCAAAGTCACCTGTGCCACTTCCAGAAATAAAGTGCCTTCCTTATCCTCCCCTTCCCCTCTTCTCATTTGCTTAATCCAAAAGCAGGACCTTGGGTCAGGGCGTGGTGGCACAGCCCTGCAAACCCCAGCTCTTGGGAGGCAGCAGCCAGGGACCGGTGAGTTCGAGGCCAGCCTGGTCTATATAGTGAGTTCCAGGGTTGCCTAGGAAGACCTTATCTCAGAAAGAACCAGTGCCTTGGAAACCACAAGTGAAGATGGCAGAACCAAAATAAAGGAGAGGCACTCTCCAGCTAGCAGCGATTAGCGTGTGTGCAAACTCACAATGGTGTCTATTGTTCTGGAACCATCTATTTGGCCTTGAGTGCTGGAGCCTAGAGTGTCTCCTTAACTGATATTACTGGTTGGTGGTTTGGGAAATACTTGTAAGAGTTTCTCAAAATTTGCTATGAAACCCAGGTTTGTTGCATGCCTATGAACCAAGCACCTATGAGGGGAGGTAGAGGCAAGAGGGTTAGAAGGTTAAGGCCAGCCTGTGCTACCTAAGATCCTGTATGAAGAAAACAAAACAAAAAGCTGAAGAGATGGCTTAGTGGGTAAGGTGCTTGCCATATGCAGTGGTTTTGAAAGAAAAAGGCCCCCAAAGAGAGAGGCACTATTAGGAGGTGTGACCTTGTTGGAGTAGGTGTGGGCTTGTTGGAGGAAGTGTGTTACTGTGAGGGCAGGCTTTGAGGTCTCATATATGCTCAAGATACACCCACTGTCTCAGTCCACTTCCTGTTGCCTGCTTATCAAGATGTAGCTTGCATCATGTCTGCCTGCGTGTCACCATGTTGCCCCATGATAATAATGGACCAATCCTCTGAAAATGTAAACAAGCCACCTCAAATAAATGTTCGTTCTTTACAGGAGTTGCTGTGGTCACGGTGTCTCTTCACAACAATAGAATGTTAACTTGTTCACTGAGACTCCTTTATTAACATGGAAACTTTAGTTCAAATCCCCAGCACCCACGTGAAAAGCCTTGTGTGCATTCAATTTTATTTTCATTTATTATTTTTAACTTTGAAAATTACTATATGTATGCATATATTTTGCTTGCATATATTTCTGTGTATGACATCTATGCCTGAGGAACAAGAAGAGATAATTGGATCCTCCTGGAACTGGAGTTATGGATGATTGTAACGTACCAAGTGGGTGCTGAGAATTGAACTCTGGTCCTCTAGAAGAGTAGTACATGCTAGGCCACCTTCCACCCGGGTCATATTTCATTTGATGTGTTTTTAAAGTTCTTGTCTTGTTTTCAAGACATCTAGATTCAAAACAAAACAAAAACAAACCCCCCCAAATGAAACAAACAAACAAACAAACAAACGAGCTTGGCTTTGTGGGTACCCATCCTACACCCTACTACTTCCTTTTATTATTATTTTTTGGTTGTTATTGTTTTGTTTGTTTTTGACATAGGGTCTTGCCATGTGTCCAGACTGCCCTGGACCTTGTGGTCCTCTTGCTTTAGCCTCCTTGGTACTGCAGGTGTGTGTCACCACACCCATCACATATGAACAACTTTCCTTTCTCCCTATTTTGATCTTGAGGATCAAACCCAGGGCCTCATCTATGCTAGGAATGGGCTCTTCAACTGGTCTATATCCACAGGCAAAGCAGCCCAAGCAATTTTAAGTAAATATATATAATTTATATTTATATTATAAATATAAAGTAAAAACATATATTTAAAAATTATATTGACCTGGCATTTATACCACTCTTCCTGGGCCCACGGAGTGAGGTATCTGGTGTTCTTCTATTTCACAAAAGAGGAAATGAGGCTCAAGGAGATAAGGTGACCTCCGCAGGTCACGTGGCTAGCAAGTGGCAGAGCTGGAATTCCCTTTCAGCCCCGGTCCCCACCTTTATCCCTAAGGTTCTTTTCTTTCCTTCTAGAAGCTCACAAGTACCCGAACACATGGCCCACTAGCTCCATGTGCTGGAGAAGGCACCTCTACCTGCCAGGGACTAAACCCAGCCCATGGGCAGCAAATGCTCCCTTGCAACCGGCCCAGTTGGCACATACTCACAGAGAAAATTAACTGTATGAAGAAAAGAGCCAAGGGCTATGGAGCTCATGTTGGAACATTTGCCTGACGTCCACTGGGCCCTGGATTCCATTCCCAGCACGGAGCCTGGAGGCACAGCCTCTGCCTGTGTGCTTCAGCTCTGCCCAGAGCCCCCGCTCAGGCTCCTTTCCCACCACCCTGGGTCCTGAGCTTCCTCTCACCAGCAAAGGACCAGCAGGTCACAGAGTTTTCTCCACATACATTCTGGAAAGTGGGCAGGGTACACGCAACTGTATCCTGTAGACAACTGAAGCTGATGTAGCTAAGCAACATCCCGAAGTCCCATGGCTACTATGTGACAGTGGCAGAGATGGAACACAGTATCGGGGTGCTAGGGCTGCACCTGCAGACGAGCCACCTGGGAACTGTGCATTCCTTTCTCAACTGAGGGAGCATGGTTTGGTGCCACCATTGACGCTCTGATCTCATCTTTATATTCATTTGCTCCGTGTCCTTCTACGAGTGTAGTCCCTCTTGGCCTTTGTGTTGTGATTTTGAAGACTGCTCCTGCTGGGTTCCACCTTGTGTTCTGTTATTATAAACTGCTCCCTCCACTGCGTTGTGACTTCGTCAAGAGTATGCTCTGGAATAGGCTTATCACATATCTAATGAGGGACTGTGGAGATGGCTTGGGGGTTAAGAGCACTTGCTGCTGTAGCAGAGGACCCAGGTTCAGTTCCTAGCACCCACATGGTGGCTCATAACCATCTATAACTCTAGTCCCAGTAGATCGGATGCCCTCTTGTCATCTCCTTGGGCATCGCAAACACATGGTACACAGACAAGCAACCACATACATAAAAATGCATTTTAAAGCCTGGCGGTGGTAGCGCAAGCCTTTAATCCCAGCACTCGGGAGGCAGAGGCAGGCGGATCTCTGTGAGTTCGAGGCCAGCCTGGTCTACAAAGGGAGTTCCAGGACAGGCTCCAAAGCTACAGAGAAACCCTGTCTCGAAAAACCAAAAAAAATGCATTTTAAAAAATGTAAAGGATTAAAAGGAACATCAGATGAACAGAAGCCTATATAGTTAACCAGAAAAGAAGTGCAGAGCAAATTTATTAAATTAGATGCAAAACCAGTTATTATCCTACAGTGCAATGAAACTGCAGCCTTTGCATTATTTATTGTTCCAAACAGAATCATTTGCATTTCCACCAAACAAAAGCCTATGAATTAATGCATGATGAATGTTCCTGGTTCTGGCCTGCATGAAGACAAGCAAAACCTGGTCGTTCTAGGAGACCAGGGACATCTTGACAAGCCCATTAGACAGCCATCCTGTATGCCATGCAGTCAGGCACAAAGCAGTCGCTGCCACCCCCTTTTCAGAACAAGTTTTAAACAATATTGGGTAATTTTTTTTTCCAGTGCTGGGGCCAAACTCAGGGCTTTTCACATGCTAAACAAGCAAGCAAGCAAAGTGCTCTACCACTGAGCTACATCCCTACCCCAGGGGTGCCGTCTCTCTGGCCTCTCATGCCCCAGCAGACATCTTTCTCCTTGTGCTGAGTCCACCTGTTAGGATGCTCATGTGTCCGCATCTCCTCCTCAGGCTCCCTCAGTTGAGAAAGATATGCAAAGTTCCCAGGTGGCTCATCTACAGGTGCAGCCTTAGCACCCCGATACTGTGTCCCATGTCTGTCACTGTCACATAGTAGCCATGGGACTTCGAGATATTGCTTAGCTACATCAGCTTCATTTGTCTACAGGATACAGTTGCGTGTGCCCTGCCCACTTTCCAGGATGTATGTGGAGAAAATGTCTGTTACCTGCTGGTCCTTTGCTGGTGAGAGGAAGCTCAGGACCCAGGGTGGTGGGAAAGGAGCCTGAGCGGGGGCTCTGGGCAGAGCTGAAGCACACAGGCAGAAGCGGTGCCTCCAGGCTCCGTGCTGGGAATGGAATCCAGGGCCCAGTGGACGTCAGGCAAATGTTCCACCATGAACTCCGTAGCCCTCTGGCTGGGAGAGGGCCTAAGTCGCATTGCTCCCTTCCCTGCCGGTCTAGGAGGCACCCTGAATTCAGTTCTCAGAATGCAAACACATTGGAGGAAACAGACTATTCATTTTCTGCTATAAATTTGCTGAGACGCCAGTTTAATAAAGAAAACAAATATTCCCTCTCAGTGTGTTCCCTCATTATGAATATGGATGAGCACTTAGAACGTGGGGAAAAGAAAGGCTGGTGGGCACAGCTTCTGGATGTAGAGCCTGGTTGTTGGAGAATCCAGAAGCCTTGCAAGCTCCATCTTTCACCCAGTTCCCCATGCTCACACAGGGCTCCTGAACAGGGGACGAGGAGACAAGGTGAAGAGCCGCAGCGAATAACCAGTCGGTCAACCACTGGTGGATGCTTGCTGTTTGGGAAGAACAAGATGACAACTGATATCACAAAAATGGCCAAGGCATACTGTTTTGGCCTTTTAGAAGTTCATAGCCTGCTAAGAGAAAACCTGCACATAAGAGAATTACAAACGCAATGTGATAAACACAGCAGCAGAAGTACGCGCATGATATAGGGAGCTGTTCATGGAATGGGGGGAGCATTCAGAGCATGCAAGCAGTTACACCAGCCTCAGACTTCAGAGCTGCCTCTTACCTGAACACTTTAGACAGCTCGTTTCTAAAATGGGGTCAAGTGTCTTCCATATGGTTCTGTGTCTATTGGATAAATGTATCTATCATACTCAATATAGGGGCTGGCACCTAGTTGGTGCTTAATAAATTATAGCTATTAATGAGAGACATTGATGTTTTTTTTAATCTAGCTGCAACAAAATAGCTCATCATAGGATTGCCCTTTGTAATAATGTATAAGGCCCTTTCAGATCCATTATCGTAACCCCGAGAAGCAGGGAGGTATTTTTGGCTCTTTCTAGTCAGGAGAAATCTGTGGCTGAAAGAGGTAAGGGCTGGGTCAAGGCCACACAGCTAGAATAGAATGTCTGAGAGGGAACTGAGCTGGGGCAAGACAGAGAGCTAATGGCTAGTATCAACCAGAGGCCAGGGACCTTTCTGTCAGAAGGGGTGGGGAGGTGCCATGATTGAGTCGGGGGGGGGGGCGGGGGTCACCAATAGGTTTGTGCTTTGTGCTCTCGGTCCCCAGCCTGTGGTGCTGTTTTGAAGGCTGTGGAACTTTTAGGAAGCGAGGTCTGGCTAGCACAGTTAGCTGAGTAGGGCGGTAGGAGTGGACCTTTGACGGCTGCATGCTGCCGGCGTCTCTGGTCTGATGTATTAGGAGCAACCTTGACCACCCACTTCCACTGCTGAGAACTGAGTTCTTGCCTTCTTGCCAGGAAGGATTTGAAGTCCCTCTGAAACTGCAACCCAAAATAAGCCTTTCCTTCCTTCCATGGCTTCTGTCGTGCTGCCGAAGAAAGCGTTGACCCAGAGGGAATCACATGACCAGTGGTTACAGTGGGGGAGGTTGTGGAGCCTGTTTGGAGTCAAAGGATTGCAGCAAGTGCGCCTGCTATGTTCTTTTACTATCTCAGAAAAGAGATGAGGCAGAGAAGACCAAGTGGAGACCACTGGCCCCAGACTTTGTGAGCTTTGTCCTTTCTTCTTATTGGATCGTTCTGCCGCCTCCCATCCACTCTCTTCTGCAGACCCCATCCACTCCCGAGTGATTAAAAAAAATGAGCTCCTTACAAGGAAGATCAGGTGTCCTCACGGTTTGGGGGACAGCAAGGAACTAGGACTGGGGAAATGGGGGACAGCATCCTCTGATTGGAAAGAGGAGTGCCGCAGGAGAGAGGTGGGCGGTGACAACTTTACAGGGCACAGGCAGGTGCTGAACTGCTCACTCATTTCTAGAGCAGTGGTTCTCAACCTTCCTGCAGCGGCACCTCTTTAACACGGTTCCTCGTGTTGTGGTGACCCCCAACCATACTATTATTTTGTTGCTACTTCTTAACTGTAATTTTGCTACTGCTCTGAGCTGTAATGTAAATACCTGCTATATGACCGCCAAAGGGCTTGAGACCCACAGACCGAGAATCACCGTTAGAGAGGCTGGAAAAGAGAGGTAGGAAGAACACAGGAACCACTGGGGCCAAAAGGGACCTCAGGGCTTCAGGATGGAACAAATTCCCAGACTCCTTGCGTGGAGACAGACTGATAAGTAAAGCAGGGAATCCAGACCCGCCACCGCCCCACACAGTCCTGGAGGATCCTTGCTTGGAGAGGGGGGCAGAGGAAGATTGGAGGTGGGTTTTCACCACAGTCCTGAGAAGCAGCATCTGCAGATGACAGCTGTAGGACTGGCAGGCGCAGTGGGTCCTAGTCCCCATGTTATCCTGCGCTAGCCCTGGGTCTCCAAGTCTTCGTTTGTAAAATGGGTGCATTTCATGATTGTTCTGATCAAGATCCACCCTAAGGTCATAGATGTCAAAGAGCACTGAGGAGCGTGAAGCTCGGAAGGTCTGGAAGGGCATTTTGTGTGCTCTCTTGTTATTTTGTATCTGTCTGGATCAACTGTGCTGTAATACTGATTAGGAGCTCACCTATCCTAAATGCTCCCAGGCAGAGGACTAAGATCAACTCCCACTCCGTCTTTTCCATTCCTGCCCGTTTCCCTGGGTTCCCGCAGAGTGGTTCCCAGACCTCTGTGGAGTGCTGCCGGAAGCTAGGCTGCCTGTATGGCTACCTCCAGTGTTTCCTAAGTCTGTCTGCATTGCCTTCTGTTTGGGGATTTGGGGCTGCAGGGAGGGCTGTGGAATGTTAGAAGGGCTTGTTTTGTATGCAGTAATGAGGATTTAAGTGAGATTTTACACAGATTAAATTAGCTAGGAGGCCTGAGAAATGAAAAGGAGGGGAGAGACTGAAGTTTTAAGGGTTTTTGTTTCTTTTTCCTTAAGTACTTCAGAGTGAATTACAAATACGATTTTTCATTTCTGTATCAATTTGCCTCTGAAACATTAGAACTATTTCTTAAAAACAAAAATCCCAAGGCGGGGGACAACTACTATTAGAGCCGGGAATTTTTGCTTTTGAGATGAGGTCTCATTGTGTAGAGCAAGTTGGATTGGATTGGAACTAGAGATTCACTTGACTCTCTGCCTGAGTGCTGGGATTAAAGGTGTGGCCTTAGGACTGTTTGCTGTGTGTGTGTGTTTGTGCGCGTGCGTGCATGTGTGTATATGTGTGTGTGTTGTGTGCACCCATGCATGTATGGTTCATGTAATGTGTATAGTGTTTACTCGTGCATGTGTATTTAGTATGTATGCATGATGGTTTATGTTTGCTTGTGTGTGGTGTGTCTGTATTCTGTACACACGTGTGCAGTATGAGTTATGGCACAAGTATATAATGACACATGGTATAACAGTAATTTATGTGTGTGATACATATGTGTGACAAAAGGTATGTGTGTGTGCGTGTGTGTGTGTGTGTGTGTGTAGGGATGTGTTCCTTCTTGAGGAAAGGTGAGGGAGGGCCTATGTTTACTTTATTTATGTTTGCCTCTTACTCAGCCTGAGTCTCCCCAAGCCAAGGTCCTGGAGAAGATGCAGGTAGGGAGACTGAGACAGATCTCTCTGCTTCTTTCTCATCCCTGCTTCCCTAAGACATTCAGTAGCCATTGCCACGAACTCCATAATCTCTCCTGAGAAACTTGGATGGAACTGAGAACCGAATGCGGTCCCCAGATTGCAAATCAATGCATTCTGAATTAAATATTGATTTCCCCACTTTTCTTTCAAGGAAGTTTCTCGAGAGTAATGAGCTTGCTGCGTTTGTTTTTTGCTTTTTTAATTTTTCATCCTGATCCTTAAACACTCTGTAGCTGAAATTCTGCGAGGGAACCACGGTCCTCCAGAGCCCACCTTCCTCAGGGCCCGCCTCCCTCACCCTCTCTGGGAACTTTCCTCTCCAAGATGAAATGTTGGGAAGTGGGAGGAGTGGCTCATAAGAACACGACTGTCTGCCATCAGCCCACGGGGCCATGGCTGGGCAAAGGGCAGCCGCCCGCCTCCGATGCCCCTGGGCTTGGACATAGAGTCCTAGAAGGGAGGGTGAGGCGCCACACAGTCCAGATGAGAGACACAGACTGGGACTTGCCAAGTTCTTGACTTTCTGGGACGTGCCCAGCTCTCTTTACTCCTCTTTGACCGGAACCCCCAAACCAAGCCCCTCCCCCCACCTTTATGCATCGCCTCTGGACCTACCAGAGCCAGAGTAAGATATTTATGAGGTCCTGAGGTTTGTAAAGATTACAACACATGTCTCCATTCATGTGCAACTTGAATTTCAACATAAGCTGGAGGCAAGAGGCCGATGGAGTCTAGGTTCCCATGAGGACAGCTAGAATGTCTTTTTTTTTTTGGGGGGGGGAGGGTTCTGTATCTGTTTTGCTGTGTTCCTGTCAGTGGCAGAGCCATTTTTGAAAAGAGACTAGACTCCTGATATGCTTGCACTAGGGCCCCCTAACCTATTCTGAGAACATTGACATTCAGGTTCTAGGCAGCATCGTGTTCTCTGCAGCTCTCAGGACCCGTTTTCTCACCTCTGGACACCAGCAGCTTCTGGGCTTCCTGAACTTTCAGCGAGAAAGTCAGCTACCAGCTCTGGCAGTAGAGGAAGAAAACAGGTAGCTCTCTGCTCCCAGATGCCCTGTCTGGAGAGGAGGCAGTTCCGGGATGTCCTTGTTAGCAGAGAAATTGAATTATGGCCCTCTCTCTAGGCTGACGGCCCTAACTCCACAGAGTCTCCTTCCTGGGCTAATGGAGTGTGGGGGTCTCAAGGTGAAGGTGTAGGATGGGAGGAAAGTCATGGGCTGGTCTCCGAGATTTAGTTCAGAGCTGGACGTATTCAAGAAGAGGATGCAGGACCCTGGTCTTGCAAGCTTTGTGCTTCGGTCACCTATGCAGGAAATGCCTGCCTAGACTGCGGTGTGGCCCAAGGCTGGGCTGGAGTGGCAGAGGCGTGTTCATTCACTGCACCCTTGACCAACTGTGTGTCTGAGGTGGGACATAAGGTCATGTGGAGATTAAAACAAACAACAAACAAACAAAACAACAACAAAACCACCAGCCTGTGATCTATCTCCAAGATGCTGGCTGCAGCACCCTGGCCTCCATTACAGTACAATATGCCCTGCGTGGCATTACTGGGGGTGCAGCTGGCCGGGGTTGATTCAGAGCTTGTCCTTATGGGTGGATTAGCCAGTCCCCCTAGTGACTGAGTCTAAAGGAAAGGGCTCTGGGTAGAAAACGGCCTGGGAGATAGCTCGGTGGATAAGCACACTCAGGCTTTAAGCATGAGACCCGAGTTCAGATCCCCAGCACCCACATAAAAGCCTGGTACATGCAAGCCTGTAACTCAAGTGCTTCAGAGACTGGGGCTTGCTTGCCAGTCCGCCTAGCTTAAAATTCAGTCCCTGTCTCAAGGGGAAGACTCTTGATGTCATCCTCATGACTCCACATGCACATACAGACACATACACACTCACACACACCACACAGAGCACACACACACAACAACAACAAAACCCCCAACAGGGAAAGGAACCAGCATGGAACAAAAGGGAGGAAGACTCTCTTAGGCGATTGTGTGATTGATGGTGCCTGGTGCTCTGAGATGGGACAGGGCTCACAGGCAGGTCTGGGAGGCAAATCCCAGAGGCAGGATGGTGGCCTCTTAGTTCTGTGATCCTGGGCAATCTATACCTCGGAACCAGATTTGCCGCAAGGGGCACGGCAAGAGTTCTTCAGCACGGCTGGCCTGTCACAGGTGACACTACCCTGGGGAGAGTATGGCCTTACAAATGTTATCTACAGCCTTCAACCTCAGCTCCCTCTGCTGTAAAATGAGGGTCTTGAAGATGTCTATTCCGTCGGAACGGGTGGAGTGGCCGCCTCACTGACCTTGACTCCTCTCCTAAGGAAGAGCCTGTTGCGGACCCCGTGGCCTTTTTCCTCCCTTTTCCTCCTCCTGCTTGATGAATCTGCAACGCTCTTAGAGAGTCTAACGGCGGCAAGAATGGGCCTTTTTACACACTGTTAAGAAAATGCTTCAGACTGAATCTATAAACTGCTAAAATCCCTTAGGATAACTGACTGACAAGACACATGAGAAATATAGGAATATTGATGCACTTTTCCCCTAGTAACTTTTTCTCCAGTGCTGGAGATAGAACTGAGGCGTGCATGCTCACGCTACTTAAACATTACAACTCTCAGCTGTATTCCCGGCCCAGGGCATCCTCCATGGGACATCAAACCCAAGGAAAGAGTCCTTCACACACACAAGAGTGAGCTGCACAAGTTTGTTGTCCTGTTACGGATAATAAGGAAAGAATGGGAAAAATCTGTAAATTTTATCCTAATAAGCTACTAGTAGGGGAGGAGGTGGAAATTTCTAATAAAATAAAATAAAATAAAATAGCTGGGCGGTGGCCGCACACGCCTTTAATCCCAGCACTTGGGAGGCAGAGGCAGGCGGATCTCTGTGAGTTCGAGACCAGCCTGGTCTACAAGGGCTAGTTCCAGGACAGGCTCCAAAACCACAGAGAAACCCTGACTCGAAAAACCAAAATAAATAAATAAAATAAAATAAAAAGATACTAGTTAACTAATGAGAGAGCTGCCTCCTCGAGATTATGAGGTTTGTGGAGCCATCAAAGTCATAGAGAAGAAAGGGAGTGGAGGAGGGGCCGCAGAGATACTGTTGGTAGACATAGAGTTCTGGAAGTGGGTGGTGGTGATGGCCACAGAGTGTAAATGCACTTGGGGATGCAAACGAGGCCAATTGAACACTTCAACAAGTGTACGTGTGTACACTGGGATCAGTGGTGCCCTCCCGAATCCCAGAGGCGGAAGCAGAGGCTTGGGAGCCTGAGGAAATCTATAGAGCAAGGCCTTGTCTCAAAAGTGGCAAAGTTTATGCTCTGTACATTTTACAGAATTAAAGAACTGTACATTGGCTGCATGTTCACCAGAGAAGTTTAAAATACTTTAAAAATTCCTTTTGGCCAGACAGTGGTGGCGCACGCCTTTAATCTCAGCACTTGGGGAGGCAGAGGCAGGCGGATCTCTATGTGTCTGAGGTCGGCCTGGTGTATAGATCGAGTTCCAGGACAGTCAGTCAAGGCTACACAGAGAAACCCTGTTTGAAAATAAACAATCAATAAAATAAATAGAAATAAAAATTCCCTTTTCTGAAATCACGTAACTAGAACTCATGTGGAGTATGGAATAGGAGAGATGAATGGAACCAAAAATAACATGCATTCATTCATGTCACGAGTACATGTGTGTACACAAATACACGTGCGTAAGTATTGTCTTGATACAGAATGGGACAAGAGAGCCCCGATCCATCCTTCTGGTGTTGATCTTGCAGTCCACAGAATCTGTTAATTTGTCTGAAATAATTCAGGCCCAAGTGCCTGGATTTTGCAGGCTGGGGCTGGGTTTCTCTGATGGATAGATGGCTGGGTGCCATGTGGATGATGTGGACACAATCTTTCTAATGAACTCCTCATCCGATTTGTCATCTTGGCTGAGAAAACTCTTCTTCTGGAAGGGAGTGTCTGAGCAAACCAGTTCACTTACTGACCCATGTGTCAGTTATCCAAGTGTGTCACCAGAGAAGCACACTGGGCTGGTATCACAGCCTCACCGCTATGAGGGGGGCACTGCCAATGTTCAAGGTTTAGCTGAAGTGGGCACGAAGGCTGTCCTCTCGTATGCTCGGGCCTCTTTCATACTTACCAGTGCTGCCTTCCCGGATTAAAGGTATGCGCTGCCGTCGCCCGGCAAGGGTGAATTATTTGACCACCTCTGTGACTCAGTTTCTTATCTGCAGAGTGAAAATTCTCATCTGCCTGGTGGTTTGCAGCAAGAATGAAGGAAACTCAGAACTGCGAAGCTCTTAGAGCAATGCTTGGCACGGGGCAGAAACTATGGAAGTTGCTTTTAAGTGAGGTCCTGCAAACTGCGGGTGCCATGAAGCTCACTCGGTGACGAATCTCGAAACCCAGACTGGGGCTCTGCAGTCATCCCCTTCTTCCCTCAGCTGCAGCTCCCTCTGGCCTCTGCTCCCCACTAAGATCTCCATCACCTCTCACCCAGCAGGGAACCTTTCTTCCCACATAGATGAGGTGATTGTAGGGGCTTTGGAGCTGCAGAGGCGGAGCAGGGGGCAACCAGGTTGCCTGCCTTGGCTGGCAGCCTATGGGCTCCCGGTGGGCTCAGAAGCAAAGGCATGCCAAGAGCAGGCGGATACAGAGTGCCAGAGGCAGATTAATATAATCACTGTATTACCAGCTCCCCTTCCTCCCTTCCTCCCCCACTCTTCCCTTAATGGTGATTATTATACTTATTAGCGGTTCAGCTGCCAATGGTTATTGATTCTCCCTGCTCTAGGATTTTAATAGGAATTTGGAGCTATTGTTGGTAACGCAAGCCTCCGCGGGCCCCAGGGCAGGTGCAGAGCAGGACACAGGGACCTTTTCAGCCAGGCAGGCAAGGTTCCCTAGGGTTCTGGTGTCACACGGGGCACTCAACGCAGACACATCTTGCTTCCGTCTGGCGGCAGAAGAGGGGACTGGCACCTCCTAGGCTAGGCTGACTGGTGCTTCCAGCTGGATATTCTTGGTACACTGCCAACCCCTCTGTAGCCTGGGAAGGTTCCGTGCCCCTTCACAGTTACCTGGCATCCCCACAACGTGTCCCCGGCAGCTGAGACAATGTCTGGGTGTCTGTGGAGACCGGAAGGATCACTGCGAAGTGACATCATGGCCTAGGATGTGACCGTGATACTCTGACCAGAGCTCAGGTAGGGGTGAGAACGAATTCATTTCTGCCAAACCCTTATCGCCTGTCGGGCACAGTGTTGGGAGCTCCTCCTTTTTCGAGACAGGGTTTCTCTGTAGCTTTGGTGCCTGTCCCGGAACTAGCTCTTGTAGACCAGGCTGGCCTCGGACTCCCTGCCTCTGCCTCCCCAGTGCTGGAATTAAAGGTGTGTGCCACCACCGCCCGGCCTCATCAATCTTTTTTTAGACACATCACTAGGCACATCGGACAGACATGGAGACCACAAGGAGGCTTGCCCAAATTTACTCAGCTGGGTTTGAACAGTGACTTAGGGTCTCACATTTCTATAGATAATAAAAATGACATTTTACATGTAATGGAAAATCTTCCAGACCTGTAGGATGTCAGTACCACATCATGTGAGGTCTAGACTCTCTTTGTGTTTGTTCTTAAAGGCAGGATCTTTTTATGTAGTACTGACTGTCCTAGAATTTGCTATAGAGACCAGGCTGGTCTTGAACTCACAGAGTTCCTCCTGGCCTTTCTCTGCCTCCAGAGTGCTGGGATTAAAGGATTAAACCACCACACCTGGCTAGATTCTTTGCATATGAACCCAAGAGAGGTAGGCCTGTGTACTGATGGAAACACCTACCCAGGGAACTCCTATGCCTCAGTTCTGGCTCTCTGTGTGCCCTCCGGGTCCTCTTTCCATTTGTGTGCTGAGGTAAAGCAACCCTGACAGGCTGAAGGCCTTGCCCACTACACCCCAGAGGGTGTTGTCAGACTTGGGATCCTGTCTCTGCATCTCTTCTTGCCTAGGATGTCATTATGTCCCCAGCTGTGTTCCTGCAAGTCATAGCCACATATAGCCCTGTACCAAGTGCAGAAGGAAGAGTAGGCAATAAAAGTCAAATGAGAAAATCAATAAATCAAAAATATTAAACATTGTGAAAATGGATTGCGTACAGTCACAACAAATGGATGTATAATGCGAGCGTTTTTGGCTCTGCGGAAAAGAAGGAGCAGGTTGCGCTTTCCCAGTTAAAAATGACTACAGACAGGTCTTTGTGGTTGGCGATGGTAAACTTCAGGTCCAGCTGGATCCCCACATGCTTGCCCAGGCTAGAGGGGCTGGGATAAGTGGCGTCCCAGGCAGGCTATTTCTGAATGTCGGTACTAAAAAAAGCCCTAGAAGCCCGGGCACCAGCATTCTAGTGCTCTTTAGACACCTGGGGCCCTTCAACCATTAGAGAGAAAACAGGATGGAGGAGAGCTAAGGACCTGGCACACCCTTTTGTCCACTGGGTCTGCAGAGGGCTCTATACTCTCTTCCATGTCCCTTTTCCTGCATCTCCAGCCCCCTTCGGAGTCTGATGTGGTGAGAATCATGTCGTCTTGTGGACCTCACTGGCTTGACCCGCTTGGTTGTTTTTTTCCCCTCTCTGACTTTTACCCTGCCTGAATGCCCACCTCCCAAGGTTCTGCTGGCAGACTGGCTCTGGTGCCTTCAACAAAATTGCCTACGTGTGTTGTTACTCCTGTGGGCATGTCCAGGGCTGTGGGCTGGTCTAGCCTTCCTTATTTTGTCTCTCCCACCCTCAGGTTGTGTCTCTGGTCTCGGAACACTGCTCCCTTGACCCCCATCTCTCTTTCTCTCAAATGTTTTTATTAGCATAATTAATTATACATAATAATGGGCTCCTTTATGATGACATTTTCATTCTCTTTTTAAAATATATTAGGTTATGCTTCTTTTACTGCCTCCTGTCTCTGAAAAACACTGTCCTTCTGGACTTCTCAGAGACTAGGGGGTGAACCCAGGGCCTCTGGCGCTCACTGTCCCCAACCCAGGTGCTTCAGGACCCCACTCTTTACCCCGTGCACAGTGATCACCTCTACATGCCCAGCTTTCTGTTGGCAGTCAGAAGCACTCACGTTTCCCCTACTTGAACACCCAACCGTTCTCTAGACTCCATGCCCGCCTGCCTGGGACCATGTAACCAGGGTGTATCTAGGAGGAAGCAGTCAGCTGGGTCAGGCTGGAGTCCTCTTGGAGAGCTGCGTGTGTGTCTTCATGTGGAGCCCAGGATGCTCCTGAGCCTCGGGTTTTCTTACCCGTCCAATGGGGATGGGGATGAGAATTAAACAACAACAAGCCAGACTGTGTGCGCAGTACCTCATCCAGTGGCTGCCCACTCCTCTGGCATTCCCTAGGCCTGGATGCGAACTTCCGTTTCCTTGCTTCAGCTGCCCAGTGCCCTTTTCGCTGTGGTATCTGGTTGGGGAGGGGATGGGATGGGACGGGTGGCTTGCCGGTCATGCTGCGTCTGTGTCACCAGACGCTGTGAGCTTCTGTCTGTTCCCACCCCCAAAAAGTGTCTTATGGAGTCACACATCCCTGTAGCTCCTGAGAGGCCCCGAGACTCGGTATGAGTCAGTCACAAGCTGAGAGCAAAGGCGGGACAGACGCTAGTGCTGGGATCCTGGTTGTGATAATAAACGTCAGAGAAACTAGTAAGTGTGTCTCAGAGGTAGGCTGCTTTGGCCCCTGCCCTTGCTCCCTGGGATTCTAATATAAACAGCCTTTGTTTTCTGCCTCTCCCAGGACAGAGACTCCTACCTACTCAGAAGGCAGGAGGTGGGGTCTCCGGGACAATAACCTTTTAGAGGAGGGGTGACTCCAGGGCAGCGGTCTGCTACCTAACTTGTAGGAACTGCCTGAAGCCTCCCAGAAGCCACAGCACCATAACCGATCCTCAGAAAGCTCCCAGAGGGAAGAGCTTAGATGCTCCACTCTTCTCTTGCCGCACAGCAGCAGAGCAATAGCTTCCTTTTGTTGGACTTTGTGCTCCAAACAATGCAAGCCCTGTTGGTAGGTGCATCACAGCCCAGACAGGGGTAGCATCTCATTTTGTAGCTGTAAGTGTAGCACAAGAAAACCACCTACCAACTGGCAGGGCTAACATTCGAGCCCAGGCTCTTCACACATGAACCAGGCTAGGCCCTACCTCAGAAGTGACTAGGTCTAAGGTAGTTTTCTCCGTGTTTCTCCCACTGCTAGGGGGGCAGAAGCCAGATATGGGGTTTGAATGAAAATGGCCCCCACAGGCCCATAGGAGCGGCACTATTAGGAGGTGTGGCCTTGTTGGAGGAGGTGCAGCCATGTTGGAGGAAGTGTGTCAGCAGAGGTGGGCTTTGAGGTTTCAATTGCTCCTGCCAGACCCAGTGTGGTTCTCTCTTCCCGCCACCTGCCAGCCCAGCTGTAGAACTCTCGGCTCTTCCTCCAGCATCATCTTGGCCCATGTGTTGTCATGCGTTCTGCCCTGACAATAACGGTCTAAACCTCTGAACTCTACATCAGCCCCAATTAAAGACTTTCCTTTACAAGAGTTGCTGTGGTCATGGAGTCTATTCACAACAAGAAAACCCTAACTAAGACAGTTGGAGAAGAGAGAGGGTTGCCATGTAGCCAGGTAGGGCTAAGGGAAACCAGCAAAGCCGGGGCCCTGAGAAGAAAGCGGAATAGAGCCTTCGTTTCTAAGACACGGGAAACCTCCCACAGCCAGTGCAGGGGCCGCCTTGCAGGACCTCTGGATTTCCAGCCTTGGAGGATGGGCACCACCTGTCAGCACAGACCGAGGCCTGGCAGTGAGTGTGCAGTGGGCAGAAAACTTCTGAAGGCCTTGGGCCTTCCAACTAGGCCTCCCTTCCCCATCTCCCTAGCAGCACTTGCCAGACAGGTGATCTTGGCAGTCTGGAAAGGCGCAGATCTGAGTGGAATAGGAGAAAATGGGAAAGGTGGAGGGGCAAGCAGAGTGGGCTCTGAGCAGGCTGCCTCTGCAGGGATCTGAGGGGAGGGTTAGGTCAGCCTGGGCATCTCTGATAAGGGCCTGGCAGGGAGAGCCAGGGTGCTAATTCTGCTAGCTGAGGACAGCTGTCCCTCTGGTTTCTTTGACCCATCACCACGCTGGGCTCTGGCGTGGAGGCATGCCTGCTCTTCTCCACGAGGAGCTGGACAGTTGCCCCACTTTGAACAGAGGTCTATCTGGAGTACTGCAGGGGAGCTAGTGGGAGGTGGAGAGGGATTAGGTAAGTAAGCCTCAGCCTGTGAAGGAAGAAGAATGAGAAAAGCCTAGTCTCTCATGGAAGCCACATTCCTGCTTCTCAAACACACTCGCTGTGGGCAGCCTCTTACTCATCCTACAGACATGCATTGGGCTGTACAGAGCCCCTTTCTGCCCTGTAGAATCTTATGCTAAGCAACCATCCATCTGCACGGCGTGACCTTGCCTGGGTCATTTGGCCAATGTACTTGCTAGGTCTTCCAGCCTATTCCATGAAGGCCGTGTCTCTGTTAACATTACAGCCTACCACCATTGCTCCAGAATCAAGTTCCATGTTTGAGCCATTAATATAAGCTTCATGCCTACAATTATGGGAGCCGCAGGAGGTGAGGCCCAGATCTGAGATGCTCTATGATCTTAACCGCCCTGTGTTCACTTTCAGAGAGACTGCTCAATGACCCAGCCTAACTGCCCTTTCCCCCACCCTGTGTGTTGGGCACGAGAGATCAAAAGTACCTGAAGACCCCAGAATCAGAAACCCCGCCTCGCATCCTCTTAGCTGACTTGTAAGAAGTGGGGCTCCTATGTCTTTCTGCTCCCTTGCTCCTCCTCTGCTCCCAGCAGCTGACAGGAGCGAGTGGGAGGCCAATGCTAACCTGTCAGTTTCCCTGATGTCCTGTGCGCACACGGAAAAAATGGACAAATGGAATTCGCAGGCTGGGAAGAGTAGGCTGAGCCTCTGCCCATCACACCTACACACTCCTGCGCCTGCCAGGGAGCTGGAATTGCAGGCTCTGACTCCAGGAGATGCTGGCCTCAGTTCTTGTCTACCTCCAGCCCTGGGGTGGAGTACCGAATGGGCAGAATCCCAAGCGATCCTCCTTTGCCCTGCTGGCCCAGTGTCTGCCAAGAGGTGGGGCTGTCTCTCAGGCACTGGGGCACTAGGCAGGAAGCAGAGCTGCCTGTGGGCGACCTACTCCTCAGAAGAGCCAGACAACTTTCCAAATCCGTGGCCCCAAAGAGACAGAAGAGGGGGACCTTCAGACCCTGATTTTCCACCTTTCCCTTTCACCCACCCACCATCACCACTTGGAGTCACGAAATAGAGGGCCCAGCTGAAGAGAGGCAGGGGGATGAAGATGGCAGAGAGCTGGATTCGCCTTCCCTCTCTCACCCAGCTCTCAATCCAGTCTCTTTTGTTTCTGGATTATTCCGTTGCCATATTTCTCTCCCTGGTCCTCTGTGCTGGCCTCCTCCACCCCAGCAGCTCTTGCCTCCTTATCCATCATCTGATCATGGGGCGCTGGAGTCTATCTCACAGAGAAAACCTCCTGCCCCGGGCCTCGGAGGATGAGGGCTCAGCTGTCAGTGAGAAGAGTGCCTTCCAAAAGGGTCAGAGAACCAGTCCCTCTAGGATTGATGGCTATGAATTATGGATGGCACATCCCAGTTGGTCTCCGTGCTCAGGAGCCACAGAGAGTGTCCCTGCCTCTCTATCCTCAGGCAGCTTTCCCCTTTAGCATGCATTTCTGCATTCATTTTGCATGGGGACCGTTCCTGTGTTGATGTCACTTGATGGTTGCCTTTTATTATTATTATTATTTTACTTTTTTAGTGGATAGGGCTTTGTACATACCCTCTGCATCAAATCAGGATTTCCTTGAGCATGAAGGTTCTGTCTCTTCTCTAAGTTAGAGCCCAGTTAGAGAGAACTGATGACCAGCCACAGCCAGTGGTCCCCCAGTGTAGAGTGGACACCATGACCCTGGTGGGGGACAGAACAAAGACTGCTTTATCCCTAGGAAACTCAAGACATGAGTGAACGGGGCAACATAGGTAGACAGCAGTGAGCCCAGACTGCACACAGCCCTGTCGCCAGGAGCAGTGCCTGCCACGAGAGGACTGCAGCTACACTCTTCCTACCCGGGGAGGACTGATGCTATACTCTTCCTACCTAGCGTGGGGGGGGGGGGGGATCTAAGTTCTCCAGCAGGTCAACTCCATGGTTTCTCTTCTGCTCCCAGACCTCTGTGGCATCTCCTGGCCTGCCTCTGGCCATGTGTGCTTCCTACAGAGTGTTTCTGCCTCTGACCCCATCTTCCGCTGAGTCAACTGACCCTGCTGCTGAAGAATCCCACATCTGTGAATCCTTAGTGTTTCTTGGGGTGCCTGCTACTTTG
This sequence comes from Alexandromys fortis, assembly GCF_014885135.2. NCBI lineage: Eukaryota > Metazoa > Chordata > Mammalia > Rodentia > Cricetidae > Alexandromys > Alexandromys fortis. The sequence goes on along the minus strand of NW_026067940.1, from coordinate 4,924,355 downwards.
CTTGGGGCAACTTCAGTGCCATTTTTCCTCCCCGCAGGGTAGACCTCCTAGTCAGTTCTTCTCTTTAAACCCATGTTTCCCAGAATTTCTCAAACAACCACCGGACCTAATGCCAACCACAGGCAACCCACCAGTCTCTGCCCCTTCTGCCTCCCCTAACAGTTTGGCTCTGGTGGTACCCTGCCCCTGCTGGGCTCATGGTGCTGATGCCATGGGGTTCCACAGGCCTGGGTCAGGAGTAACACCCTGTTTCGGAGCACTCAACTCTGGTTTGCTCCAGAACGCCATCTTCTCTACTCCCTCATGGACTAGCTGCTCCCCTGGGTGCTGCCACCAGGAGGCTGTGTGAGCACCTCCGTTGCCTCAGCTACCACATTGTTGCATCTTATTCATGCCTCCACGGCACATTCCTCCCCGTGTGTCTCCTATCAGCAGCCTCTGGGATTCCTGGCACATGGATGACTCCAAATGACTGAACATGACAGGAAGAGAAGGAAGAAGGGACTGGGCAGGGACAGGCAGAGTGAACAATGGTCACAGAGAAGGACTAGGCAGGAGGGTCGCAGGAGCAGCTGGAATATAGTGCCAGGTTCAGCTGCAGGGAAGGCATAAAACACCCTCCTCGCTCCTCCCCTCAGCACCTTCTCAAAGTGAGGAAAATAAAACTGGTTTCCTCATGACAACCTTGGTCTGATGATAAACCTTCTCAGCTTCCCATGAGGTGGCGGGGCGACTCAGCTCGGAGGGGAGAAGGCTGGAGGAGTAAGGGAAGGGGGAGAGAAAAAAAGAGAAGAGAGAGACAGGAGGCGGGGGAGGGGGGAGGAAAGCAAGAGAAATCGCCGGCTGGGGCTGGCTCGTTCTGTGCGCTGAATTACTGATGTGGGGAAGGCGGCGCAGCAGGTTCTGCTGGGAGGCATTTATTGCGCATGAGAAAGCAAGCTGCCTGTTAAAAAGCTACCTCCAGTCTGCAGGAGGGGAGGAGAGGGAGCCTGGGGCCCCACAGGGCAGGGGATTGCTGGGTGGAAAGGGCCAGAAGGACTAGAATGGTTTATTGGCTCTCCCAAAGGCCACAGTCACCTGGAGGGAAGGGGTTTTTCTGTATTTCAAGGCGATTTCATCCATGGAGCCCACAGACTGCGTCCTCAGGGAGGTGTTTGTATGAGCACTTGTTCCTATGTTTACTTTCCCGTGCCCTGCCCTGGCATCCATATAGCAGCTTATGGAGGTAGCTGAGAGTCCCCAGTCCCCAGTCAGTGTCCCTTTGAGGTAACTACCTGAGCCATACAGTTTTCATCCTTGGGAGGTCGTGGCTAATCTCTCTTCTTCTTTCCCTATTTCCTGTGGTGCTGGAGCCAGAACTGAGGGTCACTGCTGGCGTTAGGCTGTATTTGACCACTGGGTTATATGCTCTCCCAGGGAGACAGTTCATCTTACTCTTGCCTGCGCCTTAACTGGATGAGAAGATGTGGAAAGCACCCCCCCTGGGTGTGTCTGGAGGGTGTTCCCAGAGACTGTTAGACCAGGATGGCTCTGACCTAATGCCTGGCTTGATCTTCTGTTCAGATTATCATCGTTTGGATAGGCAGGAGACGGTGGCTCTGAGGACTGTGAGGTCTGGATGGAGTAAGTGTGTCATGGGGGATGCATTGTTGAAGAACATGTCTTGGCCCTGACTTTTCCTGTCACCCTCTCTCTGGCTCCTGTCTGCCATGAAGTGAGCAGCCATCTCCACACATTGCCACTGCCCTTCTGCCTCACTGCAGGCAATGGGTGCGGATGACCTTTGTTTAAAGTTCCTGATGAATCTTCCCTCCTTTAGGTTGCTTATGTCTAGGATTTTGTCACAGGGACAGGAAGTCCAGCACACTTGTCTTGGGGGAAATTTCTCCAGCTTGCTCTGGGGATCAGTAGTAGGTCTGCTCACCTCCTGTCTTTGAGTACCCACCCCTGTTAAGAAAGCAGAAACAGGTTGGAGAGATGACTCAGGGGTTAAGCGCACTTGCTGCTCTTTCAAAAGCTGCAAATTCAGTTCTCAGAGCCCATATCAGGTGACTTAGAGCCACCTGTAACTCCAGTTCCAGGCGATCCAATGTCTTCTGGCTTCTGCAGGGACCTGCATACACATACACTTGTACAACACACACAAACACACACACACATCAACTAAAATGAATGAATAAACTTTAAAAATAGAAAGAAAGCAGCCATCTATATGGGCATGGAGGTCCAGACTATCTTGACCTTCTGATCATGGACTCCGCTCTACTCCTGGTTGGAGTAGAAGAGGACACAGGACTCCTGTAAACCACAAAGCAGTTCCACTTGGAGGAACAGAGACAGTGACAGGGCCTCTCCTACTGCTGTGGCCCCAGGTAAGCAAACCTGTCTTCTTGGGACACCGTCCGAGGGAAGGTTTTACTGTATTAAACCCACTAAGCACCCTTCAAATACTCTTGCTACCCCCTTCTCAAGGTCCCACACCCTTTGGAAGCTGCTGGCATCGTTACCCCTCCATGAGTAGTCCTGGGAGTGGGGGTCTCCCCTTCTCCCTGTCAGTTCCTCATTTCTACCCATTAGCATACCCAGGTCTGGTAGCCAAGCAACACATTCTTCCTTTCTTAAAAGGTTATGTTTGCTCGGGTCACTGTCACCCTCTGGTTTGTGAATAACACTCCCTTCTCCCTGCCTTATGTTTTTCGCATGACTAACTGCAGAGGAAGGGGTGGAGGGCACTTGAGTTTCTCAGAGAAGCATCCTCCACACCATACCATTCTACCAGTCAGCTAGAGCTGCCCACACAGATAACCTCTTGTCTCGCTTTCTTCTGCTCAGAGAGAGCGGTTTCTGCCCACTGTTCAGGCTGCTGCTTTCTGGTGGTGTCTCTGCTCAAACGTCACCATCTGAAAAGATCCCCCTTGCCCACCTGTCTAACGCCACTAGCGGCTACCCTCCAATCTCACGTACATTCCTCGGTGGCATTAATATGTAAGAGACAGAAGTCCCCGTGGGCTCACAAAGTCACAGACTATCTGTCCCCTCATTCCCGTGTAGCTGAAACATTCCCTCTGTGAATTATCTGCTTTATCTGTTAGTGTTTGCTTCCTCCCCCGCAGTGAAGAGGCCTTGCCCGTCTTGGCTCTGATGAAGTCCCTGGAGTTCAGAACTTAATGAAGAGCTCTTGAGAGAATCAAGGAAGGAAACTAGAGACTCTTAGGAGTGAGGCGGGGTCTGGATCTGTGGAAATCTCTTTAGCTGGGCCTTTGCACACTTGGGGTCTTCGGGAGCTCAGAAAATTGAGCCTCAAAATCCATGTGAAGCCAGTCATCTTTTTGGTCAAGAATGAACAGCTTCCCTTTCGTGTGAGACAAAGGCGCTGAGGGCGGCCACTCTGGTTGGGGTGGGGCCACGTGCACTTGCTTGATCCTAGGATACATTGGCGGGGATTGGTGCCTCAATCTCGGGCAGGATTGAGTCTTCACAGGCTTAAGAATCTGCTCTTCAGACCTCAGGTTCATGGAAACATGCTTGATTGTGGCAAAAATCATCTCTCCCTTTCTTACATTTCCTTTGGCAGCCAAAAGAAATGCGCCCTTCCTGAACTCAGAAAAAGAAGGAGGCAGCCATCTGAAGCTGCTTACCTGCTTCCCAAGCTGCAGCAGGGAGGATGGAGTGGGGGTGGGGTGAGGATGAGAGGGAGCCAAGAGACAGAGAGGACTAGGCTGCCACTCCAGAAGCTTACATCCCTATTTGGAAACCCACAGTAAGTAAGACTCCAGAGGGAGAACAGCCCCACTTGGGCCGCCTTATGGGTCTGTTGACCAGGAAGAAGCCTTTGTAGACAGGGAAGTAGAAAGGAACTGGCAGTGAATGGGTGCTGAGGAGCCAAGACCCGACCGACCGGGACAATAGATGGGGGGAGGCGTTGAGGCCGGAGAGGCTAGAGGAGAAAGCCATCTGGAGACCTTTGGAAAGTGAAGAAGACAGAGGCTTTGACTGTTAATACAGAACAAGCCTTTAGTCCCAGCACTCAGGTAGGTGGATCTCAGTGAGTTTGAGGCCAGCCTGGTCTACATAGTGAGTTCCAGGAAAAAAAAACAAACAAAACCAGTCAGATTTTTCTCAGGGCTCTGTCCTTCTGTGTTGTGCTATGGAGCTGACCTGGCAGTGTTTATCAGGTGTGCCCCCAGTGAGGTCCCTACGGGAAGGATGAGGTGAGACACAATTCAGCTTGTGTGTTAGACATCCAGTTCCAATCCAGAAGGCCTGGAGGGCTTTGGGGATAGTCTGACTTTTACTTGCTCTGTGACCTTGAGCAAGGAATTGAGTTCTATAGAAGGCAGGCAAGGCCCACCACACTGCTCCTCTGGAGACGAAAGGTGAACTGGGAGACACAGAGGGCAAGCACAGGCTCCCATGGTGCCTCACAGCCTGGCCCTGTGGCCCTGCCTCACACCCAAGTGAAGACCTAGCCTGTAGTAGGTCAAGGTCGGTCTGGACACAAGGGCCAAGCACTCAAGCCTGTTGGGTTGGTTGGAATTCTGAATTCTGCCTACTTCTTTCTCTCTTCTGGTCTCTGCAGGATGACGTCCTGGTTGGTGACAATGAGAAGGGCCCCATTTTTAGACTCACCTTTTCAAACACTTAGCTTGAAATTGGCAATGTGATTTCCTCCTAAGTACAGAGCTGATCCGGAAGACTCTAGTAGTCCAGAATTTTCCTCTTCAGGGAGCTTTGGCTTGAAACATCTGGACAGCCACTTAACACTTTCCTATTTTTGCAGAACATTCTCAGCACAGAGGCTGGTCTTTTTTAGGATTACCCACAGCCAAGGGCTTCATTCACCTCCTGCGCCCTTCTCCTCTCTACCCTCCCATTTCCCGAGGGCCCCTAGCCCTGAACACCCCAAAAACCAATGCTTCATTTTCCTCATTGCCCATCACCAGGACACAGGAATTTCTTTGGCTCTCCAAGAGAGCCATAGCTGCTTCTGGATCTACTAGGTCTGGGCTGTAGGATCTTTCTTCCAGGTCTAGTGTTTTAACCCCGAGGTGTGCTGTTCAGGCACTGTTTCTGGGGTCGTCAGGAACAGGAGTGGGGTTTGGATGGTTTCTTCTTCAGCACAGGCTAGAGACAGATAATGAGTCTCTGCTGCAAGACCAGATGGAGGCTGGGAGGGCTGGCCAGACTGGACAAGGATTAAGACAGAGGAAGAGGTCTGAGTGTGGGCATGATTGTGGTAGCCAGTCAGCTTTGATCAAAGGAAAAAGGACATGTGGGGGACACACAGGCACCTCCCCCCCATTGGGAAATTCTTCAAGCTGCAGCATCCCAGGGGACCTGGGAGTCTGCTGGCCAGGCTGGAGATGACCTTGAGAGAGGTGTGCTGGAGAGGAGGGGTCAGGAAAGAGGAGCAGCTGAGAGGATGCAGATGGGAGGGGGCGGGGTAAAGCCAGGCCGCTTGCATCTGTCCGCCTTCCTCCTGGCCAGGAGAGAGACTGACACAGACACAGGTCTGTGGCAGTGGGCGGTTGGGGACAGGGTGTCCTTGAGCCACAGGGCTCTTCTAGGACGCAGGCCCTTGCTGGGCACCCCTTTTCCAGTCTGTGGGATACAGTCCTCAGCTTTTGCTCTTTAAAGGGATTGGGGATGTGGTTCACTTGGTGGAACTCTTATCATGGATTTGATCCCCAACATGTAAACAGCAACAGCAAGGTGTTTTGTGGGATGGAGGGGAGCATTGAGCCACGTTTTCCTCACAGCAGCCTACCTAACCTTTTTTTTTTTTTAAAACCTGTATTGTTTTTTTGAAACAGTGTTTCACGTAGCCCAGGCTGGCCTCAAACTCACTCCGTAGCCGAAGATGACCTTGAACGCTTCTTTCTCTTTCTATCTCTGTGTTCCTGTATCTTGGCCCTCCCTCCCTGCAGCAGGGTCTCACTACTTAGCTTTGGTTGGCCTGGAACTTGGTAGCAGACCAGGCTTATTTCGAACTCACAGAGACCCAGCTGCCTCGTCCCGCAACCCCACACAGTGCTGGCATTAAAGGCATGCTGACTTTGAACTTTTTATTTTCCTGCTGAGTGCTAGGATGATAGGCATGGACCAGTAAGCCGGGCTTTCTGTCTTGTTTTCGTAAACCCAGCCTAGTTTGTCGTCTTTCTTTCAGTACGGCACATGGCCTGGAAAAGTAGGAATTCACCCCCCATGGGGTCAGACTATGGAGTCGGATGCCACATGTGAAGGAACTTTGCAAAGCTCACATGTGCAGCGTGAATGATTCACAGGGGAGAAGGCAAAAGGAAAGGGAAGCAGGAAGGAAGCCCAGGCGAGGTCAGGGAGGAACTCTCCCAGCCTCCTCAGCTCAACTTGGCTCTAGCTCCTTGCCGTCTTTTCCTTCCTCCTCTGGCCCTGGGTCCCCCGTGGGTGAGCTCTGGGGATAGAAATGACTGTGGAGTTGGGTACAGGGTGGTTCAAGAGGAAGAGGAGGTCACTGCAAGCTCACCTTGGCTGAGGAAGGAGAGGCCATGCCTCTGCCCCTCTGCCCCCTTTCCCCACATTCGCAGAGCTGGCAAAGGAGACTTTCCTGAAGGCCAGGGGCCAAGGAGAGCCGTGTGGTACTTCCTGCACCAGTGCCCTTGCCAGGGTCAGATGGAGTTCAGTGGGGGCTTATCTCAGGAGTCAGGCAGGCACTGTGCCTCCTGGAAGAGGCTTGAGGCATGTGGGCTGACTGCCATGCCTGTAGGGACATTAAGGACCTTTCCTTTATTCCTTCATGGCTGGCTGGCACGGGTTCTCCTGACCATTTTCACTGTGTTACCATTTGACAGGAGGAGTGGGGTGGGGTGTCGCTCTAGCTGGAGAGATGCTCTCTGCTTGTTCTGCCATGGTCCAACCCAACACCTTCTGGTCCTGAGCTATAAATGCCAGCCTGGCTATTTCACAGGAATGGAGACGCAACAGCTGCTAGGAGCAAGTTGATCCTTGCAAACCTTCTCTGCAACAGAGGGACAGACGCTCTGTTTCAAATGTCTTCAATGAGCCAATAAGGGCATTCCTTTTGTTTTTTGAGCTTCCCTCAAAACCAGGGATTAGTCAGGAGACAGCTGCGGAGGTGTGGCCTCAGGGAGAGTCTATCCAGGGCACAGGACAGCCTCAGGGAAAACAGTTTTGCCTCCTTGACCTGCACTTGACCACAGCGTCTGCCCAGGAGTGTGAAGTAGGAACTGGGCTCTCGGGACCCAGAGTAGATGACCTGGGTTTGAGGGTCGATTGGACCAGTTTGTTTTAGAGACTCGTTTCCACATCTGTGGTGAGGAGATGCGCCTCCCTCTCACCTAGCACTACCTTTGGGATTAAACAAGACATGCTTAAAGTGTCCAGGGCACCAAGAGCAAACTCTGAAGCCCAGTAAGTGCCAGCCCCTCCTCTTATAGAACGGTGGCTGAGGGATTTCTGTCAGTACAGATTCATCACAGGTGTGTAGGCATCTAGGTGTGACGTGGCTGCAGCAAACAGGAGCCCTGGTGCTGGAAAAATTATATATATGATCTATTATATATACAAGTACTATTTATTAGTGGGTTCCTTCAATACGGGGTTTCTTAAAGCTAGGAATCTTGGGTGGGTCCATTCAGCTGTTGAACACCTACGCCTTTTAAAAATCCAGTAAAGGGAGGCAGATATGGGATGTGGATTGGTGTAGGATTGGTAGAGAGGGGAGTGTTGGGGGTGCCACAAAGGAAACTCAGGGGTGAGAGCTTAGTCAGTAAGGCTGCATAAGCCTGAAGCCCCGAGTTCATGTACCCAACTCTCATGGGGGTGGGGGGCAGCCCAGGCTGGAGAGATGGCTCAGCACTGACTGTTCTCCAAGAGAACTTGGGTTTGATTCCCAGAACCCACATGGCAACTCACATCTATCTGCCTGTTACTCCAGTCCCAGGAAGTCCAGTACTCTCTCCTTGCCTCCATGGGCACCAAGCTCACACATAGTGCACAGACATACATGCAGACAAAATACCCATCTACAACAAACAAGCTGGGCAGTGGTGGCGCACACCTTTAATCCTAGCACTCGGGAGGTAGAGGCTGGCAGATCTCAGTGAGTTCGAGGCCAGCCTGGTCTAAAGAGTGAGTTCTAGGACAGCCAGAACTGTTACACAGAGGAAAAAAATGGCAGAGAACAACTAAGGAATCTAGATACTGGATATCATTTTCTGACCTCCGTGAGTACCCACACATACATGTGTAAATACATACCCACCCACACGTGTACAAACATGAACACCAACACATACAAAAGAGACAGAAACACACACACACACACACACACACAATCTGCTATAGCAAACTCCTTGGGAACCAGTGAGAGCTTTGGCATCTCTAGGATCTTAGACTTCTGCCCTCCAGACCTCTCCTGGGATGAGGTGTGCTGAGACCTAAGTCTCTGGGAGAGAAGACAGAAGCCTCAGCCAAGATATGAGGGTACCTCCAGCGTCTCTAAGACCCCTCTTTGCCATCCTAGAGACAGTAGGAAGAGTCTTGGTCCAAACTTTAGTAAACATGAGAGATGGGCCATTGATTTATCTTCTTCGGGACTCAGTTTCTTCATCTGAAGAAGGGGAAAGATCAACCCTGACATGCCTGTTCACAGGACTGTGGTGAACATGGGATTGATGAGGTGCTACCCAGGGCCAGGAAAGGCAGATAGACGGCTCCCCTCCCCCATGGGCCCCTACAAACAGCTGTCCCTTCCGGCTCAGAGACCACCTGGGACCTTGAGTGGTTGCCTGGGCAATTCAGGGCTTGGTTGGTTCCCACGCCTTCTTCAGTTTTGGCTTGAATGCTAGTCCTGCAGAGAGGTCTCCAGACTCTGAGACGTGACCCCTCTTACCGGCTCCTGTCACATTCTGTAATTTCCCTTGTAGCATGTCTGAGTTGAATAATGTATTTGATTGAGGGATGATTTACTTTCTGTGCTAGCCCTTCATTAAATGCCACCCGGATAGAGAGCTTCTGAGGTACAGCCGCCCACCTTAGCACCAGGGACGCTTTCGCAGGCACACGGCAGACAGCCGTGCCATAAAAGTCCTACCAAGCAAGCCAAGGCTTTGTCTGCCGCATGCCCTTTCCATGCCCCAGCCAACACCCCAGAGGCAATACCTGGGGCCCTGTGCCCTCCGTCACATTCCCGCCTTATGAAAACCATGGCAGCAGCGCATGGTGGTCTATGTTTGTAATCCCAGCAGTGAGGAGGCTGAGGCAGGAGATGACAAACTCAGGGCCATAACAAGGTTGTCCTTAAAAAAAAAAAAAGGCAATACGGGAAGTTGGTTCTCTCTCTCTTCCCCCTCCATTCAACAAAGAAGTTGACTGATCAGCTGCTCTCTTCCCTCTCTCAGCGCCCCAGGCCCCGCCCAAGATCCAAAGCCTGTAGGTAATTGCTCTATTTATTTATTTATCTTTGCACAAGGCTGCCCTCTGCTGGTTGCATATAGAGGAGCTACTAGAAAGGATGGCACTCTGGGGCCAGAAACCAGGAGGCTTGAGGCGGAGCCACAGAAGAGGTGAGTCCCAGCCAGAGGGCTAAGAGGTGAGAAGCCAGGTCAGTTTTCCCTCCTTGGGGATGGTTCCCTCCAACTAGAACAGGAGAACCTAGGAAAAGCAAGAAACGAAGGGCTGTACCATAGGGACTGTACTCGCTGGCCATTGGGGAGTGTAGGGTCAGGGAGCACTAGTTTTAAACATAGTTCTTTGTCCTCGGTGGTGTGCTGGCAAGTTTGCAACAGTTAGATCTCAGTTAGAGACAGATGTAAGCAGACACACAGACATGCACAGACACACCCATATAGACTCTCTCTGTCTCTCTGTCTCTGTCTCTGTCTCTGTCTCTGTCTCTCTCTCTCTCTCTCTCTCTCTCTCACACACACACACACACACGATTTACAACACCCATAGATTTCCATGGTGTAAATCTCCCACTATGGCGGGTTTCAAACTGCCAACACAATGTCACCAATGAGTCGGGAAGGCTGCCCTATAGCACTCCGTTGCCTGGAATGTCTACCACAAAGCTACCAGGGACACAAGGCAGGGTAAACTCATTGGGAGCTGGCAAATTTTGAGTGTTCATTCCAGTCATTTTCAGCATAATATACTTTACTGTGAGGTTATATAATTTAATTTTTCATAATGGCTGTGTTTGACAACTGAACTGCAAAATTCTGGGAAACGTAATTATCAGTCTTGTCGGCCTACCCGTCAGTGAAGACGAGACTCCAGCACACCGGTGTTTCCTCTCTCCCACCCTCCCCTCCTAGCCTGCTTCTGTCCCTCTGGCGCCTCCTCTTCTTCCTCTTTCTTTCATGGCTCTCCTGGAATTCTGTGGGAAGACACGGATGGAGAAGATGGGAAAGATCTCTGCTGCAGCTCTTCTCCGAGTGAGGAGCCATAAGGTGTAAGGAAAGAGGAGGGAGAAAAGCAAACTCGGTGGCTGGAGGAGGCTCTCTCTCTCTCTCTCTCTCTCTCTCTCTCTCTCTCTCTCTCTCTCTCTCTGTGAAATTTTGCGACTGCGGCTCACAGGCTGCCCAACACTTGGGCTACAGACCACCATTTAGCTGCAGGAATCTAGCGCTCTATCAGTGAGCCCATGAGCACTGCACCTGGGAAGAGATGGCCGTTGGCATCTAGGTGAAGCGGCCCACAGGGAGCCTTGGCAGGCAGAAATAGGCCTCGGGGAAAAGGCTTAGATTGATCGGGTTCCTGTCCAGGCGGATGTCTTCCAGTTGCCGTCGCTCGGGGCTGTGTTCCCTGGGGTCACAGAAGGTGTCTCTTTCCATGGTCTCGATCATGTTGTTCTGGAAGGAACAGCATACGCTGAAGGCTCACAGCAGCTGGGGAAACTGAGGCAGGTAGAGCTGAGACCATACATGGGGAGAAGAGGATGCTTGTGGAGAGTGAAGAGAGAGAGGGAGTTAGGAAAGATAGGGAGTGAGAAGAGGAGTGGAGATTGAGGGCACAAAGCAGGTGGAATACGGACGCGTACAGGAAGGAAATGCTTCACCAGGAGAGGAGACCAGCATTCACACAGGCCATGCTCGTCCTCGCTGCCCCGAATTCCCGGGGCATCTGTCTTCCACCCTGCTCACTCTCTTTGGCCCTTGGTCTCATCAAGGCTCCTCACCTGCAGGTGCAGGGAGCGCAGGCTCAGGGGCAAAGGCCCAGGGATGGAATCCAGCAGGTTGTCTGCCAGGTAGAGAAACTGAAGCTTCTCCAGTGCCTGTGGGGACACAAAGCATAGGAGACTGGTGAGTCCTCTCAGGCTCTGGTCATGCAGCGGTGCCCCAGGAGGCCAGCGTCGGGTTGGTCACACTTGTGGGGGTGGGGCTGTCCCTGCCTATCTGTCTGTCTGTCTATCTGTCTATCTGTCTGTCTCTGTCTCCCCTTCCTCTCCAGCATCTTACTCTGTACCTCAGGCTAGCCTAGAATTCTCTATGTAGCCCAGGCTGGCCTCACTCTTGTGATCCTCCTACTCCATCCTTCTGAGGCCTACGTGTACCACCAAGCCCAGCTAAGGACGCTGGTTCTTTAAGGAGCTTACAGATACCAACTCCATTTGGATGCCAAAAGAAAGCTGCTGTCATTGAGTTCTGGCAGCTGGGGAGCATAAAGGAGCTGTTAGTGCTGGCTGGGAGGAACAGATGAAGGCAGGAACAGGTAGAAGGAAGGACCAGGGGACATTTCAGCTCCGTCTCAACTACTCTGCCACCAGTGAAAAGTCTTCCAAATGCTCCACTCGGAATGGAGAACAAGATCAGAGGATGGCAGAACTGAATTCAAGGCACACAGACACACGGAGCATGGGAGTGTTTCAGCACTGTAGAACCAGGGAAGGCCGATCAGATAGGAGCTGGGGAAAGAGCTCAGCCTGCAGGGGGATGGGAGAACAGGGAGGTATAAGCTACCACTTAACGGAGCATCCACTGCCTCCATTTAGCTATCCTGTTATCTCTGCAAATGCTGTGCTCAATCCTGCAGTAGCCGTGTCAAGTGGGCATTATCACCCTCGTTCTATAAATGAGGAAACAAGAGCGGAGGTGACTCACTCAGTGAGCTCAGGTCCTTCGGCTCCAAAGCCCCTGCCTTTTCTGGACCAAGAAAATAGGCCCGAGTGAAGGCAGAAAAGCACCTCCTAATATGGAAGCAGTCAGGATGTCTCTGAAGACTGGAGCAGCCAGGGACCTCCCTGGACAGACAATCCCAGAATTTGCTGCATGGCCAAGAAAACCAGTGTCTGCAGGGCTTGCGTCCCATCCGCCAGTGGCGCGGATACTGTTCTCTGTACTTGCTGTAGGCCCCCAACCCACAGCATCCTGGAGGGTGGAGGATGCTTGTGAAGAGGACCAGTGAAAGAGCAGCACCCAGCTCTTGGTGAGCACGGTGATGTACCACGGTTACGGCAGCGTCAGGAAGCTGGGGGAGGGGATAACGAGTTTGCCGGTATCCCGGACTACAAAGCAAGACCCTCGTCTATGAATACACATTATGTGTATAAAACATAACATATAATAGAAAATATATAAATGGTTATATATACTGCCCTTTTTACCTTCTCTATTTGATGCTTCTACAGATGACTCTTTGTGAAAAGGAGCCTGTCACAATCGAGCATTGCTTAAGGACAGGGATGCGTTCTGAGAAATGTGTCATTGTGAAATTACTTACACAAACCAAAAGGGCTGTGAAGTTACTAGATGACTCACTCTTAGGGGCCACCACCGGGCCCGTAGTCCAGTACTGACAGAGACGCTGTCATGTGGTTGACTGTATTGAGAGACAGAGAGGCTGCACAGGAGACACCAGCTGTGAAGGCCCTTCCCAGTCCTGCAGCCGGCCTGCTGGCTGGTGCCAGCTGTGCCACCCTTCCCTTGGCTTCCTGGGCTCTTACCAGCCTGTTCCTTGGGCAGTCCCACAGGACCACAATTGTGTCAAATGACTTAATACTTTCCACCAAATCTGTTCAGAAACCCATCAAATTGTGTCTTGAGAATCTGACCATAGAGAGACAGTGATCAGTTACTTTTTAAAAAAGATTTATTTATTCATTATGTATACAGTGTTCTGTTTGCATGTGTGCCTGCAGCTCAGAAGAGAGCACCAGATCTTACTACAGATTGTTGTGAGCCACCATGTGGGTGGCTGGGAATTGAATTCAGGACCTCTGGAACAACAGGCTTAACCTCTGAACCATCTCTCCAGCCCCCGGTGATCAGTTACTTGGTGGTAGATTTCAAAACCATTAAGATGGTATGTAGGAGTTGGAGTCAGGGTCAGCACTACAGACAATCTGGAGTTCTCAAGATCAGAGTGGGTGAGCAGTTCTGGTGTGAGCAGGTCTGGTGTGAACAGGTCTGGGGTGAGCAGGTTTGGAGTGAGCAGGTCTGGGGTGAACAGGTCTGGGGTGAGCAGGTCTAGGGTGAGCAGGTCTGGGGCAAAAAAGCCTGGTGTGAGCAGGTCTGGTGTGAAGAGGTCTAGTGTAAACAGGTCTGGGGTGAACAGGTCTGGGGTGATCAGGTCTGGGGTGATCAGGTCTGGGGTGAACAGGTCTGGGGTGATCAGGTCTGGGGTGAACTGGTCTGGGATGAGCAGGTCTGGTATGAAGAGGTCTGGGGTGATCAGGTCTGGTATGAACAGGTCTGAGGTGAACAGGTCTGTGGTGAGCAGGTCTGGTACAAAGAAAGCAAGTGGAACAGATGCATAGAAAAAGGCCAGCACTGCAGTGGTATCCTCACAGAGGCACGGGAGAGTTGCTGGTATTGATTTCCTGTGTTCTGTCCCCACTAACAGGGTCCTGGGACCTGAGAGCACTGTGTTTCCCGCTCACACAAGCGACAGAGGCTACCATGATGGCATAATGTACTGCAATCTTTTCTGGAGAAGAATGTTTAAGAAGCCATAAATGATGTGGGAGTCTCTGTGTGCTGTGATTACCATTAATGAATAAAGAAACTGCTTTGGACCTATAGCAAGGCAGAACTTAGCTAGGCAGGGGAAAGCTAGGCTGAATGCTGGGAGGAAGAACGGTGGAGTCAGTGAGAAGCCATGAATCCTCTGGAGACAGACGCTGGTATCTTTAGCCTGCAAGCCACTGTCACATGGCTATACACATATTAATAGAAATGGATTAAAAGAAATAGAAATAAGAGTTAGCCAATAAGAAGTTAGAGCTAATGGACCAAGCAGTGATTTAATTAATACAATTTTTATGTGACTGTAGCTGGGCGACCAGAAACCAACAAGCAGACCTCCTCCAACACATAAATAGAAAAAGAAGATTAAAAACTGGGAATTGATTTTTAGGCCCCAACCAGGGTTGAACATGAATTGCTATGAGATCAGGGTACATGGGCAGGGTGGGTGTTGTGTGGTGGACTAAGGTCCTGACTCACCACGAAGGCCTCAGGCTGTATCCCCGAGCTCTGCAGCCGATTCAGGCGGACATCCAGGAACTCGATGCTGCTGGGCAGCACAGGCAGAGCTGCCAGCTGGTTCTCTGAGAGGATGAGATCCTGCAGGGCAGGCAGCAGGCAGAAGGCGTCGTTGTGGATGGAGGAGATGGAGTTGCTGGAGAGATCAATCCTCTTCAGTTTTGCTGAAGGATGTTGGGAGAGAAGGAAGGGTGGAGCTGGAACAGACATCTCCCCTGGCCCCAGGCGGGATGTCTTTGCCTCCACGCCTTGCTCCATCCTTCTCAAGCGAGTTCTAACTAGCTGCCACCTGAATCAGGTCCAGACCACGAGAAACAAGGCTAAATCACCTCAGTCCTCGACAGCTTCCTCCAGAGCTTTGGTTCTATGGTAGTTACCCATCTTAAAAGGGCCCCACCCCGCTTCAGAAGAAGAACTAACAAGTTCAAGTTCAGGAATCGCTGCATTCAACCCTCCCCCACCCCCTGTATGACTTACTTTACATGGAGGACACTGAGGACCTGAAAGGCTACTAGCAATGCAAGCCCAGGCCGCCCACCTCAAGCAGGGAATATGGTAAGAAGTAGCAAAATAAAGAAACAGCAAACAGCTCTTTGGATAGCATCAGGGCCACCGAGAGGAGGTGCAGGGAGGTCTAGCCCAGAGCAGGTACGTCTGGCTTCTGAAACATCCTGGCAATGTTGCCTTGAGCACAATATACCTTCCCTTTCTGTGCCCTAGATCCTTCGTGAGAAGAACGGGCTACTTCCACCACTTTAAACTCTATGGGATTTAGAAGGATTGGAGCGTCTGTCCCTTTGACAGCCTGTGAGCTCATGTCTGTGTCCTGGCTGTCCTCTCTGCCTTGCCACGACCTTTTCCCAAAGCATAACTCACTCAGCCCTTTGAAGTCTCCGGCCTGGATGTGGCTGATGTGATTGAAGCGGGCGTACAGGTAGGTGGTCATCTGGGGAAGGGGAGGAATGGTCTTGAGGTCTGCATCATCACAGTACACGGAAGAGCCAAGGCACACACAGACCAGGCAGGTAGGCAGGCCTGGCCAGGTAGAAAACAGAACAGAGGGGCTTCAGCCTCTGTGGGCAGTGGTCTTTGCTTTAGCAGATTCCTAAGCCATGAGCACCTGTGACTTTTAGATTAGCTCTGGGTTTTTGCCCAGAACCACCCAGCACAAGGCACCAGACAAGACTCAGGTTCACCCTGGCCTAAAAGAGGACTCACCTCACTACCACCCAGTGCAAGTCTCATTGGTGCGTTCATCAGACTCAGACCCTTTGGAGGTTCCCCTGAATTAATGTGGCTATTTCTAGGACCTCTGTCTGTCTCTTCCCCAGAGGATCCTTCTTTAGTGCCAAAAGGTACAGTGTAAATGAGAAAAAAAAAAAAAAAGCCAGAGTGATATGGAATAGCCAGGGGTTGCTGCCTCTGTCTCAGGAAGAGGAACTGCCTATGCTGTATGTGGCTTCAGGAAGCAGAGCAGGGCCAAGGTGGAGTGGACAGTGCCTGCCGAGCATCCATTTCCTCTTGGGATGTTGTCAGCATCCTGATTTTCCGGTGGGAAGCATCCCTCTCCTGTTCTTGGCCCCTGGTGCTCTCTCTGCACAGAGCGGTCAAGAGTTCAGACATCTGAACAATGTTAGTGTCACTTGCTGTCACAAGTCACAGAGCTTACTGAGAGGTAGGCTTGTATCCAAAAGGCACCGGAAGAAAGTTCACAGCCCAGAGATGAGGCAGCAAGAGGGATCAGCAGGGCCAAGGAGCAGAGAGAGGTCCTGCGCCCTTCTCCCAAGGCTGAGAAAGGTAGGTCCAGCTGAGACCCTTCATGGCCTCTTCAAGGCTGAGATTGGGGCTGTGAGCGTTCATGGACTCCTCAGGGAACATCTCAGCCGATCTCAGTACCCCAGGTCCATGCTGGCAAGCATCTGACGGAACAGGACATTAAGTATCCACAAGTCCAGAATAAGGTGGGTTCCTCATGTGTCCCAGATTTTGATCCCCAGCAGTCAGGGATGCTGCACCCCTGGCCCAGAAAGGCACCGGGTGTGGGGCTGCTAACAAAGGTGACTTTACACTGAAGTCGGTGTCACTGCTTCATTTGCTCCCGTGCCAAGTGACAGCCGCAGTTATTTCTTCTCCTTTCCAGACATTTAATCATCTCTAATCTAATCACCACTCAAACTGCTCCCCAAGTGATGCTGTTAATTAAGGTAGGGTGGATTTGATAGGGTGTAGGAGTTCCCGCTTGCTTTGCCTCCCACTCAATTTGTGCATAATATTTATGCAGAAGTATCAGGGACAGACAGCCACTCCCCTTTATGGCGGTGGTGTTTGTTTTCACCATGGCAACCTCCCCTTCTTTTCCCGCTGGCAGAGACCCAGGACTCCTTGGCCTTAGCCCTCACCACGTTCCACTTTAGAACTGCCCGGTGCTAGCTTGAGGTTCCTCGGTCTGTGATCTTTGTGTACTGTGACCTTCAGATTGCGTGCACTTACCATGACTGCTCTGGGAGGTCAGTAGGCCAGTGGTGGTAGGCTTGGTCATGGTGGAGTTTGGAGCCACAGTGCTCTGGGAGAGACTGGTTCTTGTTGGGAGAGTCAGGCTGTCCACTTTAGCCTGGAGACACAGCACAAAGCATATCATAGTCAGTCTATGCCTGAGAAGGACTTAGCTGTGACCTCTGGTAATCTCAGAGACCAAATCGAAACATGCGGATTAAGAGGAGGGAGGGAGAGCAAGGAAGGGATCTTGGAGGACATGGCATCTAATATCATTTACAGATGAGGAAACTGAGGTCAAGAGAGGAGAGGGTAAGGGTCAGGTACCCAGAAGGCCCCAACACAGAGCTGAAGTCTGGATCTCTGGCTCATCCAGGCTGGTACTCCTGTCCTTTCTGCATTGTTCAGGTCGGCCCTAACCCTTTTCTCTACGCCAGTCCTCATCACATCACAATGGGCAGAGGCTTCTGAGCTCCTGTGCCACGTCGCACAGGTCAATCCTTGCATAGGACAGGAGAGAACTTCAGACTAGAACTAACAAGACTACGAACTAACAAGCTAGCATTTCCCTTTTGGGGGGGGGGCGGAGAACATGAAGACACAGCTGAGCTTCACCCCATGACACAACTCATGATCCTATCTGACCACATGGGGAGGTATGTATGAGGTCCCCTGCTAGGATGGACTACGACCTTGGAGGTTAGTGTCCTCTTTTTTGTAGCCTGCAAGTGACAAGTTCCTAAGGAGGGATAAAAGTTTGTACCCTGTGCCTGGGAAGACAGCACTGTTGGAAAAAACGCTTCCCTTGAAGATAAGGGCACACATTTGATTCCCCAGACCCTCATGTGTCTGTTTGCCAGCTCTGTGGTTAGTGCTCATAATCTCGGTGCTGGGGAGGATTGCTGGCCAGCCAGCCTAGCTCACTTGACAAGCTCCAGGCCAGGGAGAGAGTCTGTCTTAAAACGCGACGGACAGTTCTGGAGGAGCAACACCTAAGGCCATCCGTCTTTTGGCTTCCTATACCTGTGCACACATGCATGTGTATCTGCACACATAGGAATGAACATATATACCCATAAAGAATTTGCATCATATAGAGTAAGAGTTGAAGGCTCAAGAGACTTGTATTACAGGGCAGGTGGAAGGGGAGCTGGCTCTAATGAGGGAACCCAAGTCAGCTGTGTCCTTTCACCTCAGGGGTCTGGTCCCCATAGTCAGCTGGCTCCTCATAGCTGCTCAGGTCAATGACGTCACTGTAGTCCTCCAGGCTCAGGGCATAGTTCCCCATGTGTGGAAATGCGTAGGTGTCACCTTCCTCGGGGCTCTGCTCTTCTCTCTTCCTCTCCCCTGGGAGAGAAGCTGTCCCTGCCTCATGCAGCACCAGGGCCAGCAGACTCAGGAAAGCCAGGAGCCTCATGGGGTTCTGGGGAGAAATAGGAGCGGGAATGGCTGAATCCCACTGATGTCCATCCTGTGGGTAGGTAGTAGAAGGGCCGGTACCTGAGGTCTCTAGTGCCCCATGGGAATGGCCCACAAAGTCACCCAACCTCCGACCGGCATGTTTGCTCACCCTTGCCCTCCACCACACAGCCTCCTCAGAAGGCTCATCTGCCACTAAGGCTCCTTGAAGACCAGGCTGTGTCCGGAGGGATCTTTAGCCATCCCTCACTGCGGCTCACAGTGCAGCCATCAGTCACTTAGGCTCCCACTAATAGTTCCCACAGGCTGGCTTACTCATCTCACCACAGACAGGCTTAGAAAATCCCGTCCACTCAAGGAGGGCTGTCTGAGAAGCCAAGGACAATGGCATTGGGTTTTGATCCTACTGCATGTACTGGCTTTGTGGGAGCCTAGGCAGTTTGGATGTTCACCTTCCTAGACCTGGATGGAGGGGGAAGGACCTTGGACTTCCCACAGGGCAGGGAACCCTGACTGCTCTTTGGACTGGAGAGGGAGGGGGAAGAGGATTGGGAGGAAGGGGGGCGGGGGAGGGGAAACGAAATGGGAGGAGGTGGAAATTTTTAAGTAAAAAAAATAAATAATGCTATGGAAAAAAAAAAGAAAATCTCGTCCACTCACCTGTGCACTGGACACACTTGCGCATTTGCACAGATACTCCCCAGTAAACAACCACATATTCAGAACAAACTCTTCATCAAAAAAATAAAACAAAACAAAACAAAAAAACTTAGCTTTCAAGAAACTACACTAAAGAGACTTTTGTTTCCTTTGGCTTTTGCTTTTGTGATAGGGTCTCACGTGCCCTAGATTGGCCTCAAGTTTGCTATGTAGTGGAGAAGGACATTGGACTTCTGATCCTCCTGCCTCCACCTCCCAAGTGCTGCGATTACAGGTGTGCACCATCACACCTGGTGTATTAGATGCGGGGTACCAAGCCCCGAGCTTCCTGCATGTTAGGTAAGCTCACTATCAAGTGGGCCTTCTCTCTCCCTAGAACTTCTTGTGGTTGGTCTAAGGTCACTCATTCATGCAGTCACTTAAACACTCATGTGGTGTCTACTGAGTTGCAGTCTCTGGACTTCCCTCTGGAGGTGTGGAAATGAATAAGGAGCGTATTAGGAGCAACCAGTTAACTTGGAGGCAAATCTTATAATTGACATACAATGTAAAAGAAGGGTGTTCACTCATAAAATAGACTTAGAAATGAAACTTTTTAGAAACATATTTTAGAAACCAGAGAGTCTGTGTGTGGTTGTCAGAGTGTTTTCCCATCATGAAAGCTGGGTAGCTATCTATGGACATGTTTATGTACACGTGTGTGCATATGGCGCACACGTCTGTGCCTTTCACTCACATCCGTGCACACAGGGGGAGAGCTGTGAGCGCTATGGACACATAGTGTCATTGTAGCCAGCATGTGTCGGGCTACATAGGCCTCCTAAAGCCGCCGCACATGTTTCTTAACTTCAGCTGGACTGAGCGGTAAGTCCCCATCAGCAGCAAAAGGTTGTATCTCTGTTCCCAACCCCCACTCCAACCAAAATATATGCTTTTAAAAACAATTCCCAAGGCAGTTTATTGACCATCCTATAGCTTCTTTGACTGCCCAGTCCCTGCCCTGTCCCTTTTATTTGCATGCCAATATGCATGAGGCCTCCAACCTTGGACCTTACCTTTTAGATGCTTTCGGGTGCTGTCTGGCCCTGCAGCTTTCAGGGAGATAAAGGCTCTGATGGAGAGGATGACTGTCTGTCTGACTAGGGAACAACTAGACACGTCCTCATCTATTGGCCAGGGGGAGGACAAGCAGTTGGCCCAGGGAGTCATGTGTCTAAGTAGATTTCCCATTCTTTGAGATGTCCTGCTGTTTCCTTTCCTTTTTCCCCAGGGGTCCCTAATCTGAATTCTTCACTTAATGAACAGGAATTCGTTGTACACACACACACACACACACACACACACACACACACACACACACACCCTCCACACCACCTTCTTCTCTGGGGGATGGCCAGTCAGATTAGGAGTTTTCCTAAACTAAGAAGGCTCAACTGAAGTTATCTGAAGGGATGAAGTTTGCTGCTCACACCCCCCCCCCCCAGGGATGATGACACTTGACTTCACAGATGGACTGCAAAGAGGAAGGAGTCTGGACTGGGGCACCCCATCCAGCCCCACCCTTAGAGCACTGGGAATCATACTAAGCAGAATCACCAAGGAAGGTTTTAGGGCTTGGGCAAGCAATGCAAAGAGAAACAGGAAGTGGGGTAGAATTTGAAGACCAACTTCAAGTTCACAGAGGTAGTCACCAAGTACAAGACAGAAAGTTCTCTACTCCTGGCGGAAGAAAGGACAAGGACAGCAGTGGGGCTTTGGTTTACAAACACCCAGGACATCGTGCCATTGTGCATGGCCTTTAGTCTAGAAACTAACCCCCATCCCCAACGATCCCATCTTTCTTTGGGATATGCCCAGATATCCCCAGAGGAGAGCAGGAGCTGGAGAATGCCATCCTGATCCTGCCGCCCAGCTTCTTCACTGAGGCTCTCCAGTTCCCTCCTCTTCTTGGGCCACACCCTGAATCCCAGCTGGGAGGCCCCCTGAATATCATCTATTCAAACTCCCTACTGTAGGGGAAACCGAGGGCCAACGAGGGGAAGCGGCTGGTCCAAGGCCAGCACCACATTTTGACTCTTCTGAGTTCACAAGGCTCACCCTCTTTCAACCTCATCCCAGGAACGCTAAGAACACGGTGACCCTGTGCCCTCAGAACAGATGGCCTTGGCAAAACCTATGCCCGGCTTGAGATGCCAGGTGAGTGGGCACACCTCATAGCCAGACCCTGAGGAGGCCTCAGCTGGTGTGAGAAGGGGCTTCTGGCAACCCAAGAGGCCACCTGCGAGAACAAGGCTGTTTTGTCTCGGAGATTCCCCCATGTGGGGAATGAGAGCTTTCAAAAGCTTGGCTGGGTGGAGGGAGATAAGACTCCCACGCCAGGAGGACGCCCTCGAAGCAGATGGCCCGTTTGGCTGGCCCTGCTCCTCCATTCTTCTCTTCCAGAGACCCTTGGTCCCTACAGACAGCCGAGAGAGAGCGCGTTCCCCTCCCACCTCCTCGCTATTTGTCCCTGCAAGGAATGTAGATGAGACGGTTCATTCATTTCCCCCTGCCACCTGCTCCCACCCTTTTCCCCACTCTCGGCGACACACCCCCTCCACACTCCCGCCGTCCGTCACCCCCCTCCCAGTCGTCCCACCTCTTCCCCTGAGCATCCGCCCCCGCACTTCTAGGCGGGCGCAGCCAGCCCTGCCCTGCGCATGCGCCTGCTCCCACGCGCTTTTCCCCAACCCTGTCCGCGGAGGCAAACTCTTTGCGTTGCAGGCTTTCATCCTACACTTTCTCCCAGCTTCTATTCCCGCCTTCGCAAGCTTGCGGTTGTTCCCATGGATTTGGGGGCGTTGGTGAACGGGAACTTGTGTGGGAAGCGGCGCGCGGGTGGGCGGGCTCTGTCCCTGATCTGCGAACCTGGCGAGCTCTGCCCTTTAGGAGAGACACGAGGCATGCTGATGGAACAGAGGCAGCAGGCCATGTGGACAATAGTGCGGCCAACTGACCCTCCTGCTGCCCTGCTGTGGGCAGTGAGAGAGGGGGGCAGAACGTTCAGGGACCTGCCTGCCTATTGGTATTCCCTGCTGAGGACTGAAAACCACTACCCACCCCGACATAAGCTAGACCCCAACCCAGCTAGCTACCTTTTTGCTTACGCACTTTTCCTCCAAGTCATACACTTTCTCCATTTCTTATCTGGCAAAACTAGATCCCTTAGACCCTGCTCACGTGAGACTTTCCAGGCAGAGAGAGTAGGTCGACTCTGAATTGCTTATAGTTATGTTAACGCCATTACAATTAAGGAAAAAAAAAGAATTTGTGGGTGCATCCTACCCTCTTATCAAGTTATTAATCCCCCCAAAGGCATGGAGCATGTTTTGCCCATCTTTGAATTCTTAACCGGGACCTGCCTGGCACACAGTTTGATCGGGGGTTGATCAGACAGGGATAAGGGGCCAGGAAATCTGTCGGTTTTCATTCTACACAAGATAGCCTAGGCTAGGAGGGTCGCAAATCCCTTTCTGTAGCCACATTCCCTCTAAAGACAGCTCTAGTGACTAGTCTTTTCGAATTTTTTCTTGGCCTTTGGATCTTTCCAGGTGATTTGTCCTTGGCTCTCTGCCATGGGCCCTTTCCATGCACACTGCCTTTCCACAATTCGTCTATAATCTTTCCTTGGGCAGAAAAGGTGACCATGAATCTTCCGGAGTCTGCCTAGGTTCTGAGCGCTGGGAAACCCCACAGCGTGATGTCTGTGGGCTCAAAGAACCTGGCTGTTTCAGTTTCAAATGGAGCTATTAGATTTCTGGTCTGACTTTAGGAATCATTTTTCATGCAGGTTATGAGTTTGTGGGAAATTCGCTGAGAATAGGCTCTGGGATATCTCTGCTACAAATCATTCATTTATTGTGACAAGGTTTTACTATGTCACCTTGGCTGGTCTCAGACTGAGAGATCTGTCTGCCTCTTTTACCTGAGTGCTGGAATTAAAGGTGTGCACCATTACTCCTGGCTCCTAGGAGCTTAAGGTATTTGGGGGGCGAAGATGTGACTCAGAAGTTAAGACCATTTGTTGCTCATCTAGGGGATCTGGGTTTGTTTCTCAGCACCCACATGGAGGTCCTCAGTCATTCATATTCCCAGATCCAGGGGATCCAGTACCATTGTCTAACCTCTGTGAGCACCAAGCATGCATATGGTGCACACACATACATGCAGGTTAAACACCTCTACACATAAATACATCTAAAAAGTGCTTCTTAAGAAAGGTATTTTCTTCAATCATCTGCTCAGCAAGATGTAGGGAGCGGGGTAGCAAGACAGCATTGGACCCGTCCCCATGCTCAGGTTCATGCTGGGTGTTTGTCCGTATGACTTTATTTCCTCTGCTATGAAGCTTGTTGAAATGTTCAGAGTCAATATGGTCTTTAAGAGAATAGATAAGACATACAGTGCGCGCACACACACATACACTCACCCACGCGTGCACCTGCATGTATAGATGCCAGTGGCATTGAGCGAATGAACTTGTGTGAGAAGGGGCTTTCTAAACCCAAATGTAACTAGCACACACGCACACTGTGTCTGTCTGTCTCCTGTAAAGCCAGTTTAGCTCTAGTCCCTCTAGCTGGCAGCTGTGGAGAGCCGTGGGGGAAGCTGGCATGTTCTAGGTGGAATGATGGGCTGCCGAAGGTGTGACTGCTACTTCAGTCTGCAAGATCAGTGCCCACCCCCATGCCTAGCGGCCGCAGGAGCTATGCTCCCTACTGGCCTCCCCAAAGGGGTTGAGGCTGCAGGTTGTGCTTAGATGCAGAAGGGGCTTGTCCAGGCCGTAGCACCAGATTGCTTTCAGCCGTCATACTGTATTGACTTTAAGCAGGAGCCTTGGAGAAACCAGCTGCAACTAGGAAGAACAAGGAAGTTGCACAGCGAGGGGTAGATAGTCTGTGTGAAGTGGGGCTCTATTTTCAATCTTGAGCAGATGAGAGATGTGATCAAGAATATAAATGGGCTTTCTGGACTGTCAGGCCCAGCCTAATCCATGTCTTGAAACAGTTGTGTGACACTTCCCCATCCTAATGTGGGTGGGTTCTGTGCTCCCCTCACTTCCAGAACATTCACCTCCCCATGTTCCTCCTATCACACACTCAGGGAACTGCGGCAGGGCAGGTGCAGCCTCTCCTAGAGGGAAGGGAAGGACAGGAGAGGCCAGAACCCCAGGTTCTTGGAAACCTGCCAAGTTGCTCACCTCGGTAGAGAAGCTTTTGGAGGAGGGGCCCTTGTGCAAGGAATAACTTCCTGCAAGGGGGCGCGGTGACACCACTTGTCCGGCATTAGGTATGCTCCGGAAGAGTGTGCACAGACATGCTACACAGCTGAGAGGACCTTGGGGAGCATCCCACCTACTTCTGTCCTGAGTACAAATGTGGAGGCTGAGAGCAAGAGACCTGGCAAAGCCAAGGCCAAACTAGCTTCCCTTTGACTCCCAAGGCTTTCCCATTCACACCCACTCATATGGGGACGAAGCCCCAGCTCTATCCTTCCCTTTAGACCCTTAGGGAGAGAGACACTCAGCCAGTCACCCATGGGCCTCTTCCCCCACGGAAGCTGTTTGCAACAGCCCCATAGAGAGTGGAGTCGTCTGTGACCTTCGCCAGCCACCAGATGTCACCGATGAGTCTGTTTTAGAGGTAGCGGCTAAGCCCCAGTGTGGAAGAGGCTTCTGGGAGATTTCCAGGTGCTCCACCCCCTTTTCTCTGTTTCTCAAGAACTGCCTCTGGGGTGGGGACTGGGTCATGCACATAACAGAGTCTGGGGTGCTGCCTCTTGGGCTTCCACAGTGAACACTGTCCTCCACGGCTTTGGGTCTCTTGTCAGGTTTGGGTCAGGGAAACTGTAGGGCCCATCTACATCCATACAGGCCCATTCTGGGGCTCTGGCTCCCAGCCAGCACACATTAGCTAAATTCTAGTTCCTTGAACCATTCTCCTCCCTGGCTGTTCTCTGAGACCCAGCCAAGAGGGTGTGTGCTGTGCTTGGCCAGGAGGAGGAAGAGAAGGAAGGGCTGATGGAGACACTTGTGGGGAGCCCTGACCCTCCACCCCACCTCAGTCATTCCCTCACACTTGCTTCCTGGAGAACGTAGGCAGCAGAAAGCAGGTTGATGTCTGGTGTCAGGAAACAGGGAGGCAGAGCAATAGTTTTGGAAGGACACCTGGGTTTGTCAGCCTTCTTGAGGCAATGATGCCCAAGGTGTAGGAGCACTCAGCAGAATTTCCCAGGGTTCTCCTCTGGGATGACTCCAATTCTTGCTTGATTAAGACTAAGAAAAGGCATCGTCCGTTACCTTACCCAGGGAGGGAGGGATACGTGTGCTTCTGTTAGCCCACGCCCATGTTTCTAAAGCAAGGGAGACCAAAGAAGAAGAGAGGATTTGGCTGGCAGGGTGTCTTTGGACCAGGTGGGGGATCTCGCTTTAGAGCTGGAGGAGGACACACGGCATTTCCCATCTTCAGAAAGGGATAGGAAGAAAGGCAGAGCCGGGAGTAAGAGAGGGAGACAGAGAGACATGATGGGCACCAGAGCTTGGGCCACCAGCCTTCAAGTGCTGTCAGGGAGTCCAGCTCTGGGC
The DNA here is from genome assembly GCF_014885135.2 of Alexandromys fortis. NCBI lineage: Eukaryota > Metazoa > Chordata > Mammalia > Rodentia > Cricetidae > Alexandromys > Alexandromys fortis. The sequence goes on along the minus strand of NW_026067940.1, from coordinate 4,898,678 downwards.
ACAGCCTAGATGACCACAGACTGCAGGAGGCGGAAACACATCATTAGGTCCAGCGGGATGGGTGGCTTCAGGAAATTCCCATCCAGCCGCAGGTAGCGCAGGTGAGGCACATTCTCCAGATCCGAGGAGAAGTCATGGAAAGCCACGAGGTTGTTGGGGCAAATCTGGGTCCCGTTGATTTCTGGGGAGAGAAGAGGAGAAGTCAGCCGCAGAGGAACTGGCAGCAGGGGCGAGGAAAGGGGGGATGACTCTACAGGTCTCCTCTCTGGACAGAGTGACTTCGGCTAGGTGTGACCGTAGATCCCCTCCAGAGTCAGTCACATGATTCCCTCTGGGGATGGTGGGCAGCGGCACTGCTTGCATGGATGGTTTATTTAAGGACTAAATACTCATCTTTTTCTGAGCTTTTCTGCTGGTGCACTACTCAGAGCTATTGTCCCCCTAGGTTGACCTTGAACTCTCCATCCTGCGTCTCAAGAGTCAGTATTATAGGCATGTGCCACCACATCCTGTGGGCAGAGGGTTTTTTGTTTTTGTTTTTTTGAGACACAGTCTAATGGAGTCCAGGATTGCTCGGAACTTCCGATTCTCTCGCCTTCACTCTCAAGTGCTGGGGTTGCACACACGTACCCTCATGTCTGAGCTGACATTTTTGACTAAAGTAAAATTGAGCTCCAGCCTCCCGTCCTGGGCTACAGTTGACACACCAAGCTCAGGACCCTGTAAGTGTGCCTTAGGAAACTATCTTGGCTAAACATTGCAACCTTCCATATAAACTCAGAAATCAGATAAACATTCCCCTGTCCTGTCTTTATAAGTTCTATACCCTGACTGCGTAACTGCCTCTCTGAGTCCTCTTCATGGATGTTTTAAAACCAAGGCTTAGATTTGGGAAGTTCCCCGCCATGTCTGCTGCTGGCTTCTTTTGCAGAAGCAGGCCCGGAACATAAGCGCTTTGCATCTCTATTCTACTTGTAGGAAAACACCCAGCAGTGTTCCTGTATCTATCCTTTTCATAGGTCCAGTGGCCAGAAAAGCTGATGTTGTTGAGAAAGGATGGAGAGAGAAAACCTCAAGCATGGTGCTCGGCACACTTCATGCAAACACAATTAGGTCATCCTATTGACTTTGTTTTAGAAGATATCATTGCCACCCTCATTTTACAGGTAAGGAAACATTTTATATGGGTAGAATATCTTTTTCAGAGGCAGCAAATAGTGAGGCCACAGTCAAAACTAGTGGGATTCCCCCCCACCCCTTTCTTCAGTGCTAGGTATGGAATGTAAGGTCTTATGCATATGAGAAAGAACTCTAAGTCAGGCAGTGGCGGCATAGGCCTTTAATCCCGGCACTCCTGAGACAGAGGCAGGCAGATCTCCTGAGTCTGAGATCAGCCTGTTCTGCTCTCCCCTGTGGTCGGCCCCGGGCTCCCCACTGCACTCACTCTCAATGCTGTTGTTGTTGAGGTACAGGTGTTCCAGCTTGTTGTTGATGGCCGGTACATTGCTGATCTTGTTGTGTGCCAGGTGGAGGACCAGCAAGTTGGAGATGTTGAAGGAGTTCTTGGGGAGTCCTCGGTCAGACAGCTTGTTGTAGTTCATGCGGATGAAAGCGAGGTTGGGGAAGTTCTTGAAATAGTCTTTGGGGATGGTCTCGATCTTGTTGCTGTCCAGGTAGAGCTGGTGAATGACCGGGGGCACCTTGGGCGGCATCTTTCTCAGGATGTTGTGGGCCAGATTGAGCTGCATGAGGTTCTTGAGGCCCTGGAAGGTGTCGGCCTTGAAGACGCCGTCGCTCAGTCGATTGTGTTGCAGATCCAGGAGGAGCAGGTTCTCGAGCTTACTGAATACACCGGGTGGAATCCTGGAGATGTGGTTCTGGCTCAGTCGCAGCTGTTCCAGGTTCCGGGGCAGAGCTGACGGCACCTCTTCCAGCTGATTCTTCTCCATGTAGAGGAATGCCAGGCCTGGGAGCTTCTCCAGCACCCTTTGGTCCACCTTGCGGATTCGGTTGTTGTCCAGGTTAATCCACCTCAGGCCTGTGGCATTCTTGAAAGAGTCCAGAGGGAGCTCGGTGATGAAGTTGTTCTGCAGGTAAAGGTAATGGATGCGGGGTGGGATGACAGGGACCTTGCGAAGGTTTCGGCTGTCACAGTAGAGGGCTGATGGGAAGTCAGGGGGGCAGTAGCATTCCCGAGGACAGTCAGGGAAGACAGAGGGAGGGCCAGGAGGAAGGGGTGGAGGAAGGTCTGTCGGCTCTACTGGCTCTGCTGGCTCATGGGGCTGAGGAAAGCTGGGTGTGGGCCTTGGCTTGGGTTTCCGCCTAATCCCAGGCTTTGGTCTTGTTGGTTGGCCTTGGGCCACTGAGGCCAAGAGGAGGAGAAGTGGGAGGAGCCAGAAGAAGGATGCCCTCATGATCCAGGTGATGTACCTGCAGGGAGGAAACTGGGATAATTAGTCTGCAGGGCCTCAGAAATAGAAGGCATGTCTGCAGTGGGCTCCTCTAGAACTAAATCCTGGAGAGAGGCAGAGCCAGGGACCTGAAGAGCAGGCGAGGACCTGGGGCTGTGGGATTCTTCGAAGGGAAACCCCTGTGGGAAGGTATATGTTGGTAGAAAGCACAGGTGCTGGGAACCCTGAGTCTTTTTTTTTTTTCTCTAGGATTTATTTATTATGTACACAGTGTTCAGCTTCCATGTATGCCTGCAGGCCAGAAGAGGGCACCAGATCTCATTACAGATGGTTGTGAGCCACCATGTGGTTGCTGGGAATTGAACTCAGGACCTCCTGAAGAGCAGTCAGTGCTCTTAACCTCTGAGGCATCTCTCCAGCCCCGGGAACCCTGAGTCTTAAGGCACTTTGGAGACCTTTAACTGGGGGTGGGCTCTCCCCAGCTGTAATATGAGATCACCTCTGCTCCTCTAAGGAGAGTGCTCAGCCATAGAATGACATCAAGAATCCACCGGATGCTATTTATATCACCCCTCCTCCGAGAAGAGTTCCCAAGCCTTTTCAGGGGGCTGCTGGGATATGGCCCAGAGTCCTAAGCAGTGGGCCTGCGCGACTCCTTACAAACCCCGTATGGCCGTGGTTTTCAAACCGTGCCTGCATTTCTGTGAACCCCCTGAGAGGGGACCCCCAAGGTGTCTGCTGTGCTAGCATGAACAGTCTTGCTCCTTAAATCTGTTATAGACAGAGATAGAAATACTGAGAAAGATAAGAACACACACACACACACACACACACACACACACACACACACACACAGAGGATGGTTAGACAAAGCATTTGAAGAAAAAAAAATCATTGCTAAAATTGGCCTGCAATCTGCCCACCATATCCAGCCCCTGCTGTTTATAATGTTGAGTCTGGAGGAAAGAAGTGGCCAGTGGAGGCCGGAAGGCTGTTTGACAATGGGCACAGGACACCAAATCCAGGTCTCCTGAAAGGGAAATGCTCAGACACCAGCACTCAGCCACTCACCCGTGCTCTGTCCCCTCCCCTGCACTTGGCTCAAAGAGTGCCGGTCATTGCCAACATGAGACATGCCAAGAATTCCTCTCCAGATGTAGAGGCCCTTGGGAAAATAAACAGGAAAGGAATAGAAAGACGTGGGGGACACTTTCCTTGCTTTAGAGCGGCCATTGTCGCTTCAGAGACTTTGGAATTGGTAGCATTGAAATGGAGTATTAGGAAGAACTTCTGGGTAGCCTTAGTGACACTGGGGTCAAGAGCAGAAGGGGCTTTTGGGTGACTCTGCTGCCTTGTGTGGTTGGTGTTAGGAATATTTCCTAAGTGAGCTCTGACGACGCAAAAATTCCCAATCAAGCCAAATCAAAACAGGCCAAATTAAGAAATATCCAGGTTTAATGGGAGATCTGTTCTCTCGGGTGGCCCCGAGGGGGAAACGGGAAGCCGCAGAAAAGCGACCCCTGGGAGGAAGAAAGGGGGACCACGTGTTCTTCTTTTGGGGGATCACTTAAGTACCCTGGGGAGTGGTCCTGACCCCACCCCCAGGGAGGGGTCAGGACTGGCCTGCTGGGATTTTTGAAGTCCAGACCAGGCCTGGGGGCTGAGATAGATGCCAGGGATCGGGGCCTAGGCTCCCAGCCTAACAGTTGGAGCTAGGTTGAAAGAGGGGAAATGCAGAATGATCGTCCTTGCTGAAGAGTGCCATCTCCCAGTGCTCCCTCTCGGGCCTGGGGTAAGAAGGGCACAGGGAGAGGGTCCTGTACCTTGAATCCCTGTAGCTCCTCATCCCTGATACTGTCCATATCCCATCACTGGCTCCTCGGATCTTCCTCACTACTGTAGCTCTGGGGATGCAGGCTTCTTGGGGTTCTTAGAGGCAGAATGAGCTAGAATGTCCCTAGCTTGTAACTAAACCCTGTGTTCATGGCCTCCAATCTAGGCCTCCGTCTCCCACCGACCCCCCTGAGCCCCTATCAATGGCAAATCTTCCTTTGCTTTTTCTAGGGGCTACGTTCTGCATGCTTTGATCTAGGAAAGGAGCAGGGGTGGGGGCAGTCCCCAAGTTGTGTGTCAGATGCTCAGGTGGGGCTGAATGTGACAGATAACAGGCAAGCAGGCAGAGCTCAGATGGGCAGAATCGAACTGTGCCTGTCCCCAGCCGTTTATGTACCACACAAATACACACACAAGCACGTGCGCACGCGCACACACACGCATGCACACACACACCCCTCTTTGCCCCCTGCCTGTACCACTTTGTACATACACTCAGACCTCTCCCATACATGTGGGCAAACACACCTTCTTGATGACCTTTGTATGTTGGTCTATGTGGGAAGGAGGGTAAAATGGGAAAGACAGAGGCCTTACTGCCTGGTGTTTCTTTCTCCAGTCTGGGGTGGGTTTCTTAGACAAACCTCTCAGGTACATTTAGAAGGTCATTTCCCCCGGGCCTTCTGTGACAAGGGACTGAGGTTAGATTCTTGGTTTATCCACACTGAGCTTCTCTGAAAAGACTAGAAAGATAATGTGTTCCTTGTGTCCCTTGAACTTGAGCCTTGTTCCCAGATCCCACAGGACTCTATAACTGGTGTTAGGAATTCACATTTTTACAAGGCTTTTCGTCTTCCTGAAAACAGAAGTCATATCATGGAGAAACGAAGAGAGTGAAGCTCTCCCATTCCAAAGCCACTAGAAAAGCACCAGTCTTTCAACCCTGATTTGTTTTTTTTTTTTTTTGTTCTTTTTGAATCTCTTTGTTTACAAATTATCCAGAAGTCTGTAGGCCAAATTACCCCCACACTGTGAGAAAACCTTGCCCCAAGGCCAAAATTAGTTCCCTGACTTAAGTTCCCTGGTTCTCTTTGTTTTTGTCACCAAAGGCACTTCCAAGGGACCCCAAGTTAGCCAAACTAAGCTTTCCAGGGGGCCCAGCAGAGTCTGCCTGTAAGGAACAGTGTCCTGGACAGCCTGGCCTCTGTTGCTGGGGGAAGGGCTAGGTCTCCTGTCGGTGTGCTGAACAGCCCTGGCTCTACTGGCATGGCTATCCCAAGGGGAAACTCGTTCAGCTCTACCTGCCTATCTCAGGCATGGGGTTCCCCAGACATTCCGCATCCTCACCTCCAGGCCAGTGTCTTTGGAAACTCTCTGTTCCGGCTCTCAAGCCTAGAGCCCCAGGAGGTTCCCCAAAACAAGTTTCCTGGCTCTAAAGTGGGCCTTTTCCGTGGGGAGAGAGGATCAGCCCTCCCCTCTTTCAGGCCCTGGGCTAAACCAGAGTACACAAGGAAACTGTGTTCTTTTCTGAGGCCTTCCTCAAGGGCACACCCCTTCCTGCTGAGCGGGGCTGTCCTAGGCTTCTGGGGAGCTCTCACTGTAGAGCCATTCTCTCCAGTCATACCTCTGCTGCCCTAGCGCTCCATAAAGGACAGCTGAGACAGACTGGCGGTCACCCCACTCCAGAGGGGTTTTTAGTCTCACCAACAAAGCCCAGAGACAGGGCCCTACGACTCCTTCTTCCGTGTCATTAGCTCCCTTAGGGTGGGGTGTCTGTGCTTAAAATCACTTATGCCCCAGAAAGCATACCTCCCCAGGTCCTGTCCAATCCCAGTCCCTACTGGCCCTGCTCACCCTCAGTCAATGAGTGCTACATGACCACACCCCTCACTAGCTAAACTGCAGGCAGCTCTCCAGCTCTGGCTCAGGAAAGGCTGCTGCTTCCCCGACCCCAGTTCACGCTCTGTCCTAAGAGATCTGGCAACTCAAATTTCAGTTCTGACAGCGTGGATCTGGGCTTGAATCCTGACCCTGACTCTCCCGTGGGGGCCCAGGCTTGACATGAGTGTGAGGCTGGGATGAGCTCATGCATCTGAGGGCATGTTCTAGAAAGCAGGCTCTGCGGATGATAGAGAGAGCTTGTTTATGGGGAGCAGGCTCTGGGAGAGGCTCCCCGAGTTTAAAGTGAGACAGTCCTCTTTCCTCCCTGCCCTGTTTGTCTGTGGTAAGAACCCAGGGGTTGTCGGTGGACTCCTGCAGCATGGGGCTGGGGTACTGTGGGCCAGGACAGCCCAGGGAGAGTGGTCCTTCTAAATGCACAGCATGAACTGGGGTTGGGCAAAGCTCTCCCCCTCCCCAGTTATCCGATGTAAGTGGCACAAGCAACTTAAAAAGGCAGTGCAGATCAAAACGTGCTAAAAACAAGTTTAACACTATGTGCAGAGGAACCGCCATGTTCCTGTTTGAATAGGTGGGTAGAAACAGAAAGGAAATGTTGTGGTTATAGGGAACTAGTCTGAAAGGCAAGCTCCCCATTGGAGGGGATGGGGAAGAAATCAGACAGACAGAAAATCCCTAATAGCCTGCTGCTCCCTAAATCTGCCTTTCTGCTTCTCTCCCCAGCACCTTTAAACCTTGCCTAACGCCAAGAAGAATCCACGTGAGACAGGATATGGCTATAGATTCTGGTTCTCTCCTGCAACCTGTTTTAGCTGGGTACCACTACATCCACTAACAAGCCTGTTTCCTCATCTAGGAGGCGTGCTCGACACCTCTGAGGTGCTAAAGATCAAGACCAGGGTTCTGTGGATACTATGCAAGCTGAGGGTGTCGTGAGGGTTAAACCAGTCGATGTGCAAAGTGTGTGCTCAGTGTGTGTAAAGGGGTTGCTGGTACCACTTTGAATTAATGGTTTGTTTATATTTTGTTTTGTTTTTCTATCAGTCATTGGTTAACATCCTCCATCCCTCTACTGGGGTCTTTCTTACAATACTAGGTCTTCCACTCAGAGAAACTTCATCACCTTTGAGGTTCAAAAGATCACACTCGACAGTCAGAACCAGCTGGCTGGAACTTCCCAGACACCTGGGCAAAGCTCACTGTATCTCCATCCTGACTGTCTAGCCCAGATCTCTGCTTTCTGTAGCAAGTGGGGACCCTGGCCAGCAAAGGGCCATCTCTCTTTTCTGCTGGTTGTGGCTTCTCCTAGCCCGCTGTTTTTTGTTCCTTCCAGCCTCAAGATGCTCTACCCACATGTCCTCCAGGAAGGTAATGGAGGGTAAGGAACTTATTATCAACTAGTCTGTCCTCTGAGAGAGTCAGAGTTGTGGATCACAGGCAGAGGGCATCTAAAAGGGATGGCAATTGTGCCCAGTGCCAGCTCTTGGGTGCCTGGGATAGGTATCCTAGCAGGTAAGAGGAGCTGTCTTGAGATAACTTCTTTTCTTTCTAGAATGTTCTGTGGGAATATGGTTGCCCAGGCTTACGAAGATGATGATGATGGTGGAGGGGGGGCATCCATATGAGAGTGCCTGTTCCCTCCAGGATCACTCCCACTGTTGGGACTATTGGGTTCCTTTTCCAGGAAGCCACATAGCCCTCTGTGCCTTGAACACTCGGGAAGTCTCAGGGTGCATTAAAACAGCTCTGGGCTCCTTGGGCCTTGTTCAATCGGTCAGTAGTGACTGTCTGGCTTCCATATTCCCTGCTACTGTTTAGGGGCTTCTGAAAATCACCCTTCTGGCTGCCATGCCCCCTCCCCTATTGCTGGAAGGGAGGGAGTTATGAAAATAAGGTTCTCAGGATCCCCTCCCCTCCCCCTCCTCCACTTGAAGTCCCCTTACCAACTGAATGGTCAGGATAATTTCAGAGTAACTTCAGAGAGAAATGGGTCTCTGACTACCTGCAGGGAAAAGAAAAATTGTTAACTTGGAGTTAAGGCCTCCAAGACTTGTAGGCTCCATCGACTTCTCTTTGCAAAAGCCAAGTGGTTTGGACCAGGGAGGCAGGAATTCAGGCTGCTGAGAAGATACTGTGCGGGCCCTAGAGCCACTTCTCTCTCCCTCCTACTTAATTAAGCTCAAAAGAAAGAGGAAAATCACCCGCTTGCTCACGTCCTCCCTGCTAAGCCAAGACATGACTGTCTTCTGGCTCTGTCATCTCAGCGGGAGGACACTTTCTCTCCAGTCTTGCAGCTGAGGAGGCAAGTGAGAGGGTGAGAGACAAGACCCAGTGTGTGTGTGTGTGTGTGTGTGTGTGTTTCTGTCTGTCTTTTGCAGTGTGTGACAGTACACGAAAGGTGCAAAGAACTGGGTTCTAGTGTCCGGTTTCTATGGCAACACCTACTCTGTTGAAATTCTGTGTGCGACACAGCTCTGTGTGTTCAACAAACATCTGCCCTTGAAGAAAGTTTAACTTCAGCAGCAAGCAAACACAAGGACAGAGGATGCTGAGGAGATATGAGGGAGTCAGCAAGAAATGAGGAGCTCCGTGAGAGAAGAAAAACAAGGAGGAGGAAGGGAAGGAGGGAGGGAAGAAAGGCTGGACAGAGCTAGAGGGAACCCTTGGAGGAAGGAGCCTTCTAGTCTCCAGCCTTCTCCCCACTGCCCTGGGCTTACCTGCACACACCTGCCTCTCCTCTGGACTGTGGGGCACTCCTCTCTTCCTCCACACCTTTTGGTGGAGCTGGGGCAGCCGAGAGCCAGCTAGGAGTTCTGGTCTCCCAGTGGTGCCTGTCTGCGTGTGTCTGCCTGACTTTCTTCCACCAGATCCTATTGGGGTGGGGAGGTTAGGTTAGGAGGAGGGAGGGGCAGATCAGAGGGGGAGGGAAGAGAGGAGAGAGGGAGGGCGCTTGGGAAAGGAGGAATGACAATACAGTCTTTATTTGGCAGCCAAAACTGCACAGCCCTCATCCACACCCGATGCCCACTAACGGCTCACTTTTAATAACGTTTCCCTGCTCCCGCTACTCTGGAGCGGGACCGTTTGACCCGTTGTTTGGAGAACAAGCCCAAATCAAGGGAGGGAAGCTCTTGGAAATCAGCCGCTGCTTCTGAGCAGGCGGGGCGGGGTCACTGGGTCCAGCACGGGCCTGTTAAATTCCCAATGCTAGCCTTGCTTCCTTGGGGCTCATTCTTCAATTCGTTGTGGGATGCTTTTCAGAGCAGAAGCAGGGCTGGTATTTCCCCATCATCTCCAGGAACTTGCTAAGGGAGTGGAGCCTCACTGTGCAGTGAGCTGACATAAGAGGTAACTGGTTTGGTGGCCAGAAGGCTAGTCTGAAGATCAGAGGGAGAAAAATCTGGCCCAAGGATCACGCAGCAAAGTTAAAGCAGATTTCTGATTGTAAATCCTCAAGTCATCATTCCTAGTTCATGAGGACCTTGTGTGTGTGGGGGTCTTCTGGGGGTCTTCTTTCAGCTTTGTGTCACACTCAGGTGAGATCTGGGGGCTGTGTGGTCATGAGACAGTAGCAAGGGGATGACAGCCTCCCTAATCCATATCCGCTTACGGGAAACCAATATTCCCCCCGGCTGAAAATCAGGCACCCTTGGCTTGAAGGAGCATCCAGTACAACTGCCTGCTCAGAACCTCAGGGGAATACATCCACTCAGTCATTATTATCCACTCAAAGACCTTCAGAGACAACCCCCCCCCCCCCAGCCCTCGACTCTTCATTCCACTCACAGGAAGTGAAGTGTGATCTCTGGCAAGTCGCTTGATCTCGCGATGCCTTGTGTCCTCATCTGTGTCTCAGGGAGTTCCAGTGTGTGAGGCCCTTTAGAGGCTGGTGAGACAGTGGGCTGCAGAAGGGGTCATAGGGAAGAATCACCAGAGAAGAGGAGGGACGTAAACCTCACTCACTGCCTGGCTACCTCCTTCGTACTGTGCTGGCAGGGCAGGCAGGTGACGGACCCACTTGTCTGCACTCTTGGGAGTGTTTCCAATCTCTCCTGAAGCTAATAATATCCCCTTTCTCTTATTTCATTGGCTTTGGGACATACAAAACAGGTGGAATGAAGGTGAGGGACCCTCAGGGCCATTCATCGGAAGGTCAAGTGTACAGTTTGGCGCCCTTGTGACCATAACATGATATACTAATCTGAAAGTGATTATTATAGAAATGTAATAATATGGTGGCTCATGTCAATAATCCCAGCACTTGGGGCCAGAGACAGAATTGCTACAAGTTTGAGGCCAGCTGGAAGACTGAATGAGACAGTCTCAAAAGAAAAAGTAACTACTAAATAAGTAAAATTACCCATTCTTGACAATTTTGTTTCTCCTGTGCCTATTCCCACAAAATCCTGCTGGTTTGTTTTGGAGTTCTTACTTACTTTATTTTATTTGGATGCCTTTAGGCAGGGCAGGAACTTCCCTGTTCGACACGACTGCCAGTCTACTGCCTCTGCTGCCTTAGCCCAGCTCCATCACTACAAATGGCGGCCCTTCTTTACACAATGCTTATTTTCCATCATGAGAGACACTGGAGTTCACAGCCACTGCTCTACCGGCAGCTGCAGGGTAAAGGGAGGGGGACAGATAGGTGAGGTGAGCCAACCTGCCTTTCTGTGGCCATCGGCAGAGGCTAGAACAAGCTCTGAAGTGGGGACAGAGGCCTGAGCGCTGGCACCCGGCTTTGACTCTTGTACTCGGTGTCACTTTCCCTCCCTGTTTGTAAAACTCGAGGTTATGCTAACTGAACTCTGAGCTCTATTCCGTTCCAGCATTGTGGGAAGAGTCTCAGAGTGGCGTTAGGACACTTGGGTTAAAATGCCAGCCTTGTTCCTGTCTCGATTCCTGGCGAGCAGATTTGAGCCTCAGTTTCCTAAGGTGCACATGTTAGAACAGCCTGTCTTCCTCCTTGCTTAGCCCTAGGGTCCAGGGATGCTCGCTAGAGCAGGAAGCATTGCTCACATAGCCAAGGCTTTTCCAGACTGAGCAGCCCTGCTCTTGGAGTGTTGGAAACACACAGTGGGTGACATATCCACCTCTTCCTCGAATGACACTCCTGGACATTTCTGGGGAATGCTGGGAAAGTGTGGAAAGTGTATCCAAGCTGTGCCACCAGGGAAGGCCTGGCAGCCTGGCTGATGTGGAATGCAGGAGGCCAGACCTCGGAGAGAGGTGGCCTCCCCACTGTGGTGGGTTTCAGTTGCTTTTCTAGAGACTTCGCCTACCCACCAAGACCTCCATCAGTCTGGGGCTCACTGTTCTTTGGCCCTCATGGTAACGGCTGTCTTGGCTACTGCAGTGCGCACTATGGCCAGAGAAGAAAGGGCAGATTGTGCAACAGGACGCCCTATTCCTCCGAGTGCAGCCATCAGGGGCCCCAGCCTCCCACCTCCCACTTCCAGGCAGGGCAGAGTAGGCTTTAGGGGTTTTGGCTCAGACCTCAGGGTGGTCACCAGGACCCACAGAGGCTCACCACTCCTCTCCCGTCAAAGAGGCTCCCAGGATAGAGTGCACAGCAGGGTAGAGGCTGTGGGAATCCTGAGGCACCCATCCCTCTGTCCAGATGGGGGAACCTGGGCTCCTGCTGGGAAAAGACAGAGCCTGTCCATTGTTGGGAACCACAACACCCACCCAGACTTGGCACGTCTGGGTGCTCGACACAGGGTCTGTTTCACTGGGTTTAAGAGGGTTAAACAAGGACAGTTTCTGTCACTCACTTCTTACAAAAATATTATTATTATTAATGTATCATAATTTGATTGTGGATCCATGCCTGTTTCCACCCAGGGGACCCCATGTGCAGTGTCTTTGCTCCCTCCTCTGTCTCTGATACTGAGGACACCACCTAGGGCCTGGTCCTGGCTAGGCAAGCACCCTCTCACTGAACCACATCTCCAGCTGCTTTTTCCTTAACATTTCTTTTCAAGACAGGGTCTCACTGAGTTGCTAGACTGCCCTTGAACTTGCGTTCCTTCCTTCCTTCTGCCTACTGAGTAGCTGGAGTTAAAAGTTCCAGATTTTTCTGCTGCCTCAGAGCTGTTCCTCCGCGGACCCCTTCTGCTTCTCCAGCTTCCTCTTCCTCATCTTCTTTCTCTTCTTCTCTCCCCTTCCTCCCTCTCCTTCTCTTTCAGCTGCTTTCCTTTGTCTCTCCTCGTCCCTCCTCCGTCCCCTTCTTTCCTCCCTCCCCACTTCTTCCTCCCCTTCCTTCTTTTCCTCTTAATAGTCCAGGCAGGTTGTAATCCCCTGCCTCTGCCTCCTGAGTGCTGCTGGCTAGGCCACACCAGCACCTACCTTTGCTCTTTTTAATGTCCCCTCCCGGGATCACTTGCCAGCTGCTCCATGTCGGTGCACACAGTTCTTTCCCTGTTTCTTCTCCCCCAAGTTCATTTGCCCAGTGCCTCCTCTTGTTGGACATTTGGGCTCTTGATTTTTTAAAAAATTGTTTTTGCTTTGAAATGGGGCCTCATGGAGCCTATAATGGTTGATTTGAATGTCAATTTGGCATAAATTAGGACCACCTGGAAAGGGAACCTCTCTTGAAGAACTGTCCTTGCCTTAACTGATGCAGAAAGACCCGCCCCATATGTGGGCAGCACCTCCTGGTAGCAGCCCAGGAAGGCCAAGGGAAGGCGGCTCCTGATGCTCAATTGGCCTTCCCTCTTGCTGAGTTTTTTTACCCAGCTGCTATTGCTGCAACAGCAACCGTTTCTCCCGCTGATGTCAGAGCCGTGTTCCCAGCCTGCTGTTATGGACCAAGGAGGTTTTCAGGCTTCCAGCATCTGATTGGGACTGCTGAGCTACCCAGTCTTGTGGATTGAGCATCTTCCAAGTTGCCATCCCACAGTGAGAGAAAGCCAGCGTGAGGTTACTCCAGCTACTGAGGCATCCAGCCTCATGGCTCAAACAGCTACCAGGTTCCTGGCCTCTCAGGTGTGATTCAGTTGTTGTTGCTATTTTACTGTACACGGAATTAGTAAATTCTTTAATATATATAAATTCACTCCACAGGGTTTGTTCCTCCAGAGAACCTTGAATAATACATACCCCAAAATGGCTTCATGTCATGATGTAGCCAAGGATGACTCTGAACCCCTGATCCTCCTGCTTCCTTTTTCCAGATGCTGGGATCACAGCTGTGCACCACCATTCCTGCCTTGGGTCCCTCATTTGAGGTCAGCGGTGCTGGGCTTAGAGGATCACATGTGTGGTACCAGTCCTGGCCCTGCTTCCTCTCCATGCTGACTAGAGGAGCCTTTGGGCCACTCAGGTCCCTCCGGAGTTTCTGTGTTCTCATGTGGGGATATCAGTTATAGTCTGTGAACTCAATGAGGGCAAACAGCCCTGTCCCATTCCTTACCTTTGCCCTACAGCACTGGAACCGAGAGCTAGTCTCAGCAAGGTGGCGAACACTCCACCGCATCCTTGGCATCCCCACTCTGGGCTCATCTGCAGCTTCCCGAAGACAGACTTAGTGGTGCTGGACCACCAGGGCAGGGCTGTGTGAGGACATGCCTCCTGCTCCCACGCTGTAGGACACAACCAGCCTTGGTCTAGCCCAGCAGCTCTTTGATCCCTTCCTGGATAGCATTTGTGAGGGACAGAAGCCCTTTGTAGGTATTAGGAATATTTCCTAACGCGAGCTCCCTGATGATGCAAAAATTCCCAATCAAGCCAAATTAAGAAATATCCAGGTTTAATGGGAGATCTGCACTCTCGGGTGGCCCCAAGGGGGAAACTGGGAAGCTGCAGGAATGCTACCCCCACCCCCGGGAGGAAGAAAGAGACCACGTGTTCTTCTTTTGGGGAATCACTTAAATACCCTGGGGAGTGGTCCTGACTCCCCCCAGGGAGGGGTCAGGACCTTGGCCTGCTGGAATTTGAAGTCCAGACCAGGCCTGGGGGCTGGGATAGATGTGAGGGACTGGGGCCTACACTCCCAACTTGACATTAGGGTGATCATTTTCTTTTGCTGCCTGGCATTGTATCAGAGAGATGACCAGTGGCTTTCTTGGGTTCTACTGATCTTCCTTATTCTTCCTCACCCCATCCCCAGCCTAAGAGTTTCCTTCACCCGGTTACTTCTGGCCAAGACACCCGTCTATACCCAGAATCCCCCAATGGCTCAAGCTCGTGGAAAATGGGGCCAGAGGCACTTTGTAGACTGTTTCTATTTCTCCTCCCTACAGACTTCTCTGCTTGTTTCCACAGAAGGAGGCAGGGCAAAGGCCAGGGAAGGAAGAGGTAACCATGGCATCCCTTTCCCTTGGTTGTCAGGAATCCTGCCTAGGGCTCCTCAGCTTGCAGACCATCCCAGCAGCCCTGCAGAGAAGGCAGGGTAGAAATGGTAAGAGAGGCACACAAGGGCATGACAATCCCGTTGCTCCAGCAATGCATGCAAAGCTGCCCAGCTGCCATGGCTGGGCAGTAGCCTCAATGAGCCCTGCTCTGCGTCACGGGTCCTTAAGAAGCCAAGCTCAGGTGGGGAATGACAGCTTTCTGCATACGGGGTCCTTTCTCTTCGCAGTCTGTGGGCCAGCAGTCCACAAGAACGAGGGGGGGGGCAAAAGCTGCCACAGAGAGCCTTGGGCAGCCTGTGACCACGGTGGAAACAGCCTTCCGGGAGACAGCTTCAGTGAGACAGATCAATTTTATTCCAGATCACAGGGGATGTATAGGATTGGGGTAGTAGCTGGGCAAACCCTAATTTGCATGAGGTGGCGCGCTCCTGTGCAAAGCTACAAACATAGCTACAGAGTTGGTACTTAATTACCATGTGGGCAGCAGGGGAAGAGCTATTGCAGGGAACCGTGACCAGGGTCATCCTTGAGATAAGTCAGGCATCAGGGTCTCGAGACATCCTCCAGATAAGGCTAAGAAGAAAGCAGGAAGCCTGGGGTGGGGGTGGAGTCCTCCATATTGTGTCAAGCCTGGGGAAAGCTGCTAAGCAATGTTAGATTGCAACCTCTGGCCAGTGGCCAACATCTGCGTGCCAAGGTAAGGGCCTCCCAAGTTCCTGGACGGTCTGATGGCATCTTACAGAAGCTCCAGTCTAACGTTAATGTAGTAAAAGTCACGAGTCGCGACAGTGATGGGGCTCAGCTCTAGGTGTCAGGATGAGCTTGCCCGCTTTGTTAAACTTCTCTGTGCCTTGGGGTCAAAGAATGACTTCCTCTCAAGGATGGGACAATGATCAGTCCATGGACATGTTTTGGTCAGCTGTGTCCCCTGTCACAATCTAGGCAGGCAAGAGCAAGGCAGCTCCGCCAAAGACACTACCCTGACCTGGGTGCCCTCACTGTGAGGCGGTATTTTACAGGGCACGTATTTTTACACTGTATGGCGGCCAGGCTCGCAAGCCATAGGTCGCATCTGAGGTGGTCACCTAGCACGCACAGACTGGCTGTTGTGAGGGTCAGGATATGCCGGTGTTGTTCAGCTCCCTTCCTTGTAATCACAGAGATCGCCTGGGAAGAGGTGTTAACCTAAGCTAGCGGCAGAGCAGCTGTAGTTGCGGACTTGATTTCAGTCCTGCTACCCCGGAAACAGGATGCTAATGAGCTTCTCCCTGAGTTTACCTTTGGATATAAAAGCTGTTTTGAGAATAAATACCAGTGATCTTCAGGATTTAAATGTACCCTGAGACTCCCTTCCGATATTGCTGCGTGAACCGTGTCTCAATTATTCCCGTGCCTCCATGCCAGTCAAGAGAGATAATGTATGTTGGGGTTGGACCCTGACACTCACACCTGCCAGGAGCATAGAGAGATCTCCCAAGAGTTCCTGCCTGGCAGGTGCCTTCCAGGTCTCTGCACCTCTCCAGGGACAGGAGCTAAGCAAGACCCATTGCTCAGAAACCAGACATCTAGTCCATAAGTCAAAGATCACACACCAGTGAGAGCAGATACAGCATCAGGACCTGTGCATCTGCTCTGTCTCTTGTGGGTGCCTGTGCTGACACGGTATATACAGGGATCTAAATCTACAGAAGCTCCAGGGCTTGGTTTGCAGGGTGTTTTCTATTCTTGGAATGTCTATCAAGACATTGTGCACAGGCGTGTGCATGCATGCGTGCATGTGTGTGTGCGTTTCTGCATGTGAGTGTGTGAATGTGCTCGCCTGTGTGCAGAAGTCAGAGCAGGGTGTCATGTGTATTCCTCTGTTGCTCTCTTATTGCCTTGAAGCAGGGTTTCTCATGGAACCAGAAACTCAGCTTTTGGGCTAGGCTCACCGGCCAGCAAGCTTTCGGGAGCCATCAGTCTCCACGTGACAATTTTCCAGTCACAGGCACATGTAACTATGCCCGATCTCTTACATGGGTGTGGGAGATTTGAACGCAGGCCCTGGTGTTTGCAGAGCGTAGCTCTTACCTGCTGAATCATATTCTTAGCCCCACATACTTTTTGCCAATATTGAAAAGAAATCTTCACACTTAGGCTGAGGAGCCACTGACCTGGCTTCAGATTCTCCTCAAGTGGATGTCGCAGGAGTGAGTGCCTCTGCCCATCACCATTCCTGTCCCAGTATTCCTGGACTCCAAATTCTGTCAGGGTCCCTCCTCTGTGGCTTTTAAGTCTGCTTGTTTCTCGTCTGCTAGGACACTGATTCCTCCAGACCTGGTCCTCTCCTGTGGTGTCCTGACGAGCCCCCATCACATCATCTGTTCAGCCCCAAGAGGTGAGCCTGGCTAGGCCATCTTTCCTGTGGCTCTTGGTTCCTGTGGCAAGGGTTCTGAGCCCCAGGACAGGTGCGATGCTCCAGAAGCCCACCCTGCATGCACTCACTCAGGCCCATCTATGGGGTTTGCTTATGAGGTGCTGGGGGTGGAAGCCAGGCCTCACATGTGCTAGGGAAGCTGGCTTCTCTCACCCCAGACCTCTGCTTTAGAGGCTGCCCAAATGCATGGTTCTGATCTGTCTCCTTGGCTGTGAGTCTTAGACCACGGAATGCAGTCTGAGCTCCTGCTGCGTCCCCCACCCACCTTTCTAGCACTTCTTCAAACTCTAGACTGCAAATGTTGGTTGTGTCTCAGCGCACTCCAGACCAGCTCCCTTGTGACACTTTTGCTCAGCATTCTTCCTTCTAGAAGGTTCTTCGTTCTCCAGTGGCACCTCCTCCAGGACACCCCTCTCCACCCAGGGTAGCAACAGCCCCTCAGAGCCCTCATGTATCCCAGCCTCCCCAAATACATACCACTCCCTAACACTGCCGGCCTGTCTATCTGGTCTACCTGTGTCCACAGTTGGTGCTAAGCCTGATTCATCTTTTGGGGCCCCAAAGCCAGCTCAGATCCAACAGGCAGCAGGTCTGAGTCTTGGTCTCTACCTAGTAGTGATTGGGCAGCGAGCCTATGAATAGCTGTGCTTGGGCAGCGAGCCTGCGAAAGCCAGGGTTGGCTTTCCTCTCGTGTGTTGTTTTGTTAAAAAACGTCCTTTATCTTTTGCTGTAGTTTCTTACCCTCTCATCTTTTATGTGTTGTTTGTCCAAACGTAAACCTGACCGTGTGGGTCCCTGGCTTAAAATTCTGTCGTATCTCTCTGCTGTTTACAGAATGAAATCAAAATCCTTGGCCCCTGCAGACTGAACCAACGTTCCTGTCATTCTCTGAAAACCAAATTCTTGGGAATCATGGTCCTGGATTTCAAATCTTTGGGTCTTAGCCCAGAGTTTCCATGTCCTTCTTCCTCCTAGTCTCTGTCTACGGAACTCCTATTTACTCTGGAATGCCCAACTTAAATGTTTATGTGTGTAAAATTCTTTCTGTAGGCAAAGTAGGCTTCTTCTTGTCTTTATCCCTTATGCCACAGACCAGTGACCATTTGTTTTCATAAATGCCACCTCTGTATGGCTGGAGGACCTCCAGAGCACAAACCCAGCTCCTGGCAAATCAGTAATGAGTGAGACCAGAGAGGCCCCGTGAGTGCTTAGTCCAACATTGCTTTACAGTCCACACAGTGATGCTCATAACAACCCCAGGAGGAGGCCTCGGCTCACCCCCACATGAGGAAACAAAAGACACAGGGTCACACTAGTTAGGGACTGTCACATAGACAGAACTTAACAAGGGCGGACAGAGCCCAGGCAGGATGCCCAAGTCCCTGCTGTCTCTGATGTCCTGATAAATGTGTTTAGAATAGATGAATGGTAACTCAGCTGTCAGCTAGGCCCAGGGTGCTGCCCGGTGGTTCCTGGCCACATGTCCCTTGCATACATACCTCTCATGTCACCTGCTCTGTGGTTCTTTGAAGCAAAGGTGCCATCATCTGTTCATCAGGTGTCACCAGTGTTGCCTCATCCTCTCCTCCCTCCCACAGCCATAGCCTCTTTTCTGGGCACTTCTTCCTTTGGTGTGTTTGCCTAGCTAGCTCTGCTATCTCCAGAATGGTCTCTACTGAAGCCTTCGCTCTGCCCTCGGGGGCCACGGGCCGTGTTCATACCCAGGTCACAGTGCTACTTCTAAGTCTGTGAGCTTCCTCATGTCTGCTCTGCCTGAAGGGTAGGTTCCAGCTAGAGCAAAGAGGAAACCAAAAAAACTGGAGTAAGTACAGGCTACCCCAAGTTCAGACTGCCTGTGGGTCAGGCCCTTGCTCCTGCTTCAACCTCCATACTCACAACAGCCACTGCAGAACCTGGGGCAGGTGACGCTGGGTGAGCTCAGACAGAGGGGGAGAGGTCATAGCCATTTTGTAGCTGTCACAACGGCCCCATGCCCAGGCTTGGTCTCTAGAGAGGTAAGCCACTATCCTGGTTACCGTGTCCCATCTTGCCTCCTCCAGGAGTGTGACCCTCCTGAGCAAACTCCTTTTCCCCATACCTGCTCCCTTGCCTGTTCCTGGACTCTAGACCCCCACCATCTTTAGAATGGCGGTCCCTGGAGACTCCTGCGTAGTTGCTTGTCCTCCTCTAGGGCTGGGTATTTCTTGAGGGCAGTAGTGGTGAGGGCAAGAGTCATGCTGGCAGCGTTCCTTCATCCCAGTCAGTGCCCAGGGCGGGTAGCAAGGGTTCTGTGAAGCGAGCCAGCCTCCAAGCATTGACCCACCATGCACACGGACTGTACAGATGGACAGGACAACCCGAGGGCACCGAGACAGGGGCTGTCTGACTGAGGGCAGGAATGAAAGGTCAATGCCTTTTCCAGCTGCACTGGTGAGTGCCGTGAAGGAATCCAGAGCATTGTTGGGGAGCATCCCTGCCAGGAGACACCATGTTTCCCTCACAGTGTTTACACTGGCCTTGGCTCTGTCCAGAGGGAGTCGGGCCAGGAGCGATCTGGCCTCAGGCTGTGAGCTGGGCACAAGCTTTCCCCTTGAAGCCAGCAGCTTCTCTGCAACAAGTACCCTCATCAGGCCCCAGGAAGTTATTCTGGGCTTCTTTGTTTCCCTGGTGTTCTGCTGTGTGCAACCTGGAAGTGCCCCTTGCTAATCTCAGGGCCTTAGGCCTGTCTGTCCCATCCCCTGAGGCTGCTCAGGGTGTTCGGGCTGGAAACAGTGATGTTTCTGATTGAGGCCCCAAGTTGGCCCACCCCAGGTGTATGGAATTTTCAGGCCTGGTGAGCCAAGCCACAGAAGGAAGGCGAAAAGGCACAACATGTTTTGGAAGGTGCCTGGCAACTCCGGCTGTCTGCCTCATGAGCCAGGGCTTTGTACAGATACAAAGTGATGTGGGGCCTGGGAGCAGATGGCTCAGGATGGTGGTTCTGCTTCCACTGAGATCCCAGCAAGGAAGGTTCTCTACTTCCTAACCATTTCCCCTATTGGTGTCGGCCTAGCTTTCCTGATGAAAGGGCCCTGCCAGGAAGAGCTCCCTTCTGTCTACCTTTCCTCCTTGCCGGAGAACCAGACTGTCATGGGCTGTTATAGACACCTTCCCCTGTCTCGGACAAACTTGGCTTTGAAGGGAATGCTGGCCCGGGAGGCAGGGACTGGGTAAATGGCAGGGTGTTGTCGTTAGGGTCATGGTATCGTCACCATGACTCATGAGTGACTCTTCATGAAAGCAGAACGGAGGGGCGTGGGGAGACATGAGAGGAATGAGCAGATGGCAGGAGGGAAAGATCAGGGAACGGAGACAACCATTTCCCAAACCAGGTTTACAGAGGCCTTCATGGCGGGCTATTCTAGAGGCAGGGTAGAGAGGTAGGGTGGAGGGCTTTAGGTGGGTGAGTCCCCGAGGCCCTGCTTTCTGGATGGAGACCCCTCCTCTGCCCTTCCTCCCTCGGACCTTTTCCCCTCACTGCTCTTCCCTGCCTACTTTACTGCTTCCTGCTTCTCCCTCGAGCAGGTGAGCTGCCATGCCTCAGTGGGTAAAGCCATCCACAAAGCAATGGGATGCCCCTCTGAGCTCTAGGCCTCTAGGATCCAGGAGTTCCCTAGATCCTGGGCTCCTCAGTCCCAGAGAGCCCCTTTTCTTAGAGCTGGGTGCATCCCCATTCTTACAGCCTCTGGACCCTGCAATAGGACCAGAAAGAAGTCCTACACCAGCCACTCTTGTCTACTCCCTTACCCAAGCCTGTCTCTCTCCTTTGAGCTCACCATGGCAACTTACCTAATATCTCTTCTCTCAAAGATCTTGAAATGGACCTCAGAAAACAATCTGCTATTTAGACTCCAGCTTTAGACTGAAAGCGGTGAGGGTTTGGTATCTCCTTGTGCCCTGGATATCACTAATGTTTGTTGAGTGCCCTCTCCCTGCCTGACACTATTCTGGACTCTACAGGTATGGCAGCCAAACAGACATGGTGCCCATCTTCCCTGTTCAACCCACTAGTCTTGAAGAAGATGCAGAAGTCAGCACACATAGGGCTAGAGAAATGGCTCAGTGCTTAAGAGCACTTGCTGCTCTTCCAGAGGACCCAAGTTCGGTTCCCAACACCCATGAATAATAGTTTACAACTGCCTGCAACTCCAGTTCCATGGGATTTGAGCCCCCTTCTGGCCCCTGTGGGTACTGCACTCATGTGCACACACCCCGCCCCCCCCCCCTACTAAATCACTTTTAGAAATCAGCACACACACATCTATGTAAACTGCACACAGGGCAGCACTGTGAAGGGGGAAAGGATACTTTTTTTGTCCAAACCCACTGCATGCTTCATGCTTGGAATACATGAAGGTTGAGTGAATTCCACCCCTTTCCTATCTCCTATTTTCTTTCCTACTCTGCTTCCAAGATTGAAGGTGGGTCCAGCCTATACCATCCAAAAATATCCTTCATTGCGTCCTATCTTAAACCTTTCCTTCCTTTGTTCTCCTTGTATTCATTTGTCTTCAGAATAAAAACAAATTTCTATGCATTAACATATTACCAAGAACTTTAATATAATGCATCATTTATTTATTTTATATTTTGATTTTTATTTCTTATTACTTTTTTCCTTTCTTTTTTTAAAATTTATTTATTTATTAAAGATTTCTGTCTCTTCCCCGCCACCGCCTCCCATTTCCCTCCCCCCCCCCCCCCCCCC
>NW_026067940.1:4854183-4876779 GCF_014885135.2 Alexandromys fortis | reverse complement strand
CTATGTTCAGCGAGTCCGGTTTTAACCCAGGCTTTTTCAGATCCAGGCCAGCTGGCCTTGGTGAGTTCCCGAATAGAACATCTCCATTGTCTCAGTGTGTGGGTGCACCCCTCGCGGTCCTGAGTTCCTTGCTCGTGCTCTCTCTCCTGCTCCTGATTTGGACCTTGAGATTTCTGTCCGGTGCTCCAATGTGGGTCTCTCTCTCTCTGTCTCCTTTCATCGCCTGATGAAGGTTAATATTCAGGAGGATGCCTATATGTTTTTCTTTGGGTTCTCCTTATTTAGCTTCTCTAGGATCACTAATTATAGGCTCAATGTCCTTTGTTTATGATAATGCCTCATTTAAAATTCTATTTCTGTTCTAAATATAAGGGCACTGAGAGTCTACCAAATCACGTGTCAAAAGTCATCCAACTAACACCCAGAGAAGACCTGTGTCCTACACTTCTTCATGGCCTTAAGGAGTGGCCCCACCAAGATACTACAAACAGAGCTGGGAAACCTTGCTGATAATACACAGGTGTCCTGGGGTTCAGCAAGACAGGGGCTGATGCCCTTCCATCCCTTGGAGGATCTCACCCATGCTATCTGTGCCCACTCTGCTCACCGTGGTAGGCTGCCGGCTTTCTGGAACCCTGTTCTTCACCCTTGCTCCTGTGTCTCCCTCCCTCCCTTCCACAGGTCTGCCCTAGCTACCTCCTCATAGAAAGACGGTTCCCTGGGTTTGTCTGTCATCTCTAGCTCCTTTGCTTTCTGCTCACTTCCACTGAGCCTGGTTTTAGTCTGACAAACTCTGGCAAGTCTGTGTACCCATAACCACCACCCTTATCAGATGCGCTCACTTTCTTTTTAAATCTGATACGAGATTATAGCCAGTTGAGGAATGCAGAATGATGTTTGGTATATTGTGTGCTCAATGAACTAAGCTAGTACATGCAGAGTGCCTCACATTCCTTTCTTTTGTTTTTGTTCTTTATCTTTTTGAGACAGGGTTTCTTGGTAGCTTTGAAGCCTGCCCTGGATCTCACTCTGTAGAGCAGGCTGGTCTCGAACTCACAGAGATCCGTCTGCCTCTTCTTCCCGAGTGCTGGGATTAAGGCATGTGCCACCACTGCCCGGCTGCCTCCCATTTCTTCTGTCTTGTGACAACTGCTTGGTGTGC
Source organism: Alexandromys fortis (assembly GCF_014885135.2). Lineage (NCBI taxonomy): Eukaryota > Metazoa > Chordata > Mammalia > Rodentia > Cricetidae > Alexandromys > Alexandromys fortis. Next base: position 4,875,617 of record NW_026067940.1, on the reverse strand, counting down.
TCAGCTCTTCCCTCAGCTGTGCAGTGGGGAGTGTGAGAATCCAGGGTCCGCACAGACACTGATTTTATTCCCAGTCATGCATCCGATGGTGGTTCCATTTGTAATTTTTCTGAGGAACCTCCACATCATACTTTTATACTTCCACAATTGAGAGCAGTACCCTCAATTCAAAACCCCAAGTCTGAAGTGCCCTGAAATTTGGAGCATTTTAGCGCTGCTGACACCACGAGTCCCATGTCCCGACCCTGTTTTGGGCTCAAAATAAAAACCACAGCACAGGTTCCCCTGAGCTGAGCACAGACAGTGTGCCTGAACTGTAAGCGAATTTTCTGTTCAGACAGAGTTCCTTCTCCGAGAAATCCAATTTTGTATGAACAAATGTCAGAAAATGCCTAAAACAATAATAATAAAATCTAACACACTCTAGTGCCAAGCTTCGAGGAGAATCTTCCACCTGTACTAAGTTATGACCCCACTAGCAGCGGACAGCTTGTCTTTTCTCTTCTGTCGACAGCTGCCAGTTACCTTTTTGTTCCTGACCTTTCAAACAGATGGGAGGATAGATAGCTCACTGAAGCTTTAATTTCTGTTTCCTGGGAAGTCAGGCCAGGAACTCAAGGCAGGAGCTGCTACTGACTCGATCCCCATGACTTACTCGGCCTGCTTTCTTACACAGCCCAGTACCATTTACCCAGGAATGGCAGCACCCACAGTGGACTGGGTCCTCCTATACCAATCATAATCAGGAAGATGTTCCACGGACCTGCCTACAGGAGGATTTAATGGAACCCTTTTCTCAGTTGAAGTTCCTCTTCCCAGATGAGCCTGTCTTGTGTCAAGTTGGCAAAAAAAAAAAAAAAAAAAAAAAAGGATTAAAAATCTGACCAGGACAGTTGCCTTCTTGTCAGCCTGACAAGTGTTTAATACTCACGCTATTAAACAATAACTTTTCATTTCTCATTTATCCCCAAGATCCTATATTAATACCATATCACAATATAAAATAACCCAACTTAAAAAAAACTCATAGTCTTTAAAACTTCTGACTTTAAAACTTCAGTCTGGGGATGGATAGATGGCTTGGTTGGTGGCTGAGAGCGCAGGCTACTCTTCCAGAGGACCCAGGTTCAATTGGCAGCGCCCACATGGCGGCTCACAACTGTCTGTAGCTCATGTGTGTGGGACATGGGTATATGCAGGTAAAACACTAATACATATAAAGTAAATAAATAAATTTAAAAATCCCAGTCTCCTTAAAATATCCAAAGTCAATTTAAAATAATATCCATGGCCTTAAAACTTTGGGTTGCTGTAAAAAAATTTTGTTTGGGCTTTTCTTTTCTCTTTCTTTCTTTCTTTCTTTCTTTCTTTCTTTCTTTCTTTCTTCTTTCTTATTTTTTTCTCTTCTTTTTTTTTGACAGAGTTTCTCTATGTAACAACTCTGGCTGTCCTAGATCTTTCTTTGTAGATCGGGATGGCCTTGAACTCACAAAGATCCGTCTGCTCGCCTCCCAAGTGTGGCCTTAGAAGCATGTATTGCCACGCCCGACTAAAAGTTACTTTCATACTTCAGGAGGGAAGAACAAGGGCACAATCACAAAAGCAAAACACAATTTAAGCAAAAAATTCAGCAGTGTAAAATTTCAGTGCCTGACATTTGGGACCCACTTACGAACTTACGATCGTCTGGTCTCTGAAAGACCTGGACAGCTCAGGTCAGGTTCTGCCGTCCGCAGCGCACACAGCTGTGTCATAGGCAGGCTCAGGCTGGCTCCATTCCGTAGCTGCTGCTATAGCGGTGGCTGTACCATGGTCTTGGCGTCTCCTACGCTGGGGGCTTCTCTGCAGCCAGGCTGTACCTTCCCCAATGGCCTCTCCTGGACTCTCTTCAGGGACTCCAGCCGGCTACAGCCTCTCTCCGTGACACATTCCATCCTGGGATCCCCACTGCAACTTCGGCTGCCTTCCCCAGTGGCCTCTCCTGGTCTCGCACAGTGCCAGACCTCACCTACTTGACATGGCTTCTCAGATCTGCCGTTCTCATGTCATCCAAACCATGTGGAAGACTCCTACACATTGCCAAGTTTGGCTGCTAACTTGAGATGTAGCCTTGGCCTCCGCCTCTAGACCCCAGCTTGGTATACTGACCTGGAGCAAGAACTTTCCATAAAACTTCACCTTACTAATGCTTATCTATTCTTTTTATAAAACTTAATTTATTCAAAAAATCCATACAATATATTTTTATCATATTCTTCCCCTTCCCCCAACTCCTCCCACGGCCTCCCACCTCTCTAGCCTCTCGTCTTCAGGCTCTCTCTCTCTCTCTCAAAATAAAAAATAAAATAAAAAGTGAAAATTAAAATGCATTTTTAAAAGACAACAACAACAACAAATCCAATAAGACAAAAAAAAAAATACCAAATCAAAAAAGAAAGAGCTCACGCACGCGTGGGCACACACACACACACAATACGTGGAGCCCATTTTGTGTTGGCCAACTGCTCCTGGGTATGGGGCCTGCCCTGGAATATGGTTGATACCCCAGTGACACTCCGTTGGAGAACTTGCTTTTTTTTTTTTTTTTTTTTTTTTTTTTTTTTTTTTTTTTTTTTTTTTTTTTTTTTTTTTTTTTTTTTTTTTTTTTTTTTTTTTTTACCCAGTATCAACTGCAAATAGCTCTTTGGTGAGGGGAGGGACTTTGTGCCTTCTGCTTCCCCATGCGGGATTTGTTTGTTTCGAGAATTTTGTCTTGTCCACGCTGTCAGTCTCTGTGTTTTCAGATGTGTAGCAGCCCTGTTGTGTCTGAAGACCCTGCTTCCCTGAAGTCATCCACTACTCTGGCTCTTACCATGTCTGTTCTCACATGACGCCCCCCACCCCCTCAATCCTCTCCCAGACCCACCATCTGAAGAGTAGGCTTCTGCCCGCCTTATCTGAAATTGCAATATTCACGTGAAATGTTTTCATCCCCTGTTTGGTTTGGTTTTCTCCCTGGCAATTACTATTAACACACTGGAAATTCCATGAACGTATCTGTATATGTCTCTCCCTTAGAGTATGTGTCTGTGAGGTTGGGTTTTGCTTCTTTTTTTTTTTTTTTTTCCCAAGTTATGGTTCATACCCTCTACACTATGCCTGGCATGCAAGCCCTTGCGTTGACTGTGATCTGACCCATCCCAGAGGTATTTAAAAGTTTTTAAAATTCAGTTGAGGGAGCTAGGGGCTCATCCCAGCCTTGCTGGCATCTTGGAGGCTAACACGTGGGTCCTAGTTGGCACACTCACATCCTGGAGCCTAGGCCAGCCCAGGAATGTAGTTCTGTTTTGCTCAATAGAAATTATATTAGCTGTCAACATTAAAGGATGAGAAAGCTCACAATTTTAAAGCCCAGATTCCAGCTTCTCTGGAAAAATCCAATGATCTTGCGGTTCAGGGGCTGCATTCCAAGGTGGCAACAATCTGGGCGCCTAGCAGGGCCTGTCCTCTGCGCTGATCCGGCTCCTGCCAGCCTCAGTCACATACATGTTCCGGACCTACCCGATCTCTTTGGCTTTGGTTTGTGTCTGTCCAGGGGTGAGGTCAGAAGCAAGTACCTCTGAGTGTCCTACCCTCGTCTGTGACTCAAGGTGACGATGTGGCTGCCCGGGCTGATGAGACTCATCTGGGAAGGGTCTGTGTGGGCTGCAAACCCAGAACACCCTGAAACCGTTGGCAGCCACATCACCCCCTTTCACAGAAACACCTCATCAGGGCAACTGCTGAGCTCTGGACCCCGCCCCAGGATCCCACCCAGATACTCTGTGCACTGGATTCTTGCTTCCCAGATAACATCTGGTTCCCCTGCAGTTGGCTCGGTGCTCCTCTGTCCTCGGTTTGTCCAAGGACACCTACATAAGCCCCTTCTGTCACCTCCCAGTGCAGTTATGGGTCTAGGCCTCCACCTCTGACAAGACTCCCCTGTATTGGCCCTTGGCAATTGCACCAGAGAGTCCTTGCGGCAGGTCCTGGAGAGGTGTTTGAAGGTGTGGTGGTGCTACCACAGTGCCACCAGCATTGCCACCGAGAAATGAGTGTGGTTCCCAGAGGATCCCCGCCTGACACTAAGCAGCAAGAGTGTGGAGAGGGGGAGGCCATTGCCATACCCATAGTAGGCTTGGGGTAGGAGCACAGATGTTCCTGGGAGACACGGGGAATGTGTGATGAAGCCACAGGAATGCCAGCGGAGGGAGAGACACCGAGTCACCAGTTTTCAGAGCCTTGTATGCCACATTTGTGGGACTCAGAAGCCTTGCTTTGGGTAACCACGTGGTTATTGTTGGCTGTGTTGCCTGAAAAGCAACTTCAGCTTCTCTGGGTTTGGTTTTCTCTCTTGTAAAGGGAACTGTGTGTGTGTGTGTGTATGTGTGTGTGTTTCCCCTACTTTCCTATCTTATGAGAATCTTGTGAGATCATGAGACCCACATGCTCATGTAGCTCCTACGTCTGAGGCAGACATGACAGGAACACTACACAGATCAACCCATCTATGCCTCACACCAGCCCAAGGAGATGGGGCTGTTAGCATTCCCATTTTATAGATGGGAACACTGAAGCACGGAGGTTAAGGAATTGACTATAAAGTGGCAGAGTCGGGATTTGAACCCAAGAAATCTAGGCGTGGAGTCCATTACTTCTTTAGTTTCTGACAATGCCGCTTCTATATGAAACCATGCAGGAACTTTAAATGTCAGGCAGGGCACATGAGTCTCTCTGATGGCTGGGAGTTGTTTTGCTGGAAAGTGGGGATTTGATTTCTCCCTCAGCAAGGGCCACAGCTGTTATTTTAAACCTCTGGAGCTCCGGTGGGGTGCCTACATTCATGGGATGCCCTTAGATTCTGGAGTAAGCCAAGATAAGCATACAGGGCAAGCAGAGAATTAGCATGAGGGCAGTCAGGTGGGTGGGTGTCTGGGGGGGTGGTCACCGGAATTGCCACAACTGTCTGCTTACTTCTTTGGGCTCACCATACAGGCTTCCAAGGGCAGTATTGCACAAACCTTTTTCATGAGATATATAACTGATTGCACATGTATGGCAAGGTCTGCATCTAGCTGCAAGGGAGTCTAAGAACTGTGATTACATTCTGAAAAGGCAAGGGAAAAGATGATGTGCAAGTAGCACTTAATAGATTGTTTTGTGGTTCAAAACAGAGAAGAGCTTACTCAGCAAGGTGGGCAGAACTAGTATTTACGTTCAATGCTTTGCATTGACTGTGATCTGACCCATCCCAGAGGTATTTAAAAGTTTTTAAAATTCAGTTGAGGGAGCTAGGGGCTCAGCCCAGCCTTGCTGGCATCTTGGAGGCTAGATGTCAGTCTCTATGAGTTCAGATGTGTAGCAGCCCTGTTGCGTCTGAAGACCCTGCTAAGTGGTTAAGCAAGTTCAGTTCCCAGAACCCACATCCAGCAGCTCACAACCATCTGAGCTTCAGCTCTCGGAGGATATGATGCTTTTGGCTTCCATCACAGTGACCTGCATGCATGAGTAAATGTGTGCATGTGCGTGTCCCTGAGTGCATTGCACGCATACACGCACACACACATGCAAATAAAGTAAAATAAATCTTTTATATTATTGGTTATCAGATCAGAGTTCAAGAAAACCCTAAGCCCATGAGTGCCAGATGGTATGGTCAACAGGAGAAGCGATAGAAAGAATAAAGGGACAGACATAGATAGGCAAGAGTGTCCCAGAAACAAACGCAGAACAGAGGGGCGACCTGAGCTTAGGTGAGTTGGGCATTGCCTTGCAAGCTGGCATCCGGGAAGCACTCAGTTTTTCTCCAGACAAAAGTGCAGTGTTACAATAAGGACATGAAGGTAAGAAGGGGGCATGCCGGGAAGAAGGGTTACAGTAGGAGGAGGGGGTGAGGCAGGGTGAGAGCAGGTAAAAGGCTAAACTTCATCATATACAGGTGTTAAACGGCCAAAAAAATTTTTTTGACATGGTCTCACTAGGTAGCCCCGACCAGTCTGGAATGTAATATGTAGACCAGGCTGGCCTCGAACTCACAGAGATCCTCCTGCCTCTGCCTCCCAAGGGCTAGGATTAAAGGTATGCACCACCATGCCTAGCTAAAAGAATTTTTTTTTAAATATAAAAAACAGAAAAGGGTAGTACCTTAATGAACAGTCGTCTTAAGACAGTCACCCCAGGCTTGCTGCTTGGGGAAACACGGGAGCTATCTTTCCTCCCTCCCTCCCTCCCTCCCTCCCTCCCTCCCTCCCTCCCTCCCTCCCTCCCTCCCTCCCTCCCTCTCTTCCTTCTTTCCTTCAACTTTCTAATTTGCCTATTGCTTTTTGTATATGTATGTATACATGTATATTTTTATTTTCTAATGTCGTTTTTGTTATTTCTTCTCTCGTCCCTTCTGATAGTCAAATTCCTCCCCCACCTCTTTTCCCACCTTTTCCTTTTTCACTTGCCGACTGTTCTAACGCGTTTGCTTTCTGGTTTTTCTTCTCTTGTAAGATTTTCTTCCTTTTCTCATCCTCTACAGCTTGTTGGTTCCGTCATGGGGAGATGACCCAGTCAGTGTATTGCGTACCACGTGCCTGTGAGGGCCTGAGCTTGGATTCCCTGAACCCATATAAGAGCAGAGGGCTTCTACACGCATCCCTACAGCCAGCACTGCGGGGCAGAGACAGGCAGACCTGAGATGCTCAGGGGTCAGTCAGCCTAACCGAATCAGCAGGCAGTTAGAGACCCTGTCTCAGGAAATAAAGTACAGGGTGGTCAATGAAGATACCGATGTTGACCTCGGCATCCACACATGCACACGCGTACACATACATGAACACGCACTAAGTGCACACACAACACACTTGTACATGGAAAAACACCCACAGATATTTTGGTTTCCGTTATTTCTGTCCCCACCCTTCCCATTTTGTTAGACTTGTGGCTATCGTATCTGGTGCTTGTTTTTTCCATTATGTCTGTGTGTGGGTCACTGCCCTTTGTCATAATTACTTGTTTGTTTTTCCCTTTGTACTTGGTACTGAAGATCAAGCATGATACCGTGAGAGGATTATGTGGATGTTCTGTTGCTAAACTACATGCCCAACTCATCTGTGTGTGTGTGTGTGTGCGTGTGTGGTGTGGTGTGGTATTGTGTGTGTATGGTATGGTGTGGTGTTGTGTTTGTGTGTGGTATGGTGTGGTGTTGTGTGTGTGTGGTGTGGTGTGTGTGTGTGGTGTGGTGTGTGTGTGTGGTGTGGTGTGTGTGTGGTGTGGTGTGTGTGGGGTATGGTGTGGTGTGTGTGTATGGTGGTGTGTGTGTGTGTGTGGTGTGGTGTGCACACCATACATCTTGCTTTACACACAATTTACCTCGCCCTCCACCACTTAGACTTCAACAAATACTTTAACTCAAAGACTAGGGAAGCTAAAACCCCCAGCTACAACCAGGATCTAAGCAGGCAGGCCTGGGATGGGGTTCACCTGATGATCTGCTCTGTTCATTCACCCCTACAGGAACAGAAGAGAGAAGAAAGAACAGAAGACCATGGGCACTGTACTCATGAGGGGCCACAGGACAGCTCCCTCCTACACCCTTTCAGGTTGTCCATTGTCAGCTGGACTGGGGACATACTCACAGAAGGTGCACATCGCATATTCCACTGACTGCACCACAACTGTCTGACTGGATCCACTTAGGAGATGCTAGAAGCATGTCACTCTTACAAGTCCCTCAGAGAAAGCAAGACCATCAGGCTCCAACACACTTGATACTGTGTCAAAATCCAACTGAAAAAGTATTTGGTATTCCACAACAGTTTGAAATCCCACAACATGTTGTCAAGAGAATACTGCTCCTTAAGAAAGATTCTCACGTAAAAACAGAAAAGACGTCCATCCATCAGGTGCGTCAATCCCCACACAGAGACATGAGAAATCTGGAAAGAACGAAGCAACAGGATGCTCCAGAGTTCTATTGTTCTCAGGCGTCCGACTTCAAAGACATTGAAGAAGATGAAATGCCACATAAAGAATTCAGAAGGCTTAGAAACAATAGCACCAACAACGAGTCTCAAGAAAATACAGGAAAGCACTAAGCAAATTACACACTAAAGTCTGTGAGAAAGGGGTTCAAGGAAGAGATGAGAATTAGAGATTTTGGGGAAAAAAACAGAAATCTTAGAAATAAGGAGTTTGATAAGACAAAAATCAGCTGAGTGGTGGGCACACATTTAATCCCAGCACTCAGGAAGCGGAGGCAGGTGGATCTCTGTGAGTTTGAGGTCAGCCTGGTCTACAGAGCTAGTTCCAGGTCTGCCATCGCTACACAGAGAAATCTTGTCTTGAAAAATAAAAAGAAAAATAAAAACCAAATACAAACGCAATAAAATCCAGCCATTCCCGATAATGCAAGCCTGTGATTCTAGCATTTGGGAAACAGGGGTAAGAGGTTTTCTGCAAATCCAAGGCCAGGCTAGTCTCCATAGCAAGCTTCAGGCCAGTGACAGCTCTATAGTGATATCCTGTCTCAAAAAGAACAAAACAAAAACAAACAAGCCCCACAATTCTCCCAGAAGGCTGCCCCAAAACAAAGAATAAAACCTCAGCCAGTCAAACAAACAGCACCCCACCTTAATAGAAAGCCTCACTGCCTGAAGACAAGCTTGATTACAACATTTATAAAACTATAAAGAGAATATGCAGAAACCTGAGGCACCATTGCAGGACCAACCCCCATGCTTTGTTAGAGAAGGTGGTTCTGAGTCACAGACTAGCGTCATAAAAAACTCATTGGATGGGAGGAGGGCAATGGATTATTCGGAAGCATAACCACATGTGTACGTGAGGTCACCATAAAACCCATTACCTTGTATGATACTTGAACAACTAATAAGAAAGAAAACTTCCTGAGTGAAATAACAGAAGAATGTTTTCCAAATCTTAGGAACAATGTGGACATCCGTCCTCGGCGACATTTAGAGTGGATCAAAAAGGAGCTTCCTTGTGCAGAGTGCAGAACGAAGAAAGAATCAGAAAGTTGTGTGAGAGAGGTGGAGGGTCACACTGGTCCTTCAGCGACAACCGCAAAGGCCAGGAGAGCATGCAAAGAAAACTGTCAACATAGATGACCATATGCAGCAAAGTTAGCTTTCAGAACCAAATAGAATAGAGACTTTCAGGGTAAGTGCATGCTAAAGGACTTCGTAACTACTCAGTCAACCCTGCAGAAGACACTAGAGGAATCTTTCATGGCAAAGAGGAAGATAAACACAGCTCTGCATGCACAGGAAGGAATAAATCCACTAGAAGAACAGATAGGCAATGAGGATAGAAAAGACTCAAACACAACGATGACACAATAACCAAGTGTGGTGGTACACACCTGCAGTCCAGGCTGGGACCCTAAGTTCAAGGCCAGCCTTGGGTTCATGGTGGTTCAAAGCCAGCCTGGGCATTTAAGGAAGACCCTGCCTCAAAATAAAACATTTTCAGTGGGAGGCTCTAGGATGTGGTAGAGCAAGACTCTTATTAAAATACCCATTTAAACAACAAAAAAAATACTTAAATAAAATTATACAAAACAGAAGACAGAAAATAAAACCCTATAGGTAGTGCATAACCCTGTATGTAAGCTGTCTTTATTCTCTAATAAAAGACCACAGGCTGGCCAGGTGTAGTAGCCCATGTCTTTAATCCCAGCACTCAGGAGGCAGAGGCAGGTGGATCTCTATGAGTTTTAGACAAGCTTGGTCTACATAGTGAGTTCCAGGACAGGCAGAGCTACATAGTGAGACCCTGTCTTGAAAAGAAAAGGAAAGGAAAAGACACAGGCTGACTAAATTAAAAGAAGGCCCAGTTGTTTACTGTCTGCAAGAACTATTCTGTACAGGCAAAACCACACCCAGATTAGAAATAAAAGGATGATATGATAATTTAAATATGAAAGGTGTCCAGCAGGCTCATGTGTTAAAGGTTCCAAGCTGCTATGTTTAGAGTTTCTGGAAATTTTAGAACGTGGCCTATTGGAGGAAGTAGTTCTCTTAGGTTGTGTGTTTGAAGGTGTATCTCTTCCTTGGTTCCCTCATTGTCTCTGCTTCTTGGGCCCCATGAAGTAAAGAATCTCAGTTGCCATGTATTGCACCAGAGCGAATGGGGCCAAGCAACCAGGCACTTCTCATGCTAAGCCATGAGGAAAACCAATCTTTCATCTTTAGGATGTTCTCTCGGGTATTTCGGTGACAGCTACACAAATACAGATAATACAGATGGAAAATTATGAGAGAATGGAACCAGAGACAACTGGCTACTCATATCTGCCAAAGCTGCAAAGGTCAAGAGACAAAGGTCATATCTAATAAAGAGAAAAACACATCATGAAGACACAATGGTGGCAGGCTGAGGGTAAAACACTGTTTGGCATGCACAAGGCCCTGGCTTCAGTAACACATAACACTGGCATGGTAATGCATGCCTGTAACCCTAGCACTTGAGGTGTAGCGGCAAGAAGATCAGATGGTTCAAAGTCAACCATGTGTACCATGTGTATGGGTTCATGACCCACCTGGGCTACAGGAGACCCTGCTCAAAAAAAAAAAAAGAGTATAATGATGTATGTACAAATATCAGCACACCCAGTTTCAAAAAGCAAAAACTATTGGACAGTATTAAGTTACAGACAGACCTCAGTATAACAATATAATACAATAACAGTGATAACACAATCTTATCCACAGACAGATCAAGACAAAAGGCCAACAGGGTTAAACTGCTCTGTAGACCCAGTGGGCTCACCGGGCATCTCTAGACAGAGAATGCACATTTTTAGTTGCAGCTGCTCCTGGAACTGTTTCCGGACTAGATCACATATTGGGACACGAAACAAGTCTTAACAGGAGCAGGAAGTATCAGAACAATCTCCTGGAGCTTTTTAGGTCACAGTGGAGTGCAAGCACACCGGCAGCAGAGGAATACATGAACTGTACAGCACATGGAAATTACACCGCATGCTTCAGAATAATTAGTGTGTTGTTGGAAGACTCAAGGGAGAAATTAAGAAAATTTCAGAGTCAACTAGGAGTAGGAAATCCATATATAAGGATCTGTGGGTAACAACAAAGGCAGTTCTCAGAGGGAAGTCTATGGCAGGGTGTCCCACGTTTCAAATAACAAGGAGCCAGGTATGATGGGCTATGCCCTCAATCCCAGCCCTGAGCATGCTGCCACACACTCAGTCCCAGCCCTGAGAAGGCTAGGCAGGAGGATTGCTGCAAGGCTGAGGCCAGCCGGGGCTACATGGTGAGTACAGGCCACCCAAGACTACACAGGAAGACTTTGCCTCCAGAAAACAAACTAATAGATGAATGCCACAAAGGTCTCAGACATCTCATGGTCCTGGAGACACAAGAACAAGCAAACCTAAGTCATTAGACAGAAATAATAAAGATGAGAACTAAAATGAACAAAGAAAGAAACAAACAACTCTCTGAAAAAATCAAAAGATTTATAGATGTCAACTCAAAATTACCAAAACCTAAACTGATAGCTATAAAGGCAAGATAGGGATATTACAACAGATACTGTTGAAATATTGAGGAGTAATTTGAAAGCTAATGCTCCAGAAATACATATACATATATATCTATATCTACACACACACACATATATGGAAAATATAGAAGGAAGAGGTAAAGTTATAGACATATATAACCAAACAAGATTGAACAACAACAACAACAGCAAACAAACAAAAACCACCCCTTGCCTAAGCATGAGAATAAAAAGCAATGGAGCTGTTGTAGTAATGAAAAAATCTCCCAACAAAGAAAACACCAGGACCAGATGGATTCATTGCTGAATTTTACCAGACCTTTAAAGAAAAATGAACACAATTGCTGTTCAAAGTGTTCCATAAAACGGAACAGAAAGAAATGCCTCCCTGCTCATTCTCTGAAACCATTGTTATCCTGACACTAAAAGTCCAAAAAGACTTAGCCAAAAAGAAAAAAAAAAACTACAGACCAATATCTTTGATGAAGCTACACAAACACAAATATCTTCAACAAACTAAATCCAGCCATCATTTCAAAGTATCACATTGAGTTGGTTCATCACAGAGGTGCAAGTTTGGGGTTGATCACACACAAACTGATAAATGTAATCTATCACATAAACAGAATTAAGGACAAACACCATGCAACTGTTTCCATGAACAAACCTTCGACAAAACACAGCATCCCTCATGATACACAAGCCATGTAGAAACTATAGAAGGATCATGTCTCAATATAAAAACAGCTATGCAACACAAACCCATCACCAACATCATCAAAAACTGAAAACAGGTCCTATAAATTCACGAATGAGACAAGGATGCCCATACTTGCCATTCCTATTCAGTATGCAGTGCCTGACGTCTAAGCCAGAGCAGTGAGGGAGAAGACTGCCTCTCCATAAGAGACACGAATGGAGAAGGAGCTAAGTCAGACGTCCCTGCTTTCAGACAACATACTTCTATACTTAGAAGAAATGTGATCACCGTTGCTAGGAACGTACACTACTCCAGCCACTGTGGAGAGCACTATGGAGGTTCCTCAAAAGACCGGAACTAGAAGCACCATGTGGTCCAGCTGCACCTGTCCTGGGAATAAACCTGAAGTCAGCACACAGCAGACACTATTTGCCATGGGTGTTGTCACTCTTCACAATAGCCTTGCCGTGGAATCCGCCAGCTTTGCCGCTCACCAGTAGATGAACGGGTCAGGAAACAAGAGCTTCTATTTGGTCACAAAGAGGGAGAAAGTGATTTCTTTGGAAGGAAAATGGATGGGACTGGAGAGCACTGTGGTTGATGAAGTAAGCCAGACTCACAAAGACAAGCATGGCGTGTTTCTTGAGGGAGGAAGGAGGTCTGTTAGGGAAGAGGAGAGGGTCCGTGGGGTGAGTAAGAGGTAAGAGAGCAGCAGGGGCTGGATAGATGGCTCAGTGGTTAAGACCACTTGTTGCTCTTACAGAGGACCCTGGTTCAGTTCCCTGCACACACACCGTAGTTCACAACTGCCTATAACTCCAGTTCCAGGGGACCTGACACCCTCTCACCTCCACAAACACCAGACATGTGCTGCACACACACACACACACACACACACGCAGGCAAAACCCTCGTACACATAAAATAAATCAAGCGTTTTTTTTTTAAAGTTGGAGAGCATAATAAGGGAGTATTTCTATGACTAAAGTACACATTTATTAAAATACCACAGTGAAACCCATCCTTTTGTTTAATGGATGTCCATTAATAAAATGAACTTAGGCCATAGGTATAACCTGTGCTCACTAGCCAGCTGTACAATCCGAATGGATTAGAACATAAAGTCAAACTATGAATAAAACACTTGGATCTCCTGAAATAGCCTTCCAGAAGTTAGGATGCCGTCATCAGACATTCCGATCTATAAATAGGATTAATGGTGTATGTACCTCATTGGAAGGCCGAGAGGATGGGGAATGAGCGAATAGTCACAGAGTCCTTAGGCCCAATGCAGCAAAAACATTGCATTGTGGTTGCTTGCGCCGTTATCCCTTGGGAATGGCCTAGGTTCTGTGGGGATTAGAGAGTTGACTGAGCGAAGCTCTGCGCATTCAAGGAGTTCCTAGCCAAATGCATTAAAGAAGTAAGAACACAGAGGAACCCTACAGTTGCGGTTTGCCATGCAGGGTGTGCCTGGGAGTCCCCTGAGGCCTCCTCTCTCACAGTTTGGATTTTTTCCACTGGGTGGAGGCAGGGCTGGAGCATCTGTGTTCTATTAGAGGTGCACAGGAGATTCTTAGGCACGCCCAAGGTCCAGGAGATGTTTTCTGCTATGGTGGATGTCATATGGATGTGGGAATCTTGGGCGGTGGCTGACTGACTCGGCCTGGGTCAATCAGGAGAGGTTTCACAGAGGCAGTGATGCCCAAAGGCTTTAAGCAATGGTATCCACCCTTCATGGAGCAGGCCCAGCATACAGTAAACTGATCACATTGAGGCCTGGCTCATAGCTCAGCGATAGAGCACTTGCCTAGCGTGTACAAAGGTTGGGCTCATTCTCCAACATTTCCAGAAAAGTTTCAAACAATTGAAGATTTTTTTTCTAGAAACTGTCAGGGTAAGTGTGTGCCCACGGAGTGTAGATTCAGGAGGGTGTGAAGGATGGGGGAAGAGGCCAATGAATGGCACAAAGGAACCAGTAGGTGGGATTCTGGCCAGGGGACACTGCTTTTCAGTCAGGATCTGAAAAAAAAAAAAAAAACACACAACAAAGAACAAACAAACAAAAATTTCCCGAAGAAGAAGAAAATGCATAGGTGTAATCTTGCCCACAATCTCAAGAGGCTCATTGGCATGCTCCTTCACTTCAAGTCTACCCACCGCCACCTGTGGGCCATGAGCAATCAGGAATGCATGAGCTGTTTGGGGTTGAATTTGAAGTGTTTCACCTTCAATACGCAGGTAGAACTGTCTCAGAGGCCGGGGGTACATAGGTGTGGAGCAGAGGGGGGAAAGACAGGCTGGAGAGTCTGACTGGCGTGGGTTGCAGGCTAGTGGTGAAGTTGTGGGGCTCCCTGTGAGTGAAGGGTGAGAGGCAGAGGATGGTGTGAGTGCCTGATCTCCAGAACACCTTACTAGGATAGCCAAAGCCTGATCATCACCTAGTCACATGCTAGGGCAGTCAGGGTACTATGGTTGATGAGCCAGGACAAGAGCAAGGACCCCGGGAGGGAGGGACAGAAACTCCAGTTGTTACTCCTCCAAGTAGGAGTCCGCAGCTTTTTCCTTGAGGGGATGGCTGCAGTGGTAGGCTGGGGAGCAAGCTCGTGTCCCCTGTCCTGTGCCTGCAAAGACTGGAAATGCTCAGGGCCACTCCCCTTCCTTTGAATGGGCTTTCTGAGAAATGGCTCATCCCAGTCAGCGCAGTGTAACACAGGAAGACACCCGAGTTGTCACAACTCACCCCCACACACATATTTAGATTAGTGGTAGCCAAACTCAGCCCCCTTGCACTTTTAATGTATCTATAGGAAAGGACCAGCTAAAGGATGCAACTCAAAACATATTTAGCAAGATATTTAATAATGGGATCTCTTTTTTTAAGAATAAAAATATTCATATTGGAGACGATCCTAGGAAGTAACGGGCATATGGTCACCATATGTTGGGCAGGGAATTTTTCTGAAATACTAACTTATGTTCCTTCCCGATGATTCCTTCTGCTCTTAGGTTCTCTTCCCAATAACCAGAGAGGGTTTTATCTGCAAAGCAAAAATCTCTCTGCCCAGCTTTCATTGCTTTGCCCATATCATAGGGATTAGAAGATCAAAGATTGAGGTGAGAGATATCAAAAGACACCCCTGCCTACCTAACTCAAGTGCACTGGAAGGAGAGCAATGGGAAAGAGAAAAGACAGACATTGACAAGGGGTAGAACCCTGGGCTCTGCACCCAGTTCTTCAGCAGGTGGCTGGGATGAGACTTTAAAAGGAACAAAAATACCAAAAGATTAGAGGCAAGAAAGGCCTTCTGCACCAGGACAGATGTAAGGGGTAACAAGCTTCCAACGACCAGAACTTCAGTGGATGTACCAGACTGTGTGTGTGTGTGTGTGTGTGTGTGTGTGTGTGTGTGTGTGTGTGTGTGGTGGGGGCTTCCCAGGAAATCCTTCTTGTTGGCTCCAGTGTGTGGTGGAACCATAGAATCTCCATTGGAAAGTAACAGAGAGAACCACCAACCTGAAGGGACCACAGGGTAGCTTCCAACACCTGAGAAAGCCCAGGGACTCAGGCAAACCTCAGGGATAAAGGGCCCAGCGTCTGCTTCAGCAAACAGGTGGCCCTGTCTCCTGGTGCTCAGGCTACCTTACCCTGTAGTAGATGGAACCAGGAAGGAGTGGGATTGGTTCCTGAATTGACTAAGATGCTGCCAGCCCAGCCAACTGGAGGGTCAACATAGACATTTTATTAAAGAAAATGAAAGGGTCTCATTCTTGAACACATGTTTGGTAACCAAGTTGCATATATTTTAAAAGATCATATATAAAAGCTCTGTGTGTGTGTGTGTGTGTGTGTGTGCGTGTATAAGGCTTTGTTGTTGTTGTTTTTTAAATAACTAGACATTTAGGGAATAGGAGACTGTGGTCACTGTGCTGTAAACCTGAGTCTTTAGGTGGTTTTGAAAGGAAGAGAAAGTTATTCCTACTCCACTCCCCCCCTAAAAAAAAATAGCCAGGAAAAAGAGGGCCTCTGATGCTAGCAGTCATTTTCCAACATTAAAAAAAATTCCCTGAATCTAGTCATTCATTCATCTCAGGAAAATGTGGAAAAACTGAAAGAATGAGCAACGAAAAGAGAAATTACCAGAGCGGGGCCAGGGATGGAAAGAGTTGTGCAATCCCATCCGCTCCTCTGCTGGTGTAACACGTACGGAGGCAGTGTGTTTTGGTGGCTGCTGCTAAGGGGAGCCAGGAAGGGACCAGAGAGCTGGCTCCCTTGGCCTTTGTGTATTCAGGGCCCTGGTGCCTTGATGTCAGGAACAGATGCTTTATCTTGAAGGACGCTCTGGCAAGTCCTGTGTGCGCCTACCCACCCAGTTCACTGTTCGTATGGTGGAGCCATGGAGCCTCCTGCCACTGGAGACATGGCTGTGTAAACTTCTCTGGCTAAGGCAGTTGGAGCCACTGTGGTCTGCTCACCCTCTTGCTCACCCTCTTGGCACCCCTGAAAGCTTCAGGGGACCTAACTGTAAAATGAGAAGCATTTCAGGATCACCCAGGTCATACAACATGCTCTGGCCCTCAGGGAAAACTGGGACTCAGGTGGGAGGGTGAGCTCGGGCCTCCTGGGTGGTGCCCTCCATGAATGCTTCTCTCAGTTTGGCCTTCTCCAGTGTGTGCCTGCCTTTCTCTCTCTCTCTCTCTCTCTCTCTCTCTCTCTCTCTCTCTCTCTCTCTCTCTCTCTTTTTCTNCTCTCTCTCTCTCTCTCTCTCTCTCTCTCTCTCTCTCTCTCTCTCTCTCTCTCTCTCTCTTTCTTGTTTTTGTTTGTTAGTTTTTTGTTTTATTTTGTTTGAGACAGGTTTTCTCTGTAGCTTTGGAGCCTGTCCTGGAACTAGCTCTTGCAGACCATGCTGGCCTCGAACTCACAGAGATCCTCCTGCTTCTGCCTCCTGAGTGCTGGGAATAAAAGTGTGTGCTACCACCGCCCAGCTGTTTGTTGACTTTTTGAGACATGATTTCTCTGTGTAGCCTTTGCTGTTCTAAAACTAGCTCTATAGAGCAGGCTGGCCTTGAATTCAGAGATCCACCAATCTCTGCCTCCCAAGCACTGGGATTAAAGGTGTGTGATGTCACTGCCCGGCTCCTTCCACTGTCAAACACACCCAGGGACTTGTGCCCTCACACAGACTTCTGTTTGCTGTCCTGGAACCCCTGGGGATGCCTCAGGGCCTCCACAGCTGGCTTCATTTTTAAGGTTGCCTTGAAGTTTTTCTGACTCTGGGAAGCAGGGAACAATGTCTTGAAAGTCCCTCACTGGACCCCGCGAATGGGCAGAGTAGGAAGGGTGAGAGCCCGTGCGTAGTTTGGGGGGTTCTTATCAAATTTAAGCATTCTTTTGAACTGACTGGCTTACTTCTGCTCTTGGGGGGATCAAAACAGAAGCAGTTCATCCCGTCTCCCTGGACACACTCTCCAGTTTCTCATCTTCTAGATAAAGGAAACAGAGGAGCTGTTGTCATGGTAAGAACTGATCCAGCAGTGACAGTCCACGTAGCATCGTCCTTCCAACATGCCAGCCCCTTGATGGGTCCTGACTTAGACAATCTGCCAGCAGCCTAGCCGGGAGGGACATGTTTCGAAACAAAAACCAATACCCCTTACCCAGGCTGCATAGATCTGAAGACCCAGGCCAGGGTTTCAGGTCCACCTGACCCCCAAGCTCCCAGAGTGAGCTCCCACAGGGAAGGCAGAGAGATGGGGGCACTTTCCCAGCGGGGAAAAGACTAGACTGACATCCAGATGGCAGGGAGGTGAGAGGCAGGGCTCTGTTTTGGGGGTGTTGATGTTGTCTTTAGGGAAAGGCTGACAATTCCATTGTTCAAATGCTGCTGTTCTTACATCTGGCAAGTTCTGGCTTTGGAGGCCAAGGCTGCCCAAAGACCATGGAAAAGGGAAGTTGGTGTCACAGACTGGAGAGACAGGGTTATATCAACTCCCTCAATGTAAAGGAGGGGCCCATCACCACTCTGTCCCAGCCACCCCCATCTATACTTCCCAGACCTTCAGCTGAACCACATTTCCCACTCTGTCCATTCTGCTACACTCCGTGCTGCCCCAGCAGCTCCCGGGGAAACAGTGGGGTGGGACAGAGGCCCGGATGGCAGCTCCAAGGCAGCTGCCATAGCTACCCTGTCTCCAGAAGCCAATGGAAGGAGCACACAACAGTGCTACCAGCCAGGGGGACACTGGGCAGTCTCTCCAGTCTGTGGGCACTTGTTCAAAGTTTTGCTCCCAGCCCCCTCCCCCAGGGCTCTGAAGTGGACAAGGAGGGTTAAATGACTCGGGATGGCAGAAGCATGGATATCTGGGTGAAAAGCTAGCTGGGATAAACAGCTGCACGTTAGACTGGGCGACTTTGAATGGGGCTGAAGTCCCCGGTGGCCCCTTCCTATGTGTGGCACTCACTAGCTTAGTTTCAGATCTCTGAGAAGACGCTTGGGAGGAGTAGGGATGATATCCGTCAATGAACAAAACAGAAACAGTAGCTGACCAGAAATGAGGAAAACAAGCTACTCCCTACCCCAGGCCTGCTTAGAGGGATGGCGGCAACGACCAGTCCAAGTCAGTCCAGACCAGTATAACAAAACAAGGAACCGTCATTTACTTCCCTGAATGCTGGAAACAAGTGTCTGCTTGATTAGGTTCTGGTGAGACCTTGCTTCCTGGCTTGTCTAATGGCTGTATTCTTGCTAGAGCTCACAGGCCTTTCCCCAGGGCAGCAGTGTGCTTCAAGAAGTTCACTCTTCCTCCCCTAATAAGGCCACCAACCACACAAGGTTAGGGACCCACCCTCATGACCTCATTTAAAGCTTGATGACCTCCTAAATGCCGTGCCTCCAAAAACAGTCACTTTGGGAGTTGGGATCCAACACATGGGTATATGGGACACACTTCAGTTCCCAGCACACCTTCTCTGACCTCAGCGTTCTCAGTGTGACTTCATTAACACCATCACTGAGGCAGGATCCTGCCTGTCCTCCCTCACCCCAGCTGTCGGCCCTAGGTGGCAATAATCTATCTGTTGCCTTTCAGAGTTCTCAACTCTTCATCAGAGGCTCCTGGGTACCCTGTAAGGAGGCAAGGGTAGTGTGGATACGCCATACCAGTGAGCTGCAGTGCCTCAGAGTTGAGTGGCTTCCCACAGAGTGAAGTGGTCCATTTGCAGAAAAATAGATACAACTGGAGATAATGACACTAAGTGAATTAAGCCAGTGTCAGAAAGACAAATGTCCAGTTTTGGTTTTATCTCATTTGTGGCTTTTAGATTTTATATTAATACATAAAATAATATGTAGATCAAATACATATGGTTATATATAAACAAATATATGTATATCTGTCTAGGAAGACTAGGGGCACAGGCAGGAGGTGCGAGGGGCAGGGAAGGTGAGGAGAGAGAGAAAAATGAGAAATAAGTCCATCATTTAATATGTGCATGTACAAAAACATAAATAATTTTAAAAAGGAATTCAATGGCTTAAAACAATTATTCTATTACATTCCTGGATTTTGTGGGTTAGGAATCGGGCAGGGCTTGGCCAGATGGTTCCACTACTTGGGGCGCTGCCTGCATTGTTTTAGTGTTCAGCGGGTGGCAGATGATGGATGGGGGGTGCAGGGGAGTTCCCTCACAAGAAGAGCACCTGGCAGGGGTGGCTGGAGGCCTGGGTTTAGTGACTGTTGGCCAGAACGCTCTCTCTAGCATGGCACAGAGGTCCAATGCTCTCACGGGGTGCATTAAGGGACCTGAGAGGAAATGTAAAATGCCTTTGAACGTTCTAGAAGTTCCCATCTGCTGGATTCCTCTGATCTAGTCAGCTAATGAGACCAACCCAGACCTCAAAAGGAGGAGCAGAGATTGGTGGCCATCTTTAATTGTCTACATATCCTGTATCCACCTGCTTTTCGTTCCTGTAATAAACCACATGATACAGGCTATTTTATAGGAAAAGGAGGTTTATCCCGGCTCACACTGCTGGTTGAAGGTTGAGAGACTCCATCTGGCAATAGCCATCTTGTTAGCAGAGTTCTGAGGCTTTGACTTAGCAAGAGAGAGGAGTGCACATGTCTGCATCTGCTTGTAAAGACACCAGGACTCACATGTGGGGCTCTGATTTAACGATCCTATCAACTCCTGACCACTTTCCAAAGACCCCCTCCTCTAAAGCATCACGGAATGAAGTTTCCATGCTCTCCATATTCAACAACAGGAAATAACTTTCAACACAGGAAGCCTGTGAGAACTTGAACTGTGTCTAAGCCATGACCTCTTCCACAGAAGGAAGGGGGGAGCGCAAATGAAGATGTGCCAAGCCGTGACCTCTTCCACAGAAGGAAGGAGGGAGGGCAAATGAAGAGGTGCCAAGAGCCGAAGCAGGAACAGCAAGAATTTTGAAAGCCTCTGCCTGGATCATTTCTGAGAAAATTCCTTTGACTAACGGACATCACAGAGCTGGAGTTGAGGCCGAAAGCTGCGCTAGGGCTTCTGGGCAAAGAGATGAGCCACTGGAACCTTCCTTTATTTTCTTCTGAAGCTCAGGGCCTGTGGTGACCGTGATGATAACAATAAGTTCACCACATTGTGTGTGTTACGGGCTCAAAGGGGTCAGGGCCTTGTGGCCTCCCTTTTATTTTAATCCCGTTTGATTTGCCGTTCTTAGCCGTGACAGCTTCTCCTCCCACGAAGGGGCATGATTTAATCTTCTTCCCTTTTAATTGATGAGGACTGGGGTTGCTCTACCCACTGGAGCACAATAGAAGTGATACAGGGTTACATCTAGACTTTAGATCGTAAAAACAACTAGCTTCACCTGACTCTGTCTGCATGCTTTGGCACCCAGCCACCATGTCGCAATTAAGGCCTTACCCTCTTGAAGAGGGCCTGCGGCGTTCTTGCACAGCCAGGCATTTGCCAGTTGAGCAGGCCACCTTGGAGGTTGAGTCTCCAGCCTACTCACTCCCTCAGTCACTGTGGTCCTGGTGATTTCCTCTCCAACCTACCTTCCCCTCAGTATAGGCAGATGCTCTATCACCGAGCAACATCCCAGACCCAGAGACATCTTTTATTATTATTATTATTATTTAATTAATTATTAATTTATTTATTAAAGATTTCTGTCTCTTCCCC
>NW_026067940.1:4750194-4852906 GCF_014885135.2 Alexandromys fortis | reverse complement strand
ATTTTGGAGATCAGACCTTTGTCAGTTGCGGGGTTGGTGAAGATCTTCTCCCAGTCAGTGGGTTGCCTTTCTGTCTTAGCGACAGTGTCCTTTGCTTTACAGAAGCTTCTCAGTCTCAGGAGGTCCCATTTATTCAATGAGGCCCTTAGTGTCCCCAGAGACATCTTTAACTACAAACAACCTCGAGACCCAGAAGCAGAACTACCCAGCCACACAATAGAAATAACAAACATAAATGATTGTTGTTTTCTGTCACTGTGAGTGCATCAGCTGCCTAATACAAACCTATTCATGGGCAAGACATGGCTTGGGACCTGTAGTGTCTAGAAGACCGAGTGGACACTAATGGAATTAACAGTACTGGGCCATTTATTTGTTTGGTGTGTGTGTGTGTGTGTGTGTGTGTGTGTGTGTGTGTGTACCATGTGTGTTTCTGCTTGTGTGGGCAGTATGGCACACAAGTTATAGTTAAAGTAGTCAGAATATACCAGGTGTGCTAAGAGGAAGCCTTAGTTCCCAACTCAAAATTAGGGCAATTGACTAATAGTGCCCACTGTAGCTTGATGTTGAAATAAAATATTTACAAGTAGGGGTAACCAGCAGGTATGATTCATTTGTCCTGAAATAGTTCCCTGGGAAGACAGCTTTGGAGGGAAGGCTCCCTGGAGTGGCAGCTGTAGGGAGGGGGAAGTCTCTGCTCTGAGTGTGCCCACCCTCTCTCCTGCCTAGGCACTCCTTTTCTTCCCCTCTCTCCGGGGAGGCTGTTACTTAGCTAAATGGTAAATGTGGGACCTTTGTGTTATAGACTCAGGAAAAAAGGGGACAGAAGAAAGAGAAGGGGTGTACGGTTGGAGTGGCGTGGGACAGGGGAAGGGCAGGGAGGGACATCATCAGATATGGCATACAGAGAAATCGATAGGAAAGGAGATGCAGCCAGCCAGGGTGCTGGCCCTCAGCTCCAGCGTTGCTTTGGTGCTGGTGCACGGAAGGAACGGGGTGTGGTGCTTGGCTCCGAGATCAGACTGTTGGGCCAGTGGCTATGGGAGAGAGAGAGGCTGGGAGCCAAGGAACTGTTCGTTTGTTCCAGTTCAGTCATGACCTGGAGAATCTGGGCTGCCCCAGGCCCAGCTGTGTCCAGATGTAGAGCCCACAGGCTCGGACATGTCAAGGCCTGTTTGTTCAAGGCTCACTGCCCTCTCTGGTACAGTCCCCAGAGTGGCTCTGGGAAGGGAGGATCCAGGCAGGATCTTGACCTTCTCTTTCCAAGTTAGCGAAGCTGGGGCTTCAGGACGATGTGGGAGAATGACAAGTCTGACAGATCTGGGGGTGCATAAGTAAAGCCAGGACGGGAAAACTGCATGGAGCGGGAGGAATGTGAAGAGCGGTGTCTCTTCCCTGGAACTTCTCAAGGAATCGTGAGCTCCAAGGGTAGGGGCTGCTGGCCCGCCAGCATGTTTGTGTTTTAGACTTAGCACCGTTTCTGGCAGGTTGTGATGGCTCCATGAATCATGCCAGAGGGAAGGAGGGAAGGATGGAAGAAGAAAGACAAGAGCGAGTGGTGGTGTTGGGTCCCCCACTTCCCCTCAAAATTAATTGGCTGCCTAATTAAGACATGGCATTATTTTAACTGAAATCTAATTTCTCCTGGAGGCAGAGTAGGCATATTTCCATCCAAAGCTTCCGGAAGCCTGAATGTCTCAAGTTCTGTCATCTCCACTGCTTCAGCCTCTTTAGTCCCGGATGAGCTGCTGATTGAGGGTTAAGGAACCGCGTGGAATCTGATGGACAGACCTGAGTTTAAATCCCCACCACCACTACTTTACCCATGGTACTTCAATCAAGGATGATTAAACTACTTTACATAGACTCAGTTTGCTTTTTAAGAGGCCAGGGTTGGGCCACAACGATGGCTCTGTAGTTACAAGCACTTGCTGCTCTTCCAGAGGACCTGAGTTTGATTTCCAGCACCCACGGCAGGCAGATTACAACCATCTGTAACTCCAGCTCCAGGGGATCCATCCCCCTCTTCTGACTTCCTTGGGCATTTACACACACACACTAATAATTATAAATAAATCCTAACAAACCACACCAAAGGTGAGGTCCCTGCTGCAGTGAAGTTTTAAGGAAACAAGGCAGAAATTCCTGCCAAGGCGCCCGTCTAGAGCATCCTAGGAATGCCAATACTCTCCCTATTAGATAGTTCCTCCCGCCACCATTCCTTCAACTGCCTTCTACTCCTTCCCAGTATCTCTGGCCCGGGGCCTCCTGAGCTTTTCCAGACTCTGTCTCTGCTGCTGTGGTTGCCTTTGCCCTCTGCACATTTATCTGTACCCTCTGCTTCAACCTGGGCGGCGGGGGCAGGGGGACTTGGCAGTGTTCCCTCAGAGGCAGAGGCATGTGCTCTAAGGGAGAAGTCAGCCCAGAGCCCATGATTAGCCACAGGGAGAGGACTTTCGGGGGGGAGGGAGGAGGGAGAGGGAGCACTAATGCACATCTCTCTAACCTCTGCATACAGCCTATTACTTTGCTGGGAAGTCAAATGAAAATAAAACAAGTGGCTGCTCCCAGGTTCTGCGGCATTCCAGGGCCCTGCCTCCCCCAGCCTCCTACCTTGCTCCCATGCTGCAGGCTGCAAAGTTTCTCTATTCCCAGGCCCTCATTCTGTGCTCCTTGCCTTCCCACAACCATCCACAGAGCCAGAAAACTTCAGATACAGCAGATATCTCAACACAATCATGGCCAGAGGGGGAAGGATTGTACCCATGCCCAGTCCTCACCTGAACAAAGAAGCTACTCCTGTCCTTGAACTGCATTGTGCCCAAGGCTGGTTTGGAGGAGGACGACACACAGACCAGCACTGGCCTGATACGAGGTCAGCCTACCCTGACAGTCAGCTTGCTATGCGATCGGCACATGGCCTGGGTCACAGTTGGAGAAGGGACTCTGGTGCATGCTTAGGCCATGCCAAGGTCACCCTCATGCCAAGGAGAAACTGGCACGCTAAGGACTTGGGAACCTCCTTTAACGGCTCCCAAGCCCTCGGAAACAGAGTGAGCAGGACTGGCTGTTTGTCCACCAAGGGGCACCCGTGCACTGCGGGGAAGGTCCGACACGGGCTGCCAGCGTGGCTCTATCCAGGGTGAGGAGTAAAGGCTTGGGGAGGAGCTGCTTTAAGATGCCCTGGTGTGTGTCTTTCAGATTCCAGAACACGGAGGACTGTGCACCCCTGCTTGTCCAGAGAGGCATCTGGGGCTGGCAGCCAGCCCGGGTGTTTTCCTTCTTTCCGTTCGGAATGTCTCTGTTCTGTTTCTACATGTCTCCCTGGCGGAAGGCTGTGCTGGGACTGAGCAAAACTGGGGAACTTCCTGCTTACTTCAATGCCCCTGGGAAGTCACATATGTTGAAACATTCACTGAGCACCTACAAGTATCCAGCACTGTGCCAGTCACCAAGAGGGGGGCAATGGAACAGCCCTGATGTCCATTGGCCCAGAAGCTGCACACTTCAGAGCCTGAGCTGTTGTATATATGAACGGATTCAGGATCAGTATCACTGAAGGTCTGCACCCCCAGACCCCGAAGGCTGTGTGATGAGACAGGGCCTCATCTGCTTAATCGCATCCAATACCTGGTACCTCACCTGTCCTATGGGGAGGGGAATCTCGATACACTTTTGTAGAGTGAGTGAGTGAGTGAGTGAGTGAGTGAGTGAGTGAGTGATGGGTGGGTGGATGGATGGATGGATGAAATGAGGTTGTCCAAGATGGCTTCGTGGAGGAAAGATGGGTCGCACACATGCCCAGATCCCATCTGATCCCAGAAGAGCTGCTCTGACCTTCAATGGACCACAAAGCACAGAGACGGCCCCCCAAGACTTCAGCAACATGGCAAACAAGCAGAGAGAATCAAAGGAACACGACATGAGGACAGGGCCCACACAGCCCCAAAGCAGCCTCTACTCACACACATTGTTCCTCCTGTTCTCTAAGTGGAAGGGGAAGGCAGAAGAGGGCATGACCCCCAAGTGCTTCCGTGCCTCCATTTAGCGCTAACAACTTCTGATTACATTTGGAAGCATCCTCTGTGGGTGTCCGTTTCTCATTAGCCTGTCAGCTAATGGACTGGGGTCAGGCCTAATTCTCTTCATATAATTGCATTCCCAATTAAATGCCATGTCAGGTATATGGTAAGACTAGTAGGTAATCATTTCTCTATTTCATTAATTGATTGCTAATTGATCAGGCTCGCCTAGAGAAGGCGTCAAGCGGCGCTCACGGTCTCTGGCCTCAGTAGTGAATGGGCCAGAGGAACAGGCGCTCACAACTAGAGATGATATCAGTTCCATTTCAGCAAAAGTAGGAAATGAACCTGCAAAGGAAATGGGAGGCAGGATTCTGAGTCAACACCACACGCCTACAGACGGAAGCCATGTGAGGAGTACCTGGGCCAAGCCCTCCCTTAGGATGAGAAACCCAGACCTGGAAACTGAACTGATTGGTTCAAAGTCACAGGACATGGCTTTCTCAGCAGAACTTGATGTTCTCCTTGACCTCGGAGGCTCAGGGTCCCTCTCTATGTCATGCTGTTCTTTCCCGGGCATGGCTGAGCCTGTCCTTCATGCCTTCTCCCAAGAGACACCCTGATGGGAATATCTGAGTTCCAGTTCTGCTTGTGCTTCTCTCTGCCACTCAGTCAAGAAGCCTGAGCATCTGTCACCATGCTCCCTTGTAGCCAGCGTGAGCCTTGCTTATGTCTGCACGGTCCTAGCACTGTGCTAGGTGTGTGGTCTCTATGCAACGGCTTTCAGTAAGGCTCAGCTGCTGCCCTTCGTCCCCAGTCTTGAGAATTGTTCTGCTTTTCTGTTTTTGCTCTGGCTTTCAGGAAACCCTTGTCTACTTCCAACACTCTCTTGGAAGGCCAAAAGCTCAATTCTCTGCATGTGTTCAAGGTCCACCTTAAGGTAGGCATTTTGCTGGGCAATCATGCCAGTGGATAAGCAAGGCTGGGGTCTCCCCTTTTGCTCCAACTCGACCCAACAACCCATCCTTCCTACCACAGCTAGTGATGAAGGGTGGCAAAACTTTCCACTGGTCCCTTTCTTTGCCTTTCTTTTCTTCTTTTTGCTTTTGAGGTAGGGTCTCACTATGTAGCCCAGTGGTTCTCAAGCTTCCTAATGCTACAACCATTTGATACAGTTCCTCATGTTGTGGTGACCCCCAGTCACAAAACTACTCTTGGTGCTACTTCATTACTGTACATTTTCTGCTGTTATGAATCGTAATGTGAATATCTGATATGCAGGTTATCTGATATACAATCCCTGTGAATGAGTCGTTCGGGTAGCCACGCACATTGAGAACAGCTGAGGTAGCCTAAAAACTGACTTTAAATTCAGGGTCATCCTGCCTCTGCCTCCCAAGCGCTGAGATTACAGATGTGTGTGTGTCACCACATCTGGCTGCCTCTTCCTTCCATTTTGTTGTTGTTTTGTTTCCTTCCCAGGTTCCCTTTTCCCTCAATCTCCCCATCCATTCTTATTTCTCCTTCCTGTGGCCTCATGACAGTAACCATCCGTGTCTCCCGCCCTTTGTGTGTGGCTGCAGAGTGGCCTAGAGTCCCTCATGAACATCTCACAGGGCAGCTCAACCCTGCTGGACACCTACCCTGGTGGGAGCTTATGTCTGCCTGCAGCCTCGGCTCATACAGCAGCCCAGGCAGATAGAAACCAAACAGTTGGAGAGGGACAGCAGCTGCTGCTGCTCCGGGAACAAGGCGGTGGGGGAGGGGTTGAGGTTTCCTTCTCAGCCCCTCTAACAAGTGCCCAGAAGACCCTCGGGCTCCCCCCACCACTCTGTGGGAGGGATGGGTGCTTCCAGCTCTGCTTGTCAAATCCCCACTACCACCCCTGTCCCAGAGCTGGGCTGGCTTGGACTTGAAAAATTCCAGGGCAGGCGGAGACAGCTTTGCCTGGCAGGCAAACGTGGTGCCGGGAGCTACCGCCAGAGAGGCCCAAAGATTTCATTCTAATCCCCAAGCTCCTGGCTTGGAGGGGATCTCATAAATCAGAAAGGGACTTCACTGTTTTTAGTGATGTGTCCTTTCTTCTGCTGGTTGACAACTTTCGCTCTCAGATTTTCCCTCCCCCCCGCTGCTTCCTGGAGGTGGGAAGGCATAAAAAGGGACTGGAGAATCAGCAATGGAGGACAGGCACCATTGGTTTGGTTTAGCATGGTCCACCTATGCCTGTGCCCACAATTTGCAGATTGACTGGGCACCTCATTGCTATTCCAGCCTGGGGAACAGCAAGAAGATACATTCACAGCCAGGCTTTGGTGGCGCACGCCTTTAATCCCAGCACTTGGGAGGCAGAGGCAGGCGGATCTCTGTGATTTCGAGACCAGCCTGGTCTACAGAGCTAGTTCCAGGACAGGCTACAAGAAACCCTGTCTCGAAAAACCAAAAAAAATAAAAATAAAAATAAAAAAAGAAGATACATTCGCGAAGCATGTTCAAGGGCTTCAACACCATGCCATCTGTTTTCTTCTCCTGACAGAGCTGAGGATTAGACACTAGCTACCAAGACAACAGTGGGCAGCTGCATCCATCCGTGCCCAAATCCCTCCCTCCTTGCTGCCTGACACAGCATCTGGAGTCTGCCCAATGCCTCGGTGATAATCCCGCCAATGGTCTACAAGACTTAACAGATAGCCACATAGGCCATTCAGAGCATGGGCTCTGGCTCCCAGCTTGCTCCACACCTTACCAGCTGTGGGGCCTTGAGCAAGTTCCTCAGGCTGTCTGGGTACCCAGCTTCCTCACTATGAATAGAGGAGATGCCATCACAGTACCTGCCCCATAGGGCCACGATGGTGGTTTCCTGATTAATCTGGAGCCAGTGTTCAGAGCAGGTCAGTGTTTGCTTAACCAATTGCCCCTAGGACTGAAATACGGGACTACACAGCTGACGGCCCGTCTCTCAGTGGGCATCAAATGGCTGCTGTCCAGACGGCTGCTTCTCCAGGCTCTTCACTTGCTGAGTAGACATTTATGAGAATCAGTCCATGTGCCTCTGTGTTTGGTCTAGCGTTTGCTATGTGAGCAAAGCCGGTTGGTCCCTACACTTGTGGGATTTATAATAAACGCATAGACAGATACGTGCTTGGGGAGGTTTTTCTGTTTTGTTTTGATGACAGGATCTCTTTATGCGGGCCAAAATTTGCAGTGTTTGGCCAGATTGGAGCTTAGGGGTCACAGTCAAGCAGAGCATGATGAACAGAAGGGATTAGGGTAACGAAGCAGCAGGACCCTACTGGCTTACCAGTCCACTGACTGCTGGGCCAAGAGTAGCTTGGTGCGAAAGCAGCTGAAGAGAACAAGTGTGTGGAGTTTAAGGGCCCAGGGTGAGAGCTGTCAGTGCTTTAGGGTGGAGAGGCTGCTGTGGGATGAGACTAGAGAGTTAGGGTGAGCCTGTGGAGGGGTGAGCCTGTGGAGGGGGTGAGGCTGTGGAGGGGTGAGCCTGTGGGAGGGTGAGCCTGTGGAGGGGCTGGAAGGCTTACAGTCTCCTGTCTTGAAGACCACTCTGGGCTTTAGGGGTGTAAGATTTGGTGTGCCTTAGGTGGTGGTGGTATTTGGGTATGGGAATGGATTTAGGGGTGCATGTTTGGATGGGTCCCTTTACTGTGGATTGCGGCATCTGAGAAGATGGTGAAAAGGGGCTCGTCTGTTTCTCGCCATCTCTGAAGACTTCTTTTGAATGTGTTTTTCTTTCGAAAGCCTTGCGGTGATCTTAGCCCAGAGGACAAGGATGCTGACCGTGCTCAGGGCTCAGAAGATGCTGCCCCTGCCCATCTGTTCCCAGCACTGCGCCTTGCTTCTGCATGCTCAGGGTTCACCTCAGCTTAATCCTGGCTCCACTACTTACTAGCCATGATGTGCTCCTGGGTGAATTCACATGGTACCTCAGTTTCCCCTTCTGCAAAATGGCAACTCTTGGGTGGTACCTAACTATGGGCTACTTTAAGGATAGGGATGCAGCGCACTGTGGATGCTGACGGCTGTCCAGTAGAAGGGCGCCCATTCGCTTCTGCCCTCCTTGAAGTCATATTGTCCACTGAGATTCACACAGCATATCTGTGCAAGTCGCTCCGCGTTCCACCTCCACCGCTCCGAGTCAAGCAGCTGCATTCTAAACGCAAGTCTCGGCCTCAGCAGTGAATTTTCTGGTCAGTCTCATTTTGTGAGATGCAGCCTGTGGCGCCAGCCTGTCAGCCTCCTTTCTGTCTTGATGAGGGAGAGAGAGGTCGTGTGATCCATGCTGAGTTCAATTTTGTGACCACAGAAAGGGCCACGGATGGTATATTTACCAGTCCCCTGTCATCTGATGGAGTGGCCCCGTCTGGAGAGGTGAGAGAGGACAGACTGGAGCTGAAGTGGAGCTGGGGAGCCAGCAGACACCCCCTTGCTTGTGGGTAATTCAGAATGGGAAGCCTCCACATCTCCCAGGCCAAAGGCTGCCTTTCCTGTGAGTGTGAGGTGCAGGACCAGACAGATTGGCTGAAAGCCACTTGGTGGGTTAGCTGGTGACAAGGACAGGGCACGAGCCACTTCCCAGCTCTCTGCCCACAGGGCCTCTACATGATCTTTTCTCTTTCTGAGCTGCACTGTGGCATTCCCTGGCCCTGATCAGAGAAGGACCAGTCACTGCCCTGTCCCCCATCGTGAGCACAGCTGCCACCCTAGTGACCCCTGGAGGAACACCCCAACCTTTTCTGTGAAGTGAAGACAGCACAGCCCATTCCATACTGGTTGTGGGTCTGCACTCTGCCTTGATCACCCCAACTACGACCTTTGCAAGATCCTTATTTTCATCTCAGAATTGATCTCCTCTTGGCTATGACTAGTAGCTTCAGTGTTTGGACTTAGTACCACGTGACGTTCCCACGTGTTCTCTCTTCCATGGCCTTTTAAGGACAGGCCCACGTACCAGGAGGTCCTCCCTTCTCCTGCTTCCCAAGTACTCACTGGGCTCTGCCTGGAGCGATGACCTGGCACTCACAAAGGCCTGACAAAGCTGCCAAGCCCGGAAGCCCGGGAAGTAATAGCTCCCCGATTCTGCAGTCTGTCTGCCTGCCACCCCACCACCCCCAGGCGATGGCAGAGGAGAAGGACATGGTCAATGCCGGATCTGTGTGGTTGCTCTCGGGCCAGGCACAACAACACACCTTTGGTACCAGCTCCCAGAACTCATCCACTGCCTGCCAGCAGCCACTTTCTCAAGTTAATGTACTCCTTGTCCGTCATGTGTGCTGGGAGGGGTTTTCCCAGGGGTAGCTTCTTGGAAGAATTGAATTTCCCCAGTAGCCACTTTGTAAACAACTCAGCAAGCCGGGGTCTAGAAGAAGCCAGTGCAAATTAGCTACCCAACCAGGGCTCACAAATTAACCCCCACGGGAGCAACTTGTTCAGACTAAGGAATGGGGAACAAATTCTAGGAGATTCTTCTTTCTCTAGTTCCTCATTCCTCAAATAAATCTTGATTAACTTTCCAGCCAACCTACTGCTCTGCCTTGGAGAAGGTCAAAGGGAGATCAGGACTGCAGGAAGCCAACAGAGGAGAAAAACAAACCTTTGTACTTGTTTGTTATTTAATGCTCTATCTTTCCAGGTCACTGCGGGCACAAGCCCCACACTCTCTCCACGTTGTTATTTCGTGTTCAGTCACTCGTCACAGGTTCTGTGAGAGTCTACCTTGCTGGAGGCCAAGAGACAGGAGCAGCAAATTAGACCGGAAAAAGAGAAGTCTCAATAGCGAGACATGCTAAACAGGATCTATTAACCGCTTCCCGAGGCTGTGACAGCCTACCTGAGGCTGGGGTGTTTTGTAAAGAGGTTTGTTAACTTACGATTTCAGAGGCTGCGTCAGCCCTGATGAGGGTCCCCCTGGTCTGTGTCACATCATAGAGGGCACGTGTGAGAGCACGTGTTAAGACAAGAAGTCAGATGGCAAAAAGGACCAGTCTTGTTTTCCCCAATAACCCACTCTCTCAGGAACTACCTGGAGTCCTGGGAGCACTGTGTTGATCTCTTCTGAGGGCAGCGCCTGCAACGATCTAACCACTTTCCACCCGGTGCAGAAGAGTTTAACTGGGATTGCTCTGCACAGAGGATCGTGTTCCTCCCACAGCCATAAGCTGACAAATAGTGCCAGGGATGGGATAGTTCCCTTCATGCTTAGTCAGGGGCATCCGACCCACAGAATTCCCAAACAGCTATTGCCATTGCTGCTGGCTGTCCGTCAAAACGTGGTCAGAAGACTCTATTGCTGAAGACTCCACACGCGTTGGACATAGGACATAGAGAAATCAGTTTGGTACTGACCGAGAAGCTTCCTCTCTGCTGCTTGACTTCCATACTGATGGAAGGTGTTATGTAGCCTGCTGGAGTGGGAGGGAGTGAAATTCAGTGCTACCCAGCCATGAACCTGGAGAGCTACAATAATGACTGGATTGGCATAGCAGTAGTGGCATGAACGTTATGGGGGATAACCAATTGGTGTCTGATTGGACTCAAGGCCTGCTTCACATGCCCAGTACTGTAAGTCTCACCAAGAACCCGGTCTGGGAAGCACATACTCTTGGGATGTGAAGCTGCTGTGGATTCATGAGTTATACGCTTCAGTTTTTCCAGACCTAGCTTCCTGCGAAGCACTGAGGCATGCAGAGCTACCACATTCTCTCCCTGGAAGGAGCAAGCTCAGGGAAGCAGATAGAACTTGGTTTCCTCTGCACCCTTCCTAAGGCTGCCAGAAAAGGGGAAGGGTGAGGGCACGGACTCCTCAGAGCCTCATTTCCCCTGAAGATAGCTGGTGCAGACAAGGTCATCAGGAGTAGCCTCCAGGCTTACCCAGGAAACTCCCACAGCTGCCAGAGCAGATGGAGAAAACCCTGGCCATCTTCAGGCGGCAGGACCGAACACAGGCCAGGCTGAGGAGGCCTGGGTGAGACCTGTTCAGGCTGCTCTTGGGCTCCATGTGACAGATAGGGATGCAGAGAGTTGGGGTGTTCAGCTGCAGAGTATTTAACTCTGAAGGAACTTTGTCATAGGACAAGGACTAAAGGAGATCAATCTTCTTCCACTAACCTCTGAGTGCCTTCAAGACAGAGGATATCTGATTCGCATTTTCCCACCCCCTCTTCGGTTCCCCGGCCCTGAAAAGACATTCGATAAATATATGTGGAAGGAAGGCAGAAAGAAAGGCTATCCATTAAGGAGAGCCATGCAAGTCCTGCCTCTCCCCATGCCAGGCTCACCTTTCTGGAGACTGTTCTCAGAATGCTCCTTGGTTTCTCTCTTGGCCCTTCAGGTAGAATTGCACCTTACTCTCCTGTCTCCCCCAACCTTTGGCATCCCCGACCTACATCATCACTCATCGCCTCAACGGCATTTGGTCAACAGAATTAAGCATAGATACTTGAGGGAAAAGACCCAAGCTTGTCCCTTAGGCTGAGTGACAGGTCTTCAGAAGGCCACAGAGCAGGTAACGGAGTGAAGGCTAAGGAAGAAGAGGGTGGGATGGGAGTGGAAGGTTGCCCTTGAGAAGGGCTGTCTGTCAGATAAGCAAGGCAGGAATGTGCTGTCTGAGCATCCACAAAACAGCTAGGACAGGATAGAGACACCCCAACTCGGTCAGCAAGGGTTCAGGGCTCCAGCACATGAGAAGAGATGAGCCTCAGTGGTTATAGGGACCAGTGGTCCTGAAGAGACCCCTTCACCCCTCGGTCTTCTGAGTTCTCACAAATAAAGAAAGTCTGAGGGATAACTTTCAAAGATTTTCAAAGACTTAATGAAATTCTTATCGCATGGCAAGATTGCAGAGGATAAATTAAAATGTTGCGTGTTTTGCCTTTGGCTAGAATTCTATTAGCATGCCATCCCCACAAAGAAATAAATTACCTGATATGTAATGCAACTTAGTGAATAAAATCTTTCAAGATAGGGTCCTGAGGCCTTGTGGACCACACTGGAGTGCCTCCACTCTGCTCCTAAATTCCTTATGTCCCTCATAAACGCAAGCTGGTCCAAGCCCAGATGTCATATTCCTCTTGCTCTAGAGATGTCTTACTGGCCCTGTCTGCCTGTCAGCCAACACCATAGTCCTAATAACATCACCCCTAGCTGGGATGGCCCCAAGAGACCACAGGCCTTAGTCTGGGACAGAGTCAACAGATGCTATCCACCTGCCCTTTTGGCCACACCACACGCTTGTAGAGATATTTCATTTGTGTTTTAATAAATAAAGCTTACCTGAAGATCAGAGAGTAAAACAGCCACACTGATCAGCCTTCCAGACCAAGCAGGGGTACCACACACCTTTAATCCCAGAAGCCACACTAATTGCCGCAGAAACCAGGCAATAGTGGTACACTCCTTTAATCCTAGCACTAGAGAGGGATATAAAATAGGAGGAGACAGCTCTCAGTCTCAGTCTCATTCTGAGATTCCTGGAGGCAGGATCGCCATTTCAAACTGAGGTAGAGGTAGGAGCCAGTGGCTGGCTGTTTGTCTTTCTGACCTTCAAGCTGAACCCCAATTTCTGTCTCTGTGTTTTTATTAACCGTGCTATATTTGCTTGTCTGTGTTACCCTGATTGCATTACTCCTTCCTAAAAACCACCTTCTCTGGTTCTGTGGACTCATCACCCACTCCTCTGCTGGACATCTCCCCTGGGCCCCAGCGGATGTCTATTGCCATCTTTAAGCTCACAGCGGCCAGATGAGAGGGTCCCCAGGCCTGCGTGAGGTTCAGCAGACTGGCTGATGCTTAGTTATGTGTCACACCAGCCCTGACATCAGTGGTGCCACTAAGAAAGCTACTTCCTTCCTTCTTCCTTCTCTAAATCATGCCCATGTTCAAAACTAACTCACTGCACAGCAGTAACTCAGGCGACGGATAAAGAATTGTTAGGAACAGAAACAACACTTAGTCCCTGTTAGCCATCAGTGAGATGCTTCTAGCAAGAGACAATTATGCACCTTATTGACCCCAAGAAAGCAGGAGGAAAGACATCTACAGCTATCTGGAGAGCTCTCCCTGCCTGTGGGCACAGATCAAAAGCTGGGAAGGTCAGAGCATCCTTGGCCCTGGTACACAGTCTACTCAAATGCTGCGCCTCTCTGGAGTGAGGACAGATCACTCTTAGGCTCTGTTTTTCCATCTCTAATAGGCAATAATAGACTTGCTTCAAAGGATGATGCTGAAGATACAGTGAAATGATGTTTACAAGTATGGCTTATCTACAGAAGAAAAACAAAAGTAGAGCCGGGGAGGAGGGAGAGCCACCTTCCTGGCGGAGCGCAGCATGCTCTCACATCTAAATTAGCCATGCCTCCTGCTGCTTGATCAAGAGGCTGCGTTTTCTCTCTCCAGCCTGGTCCAAGTTGCCCGCCTCCCTGTACAGCCACAAGCATCTTCTTTAACAAACTCACACACCCTGCGGCTCCCACAATGCTCGAGTTCTCATCCCGTGCTCCAGCGCCATCACTCACCTCCATGGCTGGAGTTAATACTCGGATCCATACAGACACACCTGACTCCATCTTCCCCAGCCCTTCATCTTAGTGAATGTACCCCAACCCACAACATCTTTGGTCCCTCATTCCCCACGCCTTCCTGTTACTAAGCTCTATAGCATCCACCTTTGGTACTCTGGGCCGTCATCTCCTGCTTCTGTGACCACTGGTATTTCATGCCCAACAGAACTTACCCTTTTACTTCTCAAACCTTCATTTCAGGCCAGCCACGTGCCTGGCCCCTGCTCCTCTAGGACACACATTCAATATTCTAGCCTTGCTTGCAGTTAGAGGGAAAATGCCACCCAGTTTTGACCAATGAAGTATAAAGACCGATCTATAATGGGCTTCTGGAGAAGTTTTGTTTTCTGTTCTCTTGCTTTGAATAAGACGATCACATCTGAAGCAGAGGTCCCTGTCACCAAGAGGGCGATCAGCAGAACAGATGGCCACTGTGTTGAGGGTGGTGAAGCAGAGGATGGAACATGCCTGGATTCTAATGGCATCACCGAGTAGTCCAAGTATCTTCAATGATACCTTGCTTTCTCATTCCTGTGAGTGAACAATAAATGTCTTGACAAGTTTGAGGATCTTTTAAGTTTTCTCTCACCTGATGCTACAAGGCTTCTGGCTAATATAACCCTTTAACTAGTCTCTCTTGGTTTAGCCATGTTTTGCCCTTAATTCATTTGCACATATAATCCTGGTGTTGACATTACCTCTCGTGTGTGCTTCCCATGGCTTCCCATCCGGTAGTGTGTAAGTTACACTTCTATAATCAGCTAATTTGACACAACTAACTGCATGTACTTCCATCTGTTCGAGTTGGCAGGTGTCTGTTGTCCCCTGTAGGTCAAAGGACCACAGTGGCACTCAGTCCAAAGGAGTCATCTGGAATCCAAATGCCAAGCTGAGGTGAAGTTGAGGACACCCCGGATCCACAGGGCCTTCTTTCCATCCCTGTGGGCTATCCTACCAACCCGAGATGGACAATCTTCACTGTCACCCTGAAGGTGAGTGACTGTCCCATGGCCTGGGGCCCTGGACTGAATGGAAAGAGAAAGCGTGAAAATGCAGGACTTCATCTCTTTGTTTCCTGCCTGTGGATGCAGTGTGACCAGGTACCCCACCTGCTGTCACCAGGTCACTATGCCTTCCCTGCAGGGACGACCTGCACTTTTAAACTGGAAATCCTGGAACTTCCTCCCTGGAGTGGCTTTTGTTCTGTATTTGGTCACAGCATGGGAAATGTCACTAGCACAATGCCTTGTTTGTGGCGCCTCACACTTGACTGCCTCGTCCCTGTCTGATGCAGTGACACCCTGCTGACACAGGACCCCGTGTTGGCCTTGGTGGTGGCTCTTTAAGGCTAAGGTAGTGCCAAGAGTGCAGTTCTGTTAGCCTCTACCTGCCTTCCTTGTGTTTGGGTTTGTTCAGTTGTGTTTTTGTTTGTTGTTTGTTTAAGGCAGGCCTCATGTATCCCAGGCTGGTCTCAAACTTGCTATGTAGGCTGGGATGATCTTAAGTTTATGATCCTTCTACCTCCATCTCCCAAATGCTAGGATTACAGGCATACTTCTCCACACTGGGTTTATGCAATGCTGGGGATGAAGCCCAGGGCCTCACACGTGTTAGGCAGATACTCCACCAGCTGACTGTGTCTCCATCCGATGTTTGTGCCATCTAAGCCCGATCTTTAGTACTCAGCTACTGGGCGTACAAGATCTGTCAGGCCTAGGTACGGTGCTGGTCTGAATCATTTTCACCCCAAAGCTCTTTAGGGTCACAGGCTTAAACCCAGATAACAACACCAGGTTTTACTTTCTAGAAATTCTCCCTGACCCTGCATGCCCCTGTGCTAGGATCAAGTTCATATGTGTATACACCTGTGTGTGCATGTGTGCAGCTGTTTGCGTGAGTGCGTGCGTGGTGTGTGTGTGTGTGTGTGTGTGTGTGTGTGTGTGTGTGTGTGTGCTAGACTATGGCTAATTCCTGCCTGCTTTCCCAGCTTCATTTTTTGCTGCCTGCCTCTGTCTCTTAACACCACAGATGTTAGTTTCCATATTTTTTATCATGGGCATCAAATTCTTCCTCATTTTTCAATGCAAATTGGTTCCTCCCTCTGCCAGCTTGGATTATCAATCATGCATCTTCACCTAGTGTGGCGGTTTAAAAGAAAATGGCCCCCAAAGGGAGTGGCGCTATTAGGAGATGTGACCTTGTTGGAGTAGGTGTGGTCTTATTTAAAGGAAGTGTGTTCACTGTGGAGAAGGGATCTGAGGTCTCATATATGCTCAAGCCACACCTAGTGAGACAGACCACTTCCTGTTGCCTGCCAGTCAAGATGTAGGACTCTCAGCTTCTTCTCCAGCACCATGTCTGCCTCCACGCCACCATGTTGCACCGTGATGATAATGGACTAAACCTCTGAAAATGCAAGCCACCCCAATCATGTTTCTCCTTTATAAGAGTTCCCGCGGTTACAATGTCTCTGCACAGCAATGGAAACCCTAACCTAGATACCTAGCTAACTCTTACTATTTTAGGTCTCCAGCTAAGTGTCACCTCCTTAGGCACCTTTATTTGACTCTTAGATTTCTTCTGGATGTAGCAAGGTATACCATTTTCTTTACCAAGTTAAAGCCTGTCTGTGTTGTTCACCGCTTGGTAGATGACTGACGGTGGTCAGGTGTGGTCCCCACAACCTCTCTTCTGTGAGTAGGGAAATGCTCAGCCTACAGCCCTCCCTGGACCCTCTGAACTGGGTCAGCTGTCGCCCACCTCATCTCATTAGATCTCTCTCTCTCTCTCTCTCTCTCTCTCTCTCTCTCTCTCTCTCTCACACACACACACACACACACACACACACACACACACTTACTTCTCTGTCCTTTTACCCACGACTGGGATTCCTCAGGCAGTCATCTTTGTACCCTCCAAGAAGAACACTCGGTGTATGGCAGGCTTTCAGGCATGTTGACTTTGTAGATGACTAAGTTCTTAGCGAGAGGAATGCTGGGAGCTCTGAAGGCAAGGACTGGTGTGTGTATGGGGGTGGTAACTTAGACTGGAGGCTGCTGGGGAAACTCTCTGCCTAACCAGTCTGGGGAAGTGCATAGAGGGTTCTGTGTTTCCACGAACACGTGTGTATCTATCTGCATGTGTACCCTCAGACTGAAAAGAAAATCAACAACGTGAAGTCCCCTAATGGCAGGATATGGGGAAGGCAGATGGCCTCCGTCCTAGAGGCCCGCACAGCAAACCACAGCGGCTCTTTCCAGAACTCCCCGTGGGGTTTGGCTCAGCTAAGCAAGCTCAGGAGCCAAGTTTGGCAACAGAGGATGAAGAGAACTAAATGGCTCCACCTAAGAAATGAGAGGAATTTTAGCTTTTATACCTAAATGGGGGAGAGGGAAAATGTTTTCTGAATATTGGTGCAGGAGGGGGAGGGGGGTCCTGAGCTGTGCAAAGGACTGGCGGGTTTTTAAAGCTGAGGCCAGAAGCGACTTCTTGTTAATGGGTTTGTGTTTGCTATCGTGTATGTCACTCGCAGAGCTTGCCACATTGCAGAGCCTGCGGGAGCTTCCCCTGTGTTCTCTGTCTGGATGCAGGAGGCACGGATCAGGGCAGCTACCAGAGGTGGTGGGGTAAGCTTGGACTGAAGTGTTCATCTAAAGCAGGGGTGCCCCATGGAATTGTGGGGCAGCCTGAAGGCGCATTTAGACTTGTTGGAACATTTGTTTTGATCTTAGGACTTGAGACCCTCTAGTCTTGAAAGGCATCATGCGACAAACCCACCCGTGTCACGGGCTTTTACGACATAGTCGACAGCTGTGTTACCGTCCTCCCTGGACATGGCCTTGACCTCTATGGGGATCTGCATTAAGAGGTCCGCAACCGTGTCCTTATTAGACACGCATGTTGCTGAGTGTCCAATGATCTTACTTTGCTTCCTCACTAAAGCCCTTCCCAACCCATGGGCAGAGGCCTTCTCAGGACCAAGCCTTCCCTGTTTCTGCCTACACTTCCTGCCTTCATCTTCTCCCTGTCTTGCCTCTGCCTGTTTTCCTCTCCTCTTCCTCTGGCCCCAAGAAGAGCCAAAGCCTAAACCAAGAGCATGAAAACAAAAAATAAGGTCACCAGATGTGTCCCACTCCATCCTCTGGCTCCTCAGCCCCCCCCCACAAGTCAATAAATCCTAAGTGTATCTACAGCAAGCGCCTGGCATCCCCCCAAAACCCACTGTCCCCCTGCCTGATAATAAACCTGGCTGAGGTGCCCAAATGAGTGTACCACACTACCCACCCATGTCTCTAGACAGTGCACACAGACCCCCCACTGATTTCTCCCACCCGAAGTGAGAGGTGATATTTGTGTACCATGGCTACCCTACAGGCTTCCTGCTCCTCGTGTAGACATGACCTGTCTGGGTAGAGAACTCTAGTGCTCTGAGAAAGCACTCTGTCTAGGCGCTGGAGGGCTGAGGAACCAGCAGCTCTGTCCCTGCTCCTAGGGGGCTCCCTGGAGCTGGCCCTCACCTGGACCTGGAAAATGGCTGGTGCTCCAGAAGGAACGAGCATCTGGGCTTCTCATCACAGACTGTTTACTGGTTGATTGGCATGGCAGGTTAACGGCTCCACAGCAGCCCACTCCCTGCCAGGGACTTTCAGGAACAATTTCTCCAAGCCAGTGTGGCCCAGTCTGGCCATGGGCTGTCCCCCCTTCTTCACCAGCCACGTGGATGTGACTCATGCAGGCGCTCTAATTCCCTGCCAAGAGCAGCTAGGGGACTGCCTGCATAAAGCTGGCACGATTTAGTTCAGGAGCAGGGGCAGTTCAGAGTCTGTTGCAATCCAGTAGGGCTCTGCACCCCTGCAGGCTACTGCTCCCCAGGTTGATTGCGACCCAGGCCCAAATGAAGCAGTGTGCCCCTGGTGCTCTTGAGAAAACTGCCCCCAGCACCCCTAGTTTTATCTTCCCTCCCATAGCACGCAGGCCAGTCAGAGCCCTATAAAGGGGCCTCTTGTTTTTCCCTGGAACAGAACATGAGTAGCCCATGTGAGCAAAGTGCTCAACCTTGCTTTATTGTCATGAACTTCCCGTGAGACAGTAATTATTTATTTTCTATTTCAAAGAAGAAAAAAATTAAAGATAAGACAGAGCACAGGGTTTTTTTTTTTTTTTTTTTGGACAAAAATCTACTGCTTTTGTAGCATTAAAATGGAGACTGGAGGCTGTGGTGTACTTGTCCAAGCCCATAGGAGATACGCCGAGAGCAATCTCCTCCGCAAATGGGGTGATGTAAAGGCCCTGGTGTGGTTAGGTCATAAAGGGGCAAGGGACTTATGGGGAATTCTCTGTACTTTCTAGTCAATTTTGCTTCTAAAAGCCCTCCAAGAGTAGCTCATTCAATAAATCCATTTTAGTAAACTTTTAAAAAGGAGATTTATTAATGATCAAATAGCAAGCACTTGGTCTGGGGTTTAAATCCAGGCAACTTCCTTAAGTAGTTCATTTTCTTCCCCGCTAGGGTGTCAAGAGGAGACAGCAGTGATTCCTTGGTTCCTGGAGCTTTCCAGGACGTTGACATTCATGGCTCCTCCCTAGACCTGTTATCGCCTGCCCCGCTTTCCATACCTGAGCCTACAGAGCCTCTAAGTGGTTCTTACCGTGCCGCAGAGTACCAGCACAGACATTACATCAATACCTGTGGGGGAGCATGTGTGCGTGAATGGATGAACCGATGGGGGGATGAAGAAAGAGAGGCAAGGAAGGAGGCTAGAGGGAATACAGGAAGGAAGAGTTGGAGTGAGGAGGGAGACAGGGAGTGCGGGGGGGGGGGGGCAGAAAGAGGCCGGTAGGGAGGAAGGAGGATGGGGAAAGTGGGGTGACTACAGGGTGGGAAGGAGAAAGGCTTCGTGTTCTTCGTGTTCCTGGTTTGATAGCAGCCCTTTGGTCTTCCTGGGCACCGAAAGCCCTTTCAGTTACCTCCTTCTTCCCTCCCTTCCAGCGCCTGAGTTCCATCCACTGCTCCTACTATTCCCCATGAAGACTTAAGCCCTTCGGTAAGAATTGCCTGCCCCAGTTCTACAAAATCAGTGTGTTATTTGGGCAAAAGAGGGAAGAAGAGAAGAAATGGAACAATCTTTGCTTTGGAAATTCAGCTAGTTGGCCTTATTCGGAATAAGAGTGCCTTCAGTCTCTGGCCACAGGCGGGCAGCGGAGCCAAGAGTAACACCGGATGCCGAGATGCTGGGAGGAGGCCTAAAAGCTTCAGAGGGGATGCCAGGGTGGGGGAATTTGAAGTCCAGAAGGCAGTGGTGGGTTCATCTCTGGGGAATGAATCCATTTCCTCAT
The DNA here is from genome assembly GCF_014885135.2 of Alexandromys fortis. NCBI lineage: Eukaryota > Metazoa > Chordata > Mammalia > Rodentia > Cricetidae > Alexandromys > Alexandromys fortis. The sequence goes on along the minus strand of NW_026067940.1, from coordinate 4,832,979 downwards.
CTCTGTCCAGACCTCTTATCCTCAGGCTAAGACCTATTGAAGAGCATTATCTAGAGGGCACTAGGAGATCAGAGAATGTCCTAAGGGGAGCCAGAGGCTGTCTCGTGTCCTCAGCACCTACTTTAGTTCACGACACATGAAAGAAGCTGGGGTGAAAAAAGAACGGGTAACCTTCTTGCCAAGAGCTTGGCCCTGCTTTTCTGGTTAGTTCTAGCTCAAACTGAAGCAGACAGTGCAGCCACTGATGCAAACCTTAGGAACAAGGCTTCCTGTAGGAGCAGCGCAATGCAAGGCTTAGAACCAGGTAAGGGTAGCTAAGAGAGCCTTTGGCAGAGCTCACCTGTGGAGTCTAAAGGTGTGCACAAGAGTCACACCTGGGAATTATTTGACTGAGGCTATAGACCATGAGTATCAAAGTGACCTGGAAGGTTGCTGAGTTGTGTACTGTGTGATACACTACATGTACTATATCAGTAAAGACTATAGTGACCTTAACCTTAAGGCTTCTGGAGACAGGTTAAAGGTTCCTTTAAATAGGCTTGACTGCAATAGATTATGGAGGAGAGGAAGCCAAAATGCTCATTTTTATTCTGGTTACATCTGCCCAGAAGACAATATTTCTTGTCTAATATTGATTCTTTACTTCTTTACAAACCCCCTTCAAAACAAAAAACAAACAAACACAAAAAAACCCAAAAAATATATAAAACACAATTTGTTTCATTAACAAGATGGATTTACCAGACTCTCTTGCAGCTAGGAGTAGCTGTAAGACACCACTCTGATCAATGATGATTCTGCATAAGCTGCCAAAGAAAGCCTGGACCTCTTGATATAGATCTGTCCATGTTTTATTATTATTTTTCTTTGTTGATATCCACTTTTCTTCTTCTAGCCAGAAGCACAAAAGATGATGGAACAAAAGTACTGAAGCTGTTACCCTAGGCGGTCTGATGTTCTGCCAAGTAGGGTAAAAAATAGAAGTCAAGGTAACACGGATTCTGTCACCAGCTAAGTAAATCCCCTCCAAGCCTGTGGTTTTCACCAAAATGAAGCTTGAGAAAATAGGGAGTAATATCACAAACCACAGCAGCACACACATATCAGGCTGGGGAGCATTGCTTCAGCCTTAGCTCTCTGGTTCCTGATGCCTGGGGGGTGTCCCTCCATCTGTCTCCATGCTTGGAGGTGGGCTCTGTGGCTGACTACAAAGGGGCAGGACTCATGCAGGGGATGTTCTATAGCTGGACTGAGGGAAGGAGAAGGGTCATGAAGTTCATTGCTACTCCCTACTCCTGGCCCACACAGGCATGCCCTTGTTTCCCACCTCCAGGCTGTAACTTACTCCTGTGCTCATTTTCCCTGGGGTTAGAAAAAAGAAAAGGAAAAGTTGTCAATACCAGATTCCCTGTTGGAACTCCCAGCTCCTACCGACACACACACACACACACACACACACACACACACACACACACACACGTACTTCTTTACTTACTGCTGACCACTTCTAGACATTTGCCAGACTTTACTTTTTGTAAAAAATTGTCCATGTCTCCTTTTTGTGTGTGACTCACTGAGTTTAATGAGAGGTTTTGCCTAGCATGGGTGGAAGGTTATTTACTGGAACAAGGGGGAACTTAGCAGTAGCTACATCACTGAAGAAAATGACACCTTCCCCCAACACCCTTTAACTGACAGTAGTTCATCACGGAGGATGGTGCCTCAAGGGCCCCTACTCCATCTCAGTCATGTGCAGGTAATCACAGAAGCAGTGAATCCTGAGTGGGGAGGCTTCATTATGGCCCCAAAACATCTTTTGATGCAGATCTACCCATCCTCAGGCTCTTACATTATTTTTTCCTCCTCTTCCCTGATGTTTCCTGAGCCTGGGAAGATAGGTCTGAGCAACCCACCATCATTCTTTTATTCTTCATAATTTTAGCAGTTATGACCTATATTAATTGCTCTCTGTTATAGTAAGAAGCTTCTTTGAAGAAGTCTGATACAGTACTAACCTATAGGTATAAAAATGAGTATTTAGAAGGCATATTGACATATGACATATGACAATTGACATATGACAATTTAATGAAACAGTATTAGTAGGTTCCCCTAAGGCCTATGACACTCCCCCCACCCCACCCACAGGTCCTTAACTAGGTTTACAGAACCAGGCATGCGTTCCTTCCTGTGGAGCAAGCCTCAAATCCAACCAGAAAGTGGTTGGTTACCACCTTTAATAGTCATGCCACTATTGTACTGGAGGGCATATCTTTCCTAGGATGTCATTGTTGTAGCATGTAGGATTTGGCCGGGTAGATTACTGGAGATTTCTCTTCTTTAGAAGCCTACCTAGCATCTCTTGGCACCATGAAAGCTAGCCAGCAGGGAGAACTCTTTCTCCCAGCAGGGAGAGCTTGATTTCTCTGTGAACGGTGATAAAAAGTGTGTGTTTTCTCAGCAATAGGGTCTTAATAAGCTCTGGTGGGCAACCAATAGCAATGGCAATAGAGTGCATTGTTTTGTGGGACTTCCTGACCAACGATTTTTGGGGAGGTCTTTAATACCTGGCATGAGTATTTTCCTTTAATAATTCATAGTTTCTAAGAGGAACATTATTCACCCACGGGCAGTACCTCCATTCTAATATCATATATTTCAATATACTTATAAATTAGAGTAGGTTTCCATATGACTTTTTCGTATGTCCTTAGTTTTGATTATCACTCCCTCCCACTTCTTTATCCTCTGACCCACTTCCCGCTTAGGCCTTTGTCTTAGGCTTCTATTGCTGTGATAAAAGTTGGCCAAAGGCAACTTGGGGTTTATTTTATTTTACACATCCAGGTGATAGGCTGTCAGGAGCCATTTCCCCTCAATCATTACAGGAACCATCATCCTGGGGAGTCTGCAGGGAACCTCACACCCATAATTATGTTCTATTGACAGAACGCCCCTCACCCAATTAACTGTTAATCTGTTAGAGGAACCCGCCTCACATTCCAGCTATCCAGGGAACTAGGTGTGGCAACTTGTGACTTCTGGCCTACCCTGCCCGAATGTAACCTCTTGGCCTACGTGACCACGCGGCGAGTCCAGTTGCCCTGCCCCCCATTCCTTACCATATATAAGCAGCAACCATGACCCTAATAAACTGAGGCTTTGACAAATCTGCTTGGCCTTCTTCTTCTGTCTTAGCTCATTCCCTTCCAGGTAGCGCCCCTCCGAGACCCTGGAATAACTGATTGCAGGGTGGGTTACAAACCCCTAGACTGAGTAACCAACCCAAACGCAATCGACAATAGGCTGCCACTGAATGAATTCAGGGCATGAACTCAAGCAGGGCAGGAATCTGGAGTCAGGAACTGAAGCAGAAGCCAGGGAAGAGTGCTGCTTACTGGCTTACTCAGCATGGCTTGCTCAGCCTGCTTTCCCATAGCCCCCAGGACAACTCCTAGGCTAAGAGTTGAAGGCGTAAGTCACAAACAATCCCACACCAGTTTGGAATTATGATGAATAGAATGGTTATTTATTTAAGGGGGAAATAATATGGGTCCTCCCACATCCATCATCAACCAAGAAAGTGTACCACAGGCTTGCCCATAGGCTAGCCCTTTAAGAGCATTTCCTCTATTGAGGTCCCTCTTCTAAAATGACTCTCTTTTGTGCAAAGTTGACAAAACTAGCCAGCGCACGTTTCTGCTCCTACTGTTCCACCCTCCCCCTCTTCCCACCAATGTGTCATTTTAGTCCCACCTCTTAAGCCCCACCCACCTCTACTGAGCCCCTTTCTGTCTTTCCGGCCTTTACCAGCACTCAGAGGTAAACACAGTACTCTACAAAAGTGTCGCTAGGATCCACAGACGAAGGAGAACAGATGGCTCTTGTCTTTCTGAGGCTGGAGTGCCTCATTTGGTGCAGTATTTTCCAGTATTTTCCAGGTCAGTCCATTCTCCCGAAATGTTCATTCTCCTTTACCAGTGTGTAAAATGTCACCGTCATGAATACCACAATTCCATGATCCATTGATCTACACAGACATTTGGGCTGGTTCCACTCCACCTCTTCTGTCATTAGAGTCACAGTGGACCCAGAAATTTGTTTGTTTTTTTTTTTTTTCTGTCTCCAAGTCTCTGGTAAAGGAGGAGAATGTCGAACCCCTTAGCAGCATCATGCCTCTTAGGGACGTCCTTCAGAAGGACAGTGGAAGCCACGGTACTGCTTCTGCTGTGCAGTCAAAATGCCTAACCCTGAAGAGAGAATTAGATGGGTTGGGTTGGACTTTGCCCTTCCAAATTAGCTAAGACCAAACAGACAGCATTTGGAGGAAGGGGTGGCTGTCAGTCCTTCTGTCACCAGAGAAACGAAAGGCTCATGGGTGCTACCGCTCTGGCAAAAGCCTAAGGGAGCCAATGAAAAGGAGTAAGAATAAACAAAAGAATGCCAGGCTACCAGTCTTGAAGCCAGATGTGACTCTGGAAATCGCTGCCATGAGGGAGAAAAGCAGCTGTTGAATGTCATGCCCCAGGGCAGTGATCCAGTGTTGTCACCTCAGGAGGCTTTGCTAGGCTTCACCATTAGAGGCAGGAAATAACACAGCAAAGGGGGAGGATACTGGCCATAGCATTAATCTGTTCCTGGCGTGGGGCTTGAAGAGCGATGGAGCCTACTGACTGGTTCTATCTGTGATGGGATTTTAAGAAAGATGTGGCAGATGAACTGTTCTACTTAGCAAAATGTTTTCTGCTCTGGTGAAGCTTGAGAACAGCGAGCAAGAGACAGACTGAAGAGAAAGTTATCTACCGGACAGAGCCCGGAGTCCATATGAAGCCCCACATTTTCTAAGTAGTGGCAAATCTGAGCTCTGTTCTAATCCTGCTGAAGGAGGGCTGGAGTGCCCAGCCATCTCCTGGGATGCCATCCCTTGGTTTCCTGGGTGTCCCCCTATCCCTCCCGCTACCCCATTAGAACTACTAAATAAATTCCACAAAGCTGTAGAACACGGGGCCATCAGGGTGACTGAGTGGGTGAAAGCATTCAATGTGAGATTGGGCTCCCCATTCCACAAGGTAGGAGAGAACAGACTCCCATAGCTTTTCCTCTGACCTACACACACACACACACACACACACACACACACACACACTGTGGTATTCTCCTCCTCCCTTCGCCCACCCAACTACCAAAAACCAAATTTAAAAGAAAAAATTTTAATTATAGGATACAACGTCAACAACAAAAATCCGTACACTTTTACATACAAATAATGACCTAGTGTTTTTATATACCAATGATCTAGAAATCAAGAAGAAAATCCCCATTGTGGCGACTTAAAAATAAAATTCTTGGGTCTAGAGAAATGGCTCAGCAGTTTAGAGCACTCACTGTTCTTACAGAGGACCATGGTTTGATTTCCCAAATCCACATGGCAGCTCACAGCCATCTGTAACTCCAGTTCTAGGAGATCCAGCATCTTCTTCTGCCTTCCAAGGGCACAAGGCATGCAGGTGGTGAACATGTATGTATGCAAACAAAACATTCATACACACACACACACACACACACACAAATAAATAATCTTTTTTAAAGATTTTCTGAGACAGGGTTTCTCTGTGTATCCCTGGCTGTCCTGGAACTCATGCTGTAGACCAGGCTGACCTTGAACTCAGAAATCTGCCTGCCTATGCCTCCTGAGTGCTGGAATTAAAAGCGTGTACCACCATCACCCAGCTATAAGTAAATCTTTAGCAATTAAAAAGAAAATTCTTAGCAATAAAGCTAGTCAACAAAATGAAAGAGGTTGTCTGTGTATCCTACAACAGTCTGTTGTACGCCTTGAGGATATACAGTAAGATTTATGGAGATGGGACTGGAGAGACGGCTCAGCAGTTAAGAACACTGGCTGCTCTTCCAGAGGAGCCGGGTTCAATTCCCGCCATGGACATGGTGGTTCACAACCATCTGTAGCTCTAGTTCCAGGGGCTCTGACGCCCTCTTCTGGCCTCCATGGGTACCAGACATGCACATAGTGCACAGACAAACATAAAATAAGTAAAATGTTTAAGTGATTCAGAGGCGTAGAGTTGAGCTGAAAAAGATGTAAAGTTTTTCTAAGCAAAAATCCAGAGACTGAGAGGATGTCCTGACCCAGAGCCCAGCACCTCCATCCAGCTGCTGACGCAAGCTGTTCCTGAGGCTTTCTGTTCTCCCTACTCCCAGGTGAACAGATGTTTTTCCTTCCTTACCAACCTGGCTGTGGGACCCTCTCCTCTGATATTCTTGAAAAACAAACAAACAAAAAAAACGTTTTAAGCAGGATTGTTTTTGCTGCTGCTCTTGATAAAGGAATCTTGCCACGGAGCCCAGGCTGGCTAGTATTGTTGGAGTCTGCCACCACACCCAGCTTGTTTAGATGATTTTATTGTGCAGCTGACTGCAACAGTTTTTATAATGGAGTCCGGATATATTCAGATTGAAGCTGGAAGGGGGAATGAGAGAGTCAGTATCTAGGCTGGCAAGTGGTTATAAATATTTGGAGATGAAATCAAGAGAGAACAGTGATAAAATCCCTTTAATAAAGTAACATTTAAACAGAGATTCAAAAAAAGCAAGGGAGCAAGCAGCCCCTGGCGACAGCTGAGGGGAAAAGTCAGAGAAAGGGAAGCACAAACACGAATGAGCAAGGAGGGGATGTGCCAGGTACCAGGGAGACAGACTTGGGAGTCAGAGTGTGCGGAAATGGCCGGTCATCGGTGGTCTTTAAGCTACAGACATTCGATTAAAATTTAGACATGTAAAGGGGTGAGAAAATACAACCTAGAAAGAGAACAATAACCAGACAAAAATGGCATAGATGTCAGAATTAACTACACAAACACATAAGGACAAATAGACCGTCTGTCCGTGAAGGCAGGAGAATGCAGTGAGGAGAGATTTGGGGCGGCAGAGCCTAGTTCACTTCTTCATGGGCTCTATTTAGTTGGTTGGTCGGTCTTTTTAATTGTTCTTTTTTGGTTTTGAGGCAGATTTTGTTATGTAGTCCAGGCTGGCCTCAAATTCATGATGGTGCTTCTGCATTGGCCTTCCAAGTACTGAGGGTCCAGGCATGGACCACCACAGTCTTACAGTCTAGTAGACATCCTTATTTTGCAGACACACTGAATGAAAATAACAGCAGATGAGAGACTCTTTCAGGCACATTCAGCCTTTTGACACGGGCTTAGTTAGGCTTTCTATTGCTGTGATAAAACACCATGAACAAACACAATTTGGTAGCTGGGCTGTGGTGGCGCACGCCTTTAATCTCAGCATTCAGGAGGCAGAGGTAGGTGGATCTCTGTGAGTTCGAGGCCAGCCTGGTCTACAAGAGCTAGTTCCAGGACAGGAACCAAAAGCTACGGAGAAACTGTGTCTTGAAAAATAAACACACACACACACACACACACACACACACACACACACACAATTTGGGGAGGAAGAGGTTTCTTCAGTTTACAGTTTCACATCATAGTCCATCACTGCAAGAAGTCAAGGCAGGAACCTGAAGGCTGGAACTTAAGTATAAGCCACAGAGGAGTGTTGCTTACAGGCTTCTCCTTACGGCTTTCTCAGCCTGCCTGCTTTAAAATATAGCACCCAGGGGTGGTATCATCCACAGTGAGCTGGGACCTCCCACATCACTCATCAGTCAAGATGAGCCATCTTGCCAGCTCTCAAGAACTACCATAAGGAGAAAATCTTCAAACAAAGAGAGAAAACCTTCAAAAGACCAAAATAATAGGAATTGTTACTGCCAGGCATGGTGATACACACCTACAATCTCAGTACTCCAAATTGAAGGGTTACTTCAAGTGGGAGGCCAGCCTGAGCTACATGTTAATTTGAGGCCAATGTGGGCTATATAATGGGAATTTGCCTAAAACAGACACCCCCACCACCCCCACCACCTCTGTAGATGGATTTTTTTTCAGTACCGCCAACTCCCCAAAAATGACATAGAGACATTATTAATTACGAAAACTCGGCCTTAGCTAAGACTTGTTTCTAACTAGGTCTCATAACTTAAATTAAGCCACTTTTTTCAAACCTAAGTTCTTCTGTGAGGCCTGTCGCCTGCTCTCCATTATGCCCATCCTCCTTCCGCGTTTGGCTGGCAACGTCTCTGTTCTTCTTCCCAGAGTCCTCTCTGTCCCCAGAAGTCCTTCCTGACCCCTGCCTGCCTAGCTAATGGCCATTCAGCTCTTCATTAAACCAATCACAATGGCACATCTTCACACAATGTAAAAGAATATTCCACAACAACCCCCAAAAAAGTAAATTAAAAGTTATTTGAACAAAAGAAAGGTGATGTCAACTAAACTTGGATTTGCTCAAAACAAATTGCTGAAAGTGGTAAATATGTGGATAGGTATGTGGGTAGATATCAGAACTCTCTAATATAAAGTATCTGGAAGAGTGCTGGGTGGAGGGGGTGCACTCCTTCAATCCCAGCACTCGGGAGGCAGAGGCACAGACAGGTGGATCTGTCTGAGTTTGATGCCAGCCTAGTCAAAGAGTGAGTTCCAGGACAGCCAGGGCTCCACAGAGAAACCCTGCCTTGAAAAAACCTGAACATCAATAAACTAGTAAAAATCTTTAAGAGCTATTTTATTCTGTAAGAACAAAGTATTCAAAGAGTGTTGATCAGATGTAAAATCTGTACCTGCAGAAAGTACTGAAGAAGAAGAGGAGCGCCACAGCTGGACGGGGCTGCACTGCACAGCTGCAGGAGTTCAGCACTGCACAGCTGCAGGAGGTAAGCACAGCTGCAGGAGTTCAGCGCTGCACAGCTGCAGGAGGTCAGCGCTGCACAGCTGCAGGAGGTCAGTGCTGCACAGCTGCAGGAGGTCAGCGCTGCACAGCTGCAGGAGGTCAGCGCTGCACAGCTGCAGGAGGTCAGCGCTGCACAGCTGCAGGAGGTCAGCGCTGCACAGCTGCAGGAGGTCAGCACAGCAAGGAGGCCAAGGCCACCTGTGTGATGCCAAAATGGCGGCAGAAACAGGGCGAGTACCAGTGAGTTAAGAAAGACACAAAGCAACTGCAGTGAAAATCCACGGAAAAGGAAAGGGGAATGAAAAGATGGGCCTACAGAAAGAAAAATTGTGGTAAATAAGTCTATATAAGTCATATGAAGAGCGATGCCTCTAGTCAAAGGCAGAAATTGTCACATTGGATTTTATTTTTAAAGCAAGACCTAATTGTTTCCTAAAGATACTTCAGTTACATATAAAGGTATAGTAGAAGTAAGCGCTGGAAATGAGAGGCCGTGCTACAATCAAGGATAATATGAGAAAACTGACAATAAGAAGATTGACTGACAAGAATACTAGAAGAAAAATATTTCAGAATAAGACATGCCACACAGAATAAAGAATCGTTCTAAAGGGGGCTCAGCCGAAGAGCACTGGCTGCCTTTCCAGAGGTCCTGAGTTCAATTCCCAGCAACCGAAAGGTGGCTTACAACCATCTGTAATGAAATCTGGAGCCCCTTCTGGCCTGAAGACATACATGCAGGCAGAACACTGTATATATATATAATGTATGTATATATATAATAAATAAAAATTTAAAAAAGAACTCCATTAAAAAAGAATCATTATAAAATGATGAAAAAATTGATTCCATAAGTAATCTAAAACATAGTTGTGCACCTAATGTTAAGGCTTCAAAATATAGGGAGGAAAAACTGATAGAGATACAAGGAGAAACATAAACATATATAAATATGCTTCTATATTTTGATATTCCATTTCAATCATTGATGAAACAAGTAAACAGAAGCCAGGAGTGAAGGTGCACACCTGTTGTCCTAGCACACAGGAGGCTGAGGCAGGGGGATTCTGGATTCCAGGAGACCCTGAGCTACATAATGGGTCCCAGGCCGACCTGAACTACATAGAAAATAAAACAGTAACCAGGGCATAGGAAAGCAAAAGAGCACCAGAGCCCGAGCAGGCCTGTTAGTCAACTGGACATGCGTGATGTGTTGGCAACACGCGGTTGTGTAACAACAGCAGAATGTGTGCTCTTTTCCACGCTCGTTTCTACACTCGTGGAACATTTACTAAGATTTGTATCAAAAGAGCACAATACATTTTTAACTTACTCAAATCAAAAGAAAAGTATTATTTAATTATGAAGTGAGAAAATTAGGTATTGCTAAGAAAAAGAGGTCTGAAAATTCCCCAGCATTTTGAAACGCATTTTTAAAAAAGCAATGAGTCAAAGAAAAGTTCAAAAGCATCTAGCTGGTGGTTCACCACCACGCGCAAACGCAGGTCCAGGAGACCTGACACCCTCTTCTCACCTCTGCAGACCCTTGCACACATGTAGCGCACACACGTACACTCAGGCGCATACTCAGGCACATAAAATGAATACGTATAATTAAAAAATATGTGCACAGGTGTTTTGCCTGCATAATGTTGTGCATCATGTGTGTACCTGGTGTCTGTGGAGGACAGATGAGGGAGTCAGATCCCGTGGAACGGGAGTTACAGATGTTTGTGAGCCACCATTGAGTGAATATTGAATCAGATCCTTTGGAAGGGCAGCCAGTGTTCTTAACTGCTAAGCCATCTCTCCAGCCCCATACACGTATATTATATATATATTTGAAGAGTGTGAGAAAGGAGACAGCACTACAGACCTTATGAACATTGCAATGTAGAGAATATTATAAATTCAATATTGAGTCCTATACAATGCAATAAATCCAATAATCTGATCCAGACAATGCAATAAATTCAACAATTTGGCCCTAGAAAGTGTCATAAAGAAATAAAAAGGTATACTGAAGAGGCAGGTGAGGGCACCTATCCCCAAGCTTGACAACCTGAGTTCAGTCCCTGGGACCCACATGGTAGAAAGAGAATCAACCCCTGCCAGATGTCCTCAACTCCACACACAAACAGTGGCACATGTGTGCTTGTATACACACAATAACTAAATATAATTTTAAAATTTTTAATTATTATTGAAAATGTAATTTTAAAAGAGCCATAATGGGAAGAAGGAAGTAAAGTTTCATTCTCAGCTCATCCAGTCTTCACTGTAAAAAAAAATCACAGGTGTCAGCTAAAATAGATAAATAAAACTAACAAGGCCACTGAAACTTGTGAGCTCAGCACTGTCATGTGATGCAAAGAAAAATCAATGCATTTCTATGCATTAGCACCAAATAATTAAAAATTGTAAAGCAATGATCGCTATATAGCATTGAAAGTAGGAAGCGAGGGTCAAAGTCAAAGATGCATAAGGTCACCTTGAAAATCATAAAATATTACTGACAGAATGCAGAGACTCCCAACAACTGAAAAGACACTGAACGTTCACTGATCAGAAGAGTCGATATTTTAAGGTGGCCACCCTCCTCCAAACAGATCAGAGTCCAAGGTCCCATGAAGGTTTAGAGAAATTTATATGCAAGCAGAAAGAGAAAGTGGTTGGGGAAATTTTTACAATGTCTTATTGTAGGATTTATTATAAGTGGGCATTTTATTATAACTTAGTATAATCAAAATGGGCAAAGATTCAAGGAAACAGGTCTGAGGAAATAGTGAGGGCAGATAAGCGCACGAGAATCATCCCGGGAATTGGGCGGGATTAAAGCGCCCGACTGTATCGAGTGCTATTCAAATCCTTAAATAACTAGACAAACACTTTAAATTAGAGTGACGGTGTCGGGGTCAGATATGAGAGAAGTGCAAAGACATGATGGAAATGTCATGCCGAGGCCCTTTGCTTTTCATGATAACTAAAACAATTAACAATAAATGAATGGCTCGACGATATGATAGAAAACAGTCAGTCAGTTGCTCGAAGACAGAGCTGGAGAAGAGAGGAGGAACACAAGCAATCTTTGGAAGCATTGAACAATTGCGAGCTTTTCATTGCTGTGTAACAGATTACTAAAATGTCAGCTGTAAGCACAAATAACAAAAACCCAGTTGCAGATATTGGGCGTCAACCTGAAGATCAGAAAAGCGAAGCAGCCAAGCCACTAGAGAGCTCTTACCCCTAAGAAGTCCTCAAACTGAAAGAGAGAACGAGTTCCTGTCTCGTTCCAGCTTATATTCCTCTAGTGTTGGATCAAAGGTGTGTGACTCCCTAGTACTGGAATTAAAGATGTGAGCCACCACCACCTGAATCTGTTTCTGCATCGATCTTGTTTAACCCAGGGTGGCCTTGAACTCTGCCTCTGTCTCCCAAATTCTGGAATTAAAGGTGTGTGACACCACTGCCTGGCCCCTAGTGTCTTAGTTTTACCTTCTGGTCTTCAGGCAAGCTTTATTTACAAAACGTAAATAAAATATCACTATAGTTAGCATATTACGCAATGCCTATTGGTTGCCCCGCTATTTCTGTGGATTAGGAATACAGAATGGGTTCCCTGCTTCAGGCTCCCTTCTGGCTACAGCCACGGTGCTGCCAGGGCCTACAGACCCATCCCATGACCTGACTGGGAAAGGGTCTTTTATTCCAAGTCTACATGACTGTTGGTGGGGCTTAGAATCTTGTGGGTTGGTGGAGCCAGAGCCTTAGTTTCTTATTGATTACTTGCTGGAGGCTACCCTCCATACAGATCCTTGGGGCAGTCCATAACACAGCATCCTCCTTTAAAGGACCATGTCCAGCAAAATGGAAGACAGTCTTTGATGGCACAGCCATGAATGTGATGCCCTAGCGCCCTTGCCATACAGTGTGCTATTGGCTAGAAGCGTGTCAAAATCCCCGCTCATACAATACACCAGGACAGACAGCTGGGGATGGGTGACCGGTCTCCACCTCACAGTCTGTGCCACAGGTAAGTTCAACACTTGGTGAAGTTACTGACCTTGTGAGGGTACAGACGTAAGCCCATACACGTCAACTGTGTGAGCTTGAAATGTGCAATTATTGCACTTTGCCATAGCTGTAAAAAGTTTACAAACAAAACCCGACTGGCCGATCATAGACAAATACAGAAGAGCAAAGCATCAACCCAGCCATGACAGAGGAAGGAAGTCCCACCCGAACACGTGAAATCGTTGACAGTGTGGAGTGCGGTGTTCCTACAGGAGACAAACAGTCCAACGGAAGGGATTGAGGACCTCAGAAACTGACCCGCGGGCTGTGGAAGCCTGGCTAGCGGCAGAGCTGTTCTGAGTGCACGGTGCTGGAAATGACGCGGGCACCACTCAGCATCCAGATGGAGAGGAGGAAAATTATAGCGCTCACAAAAATACATTCCAGGTGCAAGAGACACTCAACCCCGTCCACAGCAAAACCTTCAGGAGGAAATAGGAACATGTCTTTATGTCTTTCATATTGGGAAGAATATTTTAAATAATACCAGAAGAGCATACAATTGGAAACTGTATGTTGTTAAAAAAAAAATAACCAACCTAGATTGTCTTAAATTGCAATTTGTATGGCAAAAAAATGCAGCCAACGAAAAGACAACACTATATAAAAAGAGAAATAATTTATAACTGAGCAAAGGATCTGAACACATAATTAAAAATACCCCGAGTTAACAGGACAAGTATAAGCCTAGAGGACAAACAGACAAACATATAAACAAGCTAGTCACAAAAGAGATGCTGCATCTGTGAACGATCCCAGCTTTCTCGGAAAATCAGCGACGCGCAAATTCCCGTCACACTGCAAAACTTTTTTCAAGTTTGACAACTGCAAGGCAGTGAACTTATTCACCCCTGGTTGAGACATAACTGCAAAAAAACACACTCTGGAATAACCATTTGGCAGTGCTCACTGAGCTGAAGATGCAGGAATCCTCATCCCTAGATCCTAAGGCAGTTCACAGGGTTGAAAAGAAAGCTTCACCTCCGCAGCACATTTTGTGGTGAAAATGATAAACTCGGTGTTTGGTGACAAGAAGACACATGGAGTGGCAGGTGTGGGGCCGGAATCCCAGCACTCAGCACTCAGGAGGCTGGCGAGGGAGCATTGTGAGTTCAGGGTCAGCCTGGGCTGCATTGCAAGACCTCAGAAGTCAAGAGCAAGACGAACTGAAGCTGTATGTGGCAGATATGGAAAGTCTTAGAGCCATGGTGTGCTAGCCAGTGGCGGGGCACACGTGTGATCCCAGCACTTGGGAGGTGGAGAGGGAAAGATCCAGAATTCAAAAACCTCACAGAGCCCAGGCTGGCCTCAAACAATCTGTTTCACAGGACCTAGAGAGATGAACTAATTGGTTAAAAGTACACATAGCTCCAGCCGAGGACCAAGTTTGATTCCCAGCACCCATGTCAGGCAGTTCACAACTGCTTGTAACTCCAGTTCCAGGGGCTCTGACACCCTCTCCGCCTCCTATGGACACCTACTCATTTGCACAGAACATGTAATTAGAAATAAATCTTTTAAAAAATCCATTTGACACTGGGCACGGTGACCTTATGGGGAGAACTGGGATGAGAAAACACAGAAGAGAGGAAAGTTGCAGCCAGGAATTCTTGCCTGAGCTGATGGCTTATGCTAAGCAGCTTTATTAATAAATACAACATCGTCTATACAGTTCACCCGAGAAAAACAACAGATTCAACAGAAAACTATCAGATGATTGGACCAAGTCATCAGAAAACTGATCAAGTGCAAAAATAACACAGAATATGTCAAGCTGTTGTTATTCTAAGTGCGCTACGGACTGAGTGGTCAGTGGCCTTGGGACTGATAACCGCACCCTTTAAGGAGGAAGATGTCAGATCACCAACACCTGAAACTGCCACCCCTCAAAAGCCATTGCCCCAGGCCACTAGTGACCTTCCAAGCACAAACTGGTTGAGACTGCAGGCTCAACCAGAATCTGTGTGGTACCCACCAAAAGAGGCATGGTAAGTGAACCATAAGGGCAAGGTCTACATCAAGAAAGCAGCCATCTGGAAGCCAGCAAGGCATCACCAAGGAACCTGTGCAAGGCTCTCATGGAGGGGAGGACACCAGCTTTAAACACTGACTGGGATGACAGATCTCAAGGCGGCTGTGATGTAAGCTGAGGAAGGCTTTCCTTGTCCTTTATAGCTCCTCCCTGGCCAAGTGACAGTCAGAGAGGGTAAGCCACAGCCTCTGGTAGGAGCACACATGAGATGAGATTCCTCCAGATCTACTGCAGCTTCCGGCCGTTTTAATATCCCAGGAAATGAAGAAGTGTGGGACTGAGCCCAGGTTCACAGCAGCCACCGCAGCCACCCCTAAAATGGAAGAAACAAGTCTATTAACACATTCACCCACCTCCTCATCCCTGAACCTCATAATTTCTGTTTGTTCTTGCCCTCCTGCCCTGGCATGCTTGGTGCACCCCTCAGGGACTGGACAACGTGCCCTAAGTCTTAACTCTGGAGTAGTGCCAGTGGGGTCCCTACACTGGTTCCCTGCTCCTCACTTCACTATAAACTGTCGCCACCATCGGGGTTTGTGTTTTTGGTAAATCTCATCAATTGTTCAGATGGTCAGGGATGGGGATGGATGTACAGCCTCCCTTGGCCTCAGTCACAAAAACGTTTGCTTTCTTAGGGCAGAATGTATTCTATGAGGGTTTTGGAGAGACGTAAAGTATCCACTTCTTCAAATGAGGTCCAGGAAATCACAGGAAACCAGGTCACACGTGCTCTAGTGTGTTCTAACTAAAATAGCAGAGAACGCCCTCCTTAGAACAGAAGGTCTCCAGCGGGTAAGCCGAACACCGAGTGGTGATTTTGACAGCACAAACGGAAGCATACACAGTAGAAACTGCCCAACAAGGGGCATGGCCAGCCTGCACGTTGCGCTGTTACTGTCAAGTAAGTATTCACGCTGATGAAGGAAGGAAAAGCTAGGGAGTGTTGCTCTGGCTTTATTCTTGCCTGAGCAGGTGTCTATTCTGCCCTCTGAAGACAGGATCTTAAAGACACGGAACCTTCTCCGGCCTCTTTTGGTGATGTGGCCTTGGCATCCGATGTGAGCAATTTACCGAGGACACGTTCACTCTCGGAGCTAAGGAGAGGCTGTGGCCGTGGAGCGCTGCAGTCATCCTGGCTCACAAGAGCTGACTGTTAAATTTTCCAGAACTCTGTGAGCCGCTTGTTAAAGACATACATCATTTGAAACTAAGTTACATAAACTAACCATTACCTCACACTGAAAACAAGGACGCCGGCTGCTCGAAACTGACCACCGTTAGTTTGTGTTTTCTGTGGACCTGTACTCTCGAGATCATGGGATTAATGGCAATGTCACAAACAGAGGACCATTGAGGGTCTTCCCCACTGAGATCCACGAACTTCGCAGGCCATAGAAGCCAGGCCCCAGCCCCGTAGTCTCTGGGACCTGGGTGATAAACAGTCGTACTGGAGACCAGGGGCCTGAGGGAGATCAGCTAAAGTAACCACATCCTCCAGAGCCTGCCCCAGCTCAGCCCTGGCGTTCTTTCCTCAGTGCGTTTGCTTAAAGGACGCGGTGGCCAGATGGTCTCCCTCAGACAGAGAGGCTAAGGAGCCGGCTGAGGAAATATTTGTCCAACCTGGCCAGGCTTCCTTTTCCACAGGAACAAAACTGGTTCTGAGGAGGGCAGATGGCGAGTAAGTAAACAGGGCAGCTGTGAAGCCAGTTCCAACTGGAAAAAAAACATTTAAGAACGGTAACTTATGTGTCTGGCTCGCATAAAGAGAAAGTGTATAGATCAGACACTGGGGCCTCCCGCCCTCCCACCTCCCAAGGCAGGCCTACTGTGTCTGCACCGCCCGCCCTGCTCCCTTGGGTCAGATGCAGCACCTGGCTGTACCTTTACAGCTCCTGGACACTTCTTTCATGGCAGAACCACTCACCTCTCCACCCACAGTGCTCAGTGCCTCACCTCCAGGTGCCCTTCCAAGGTCCCCATTCCAGGGTCTTCTGCCCTGAGCTGGACAGCCCCCGTCTAAAGCTGGCCATTTCTCTTGAGTGCCAGTGGTCAGCCAAAATGACCATGACCCAGGGGCCTCAGGAACCTGCCCCTTCTAAGCCCTAGGTGTTTTCTTTACTGGTCACCACACAGAACCTAGCAGGTTTAGGAATTGAGCTAGATTTCTGACCCTGGTTGGAAACATATGATTCCCTTTTCCACCCTAAAGCTGGGAGTGGATTAAATTCACATAACAATACTGTGCACTGATGAACAGGTTGGAACACCACAGATATGGTTCTTCGTACTGGTCACTATTTGTTCTAGTGTGAACTCACGTGTGCACAAATCATTTCTGTGACTGTGTATGTGTGTATGCATGTGTGTGCGCGTGCGTGTATTTCAGAGATGCATGTGCACTTGAATGTGTGTCACTGTATGAGTCCTGCTGTCTGTGTCTTGATATGTAGAGCGATCGAGCACAAGCCTGGGGGAACTTTTAAAAGAATGTCATCATCCTCTAAAAATAGAGGAAGCGAAAGGCTTTGAAGAAAGGATTAAAAACAAAACAAAAATACAGCCTCCCAATACACCCTCCCAAATGTATTTCTTTTTTGAGATTCACTATGTTCTCCCAAATCCTATGAGCAACAGAAAAATACCAAAGATTTGCATTTTCCTTTACACTAAGGGCAACTGACTTCATGCAAAGGCAGAATTGCATTATTCAGCCGCAGCAGAGGGAAGCAGCACACATTCCCAGCTTCCCTGGCTTCTCCAGCTGCTGCCTCTGCAACACCTTGATGCCTCTCCTTACACTGGGCAGTGGGCTGCCCTTCCCCCAAAGCAGCCCTGAGCTCTTGGTATAAAGGACAAAATGAGAACTGAGGTAAATGTTTACCTCCAGCAGCTAAGATAAAGGCTCTTGGAATTGTGCATGAAGTCTCCTAGGAGACTAAATCTGCAGATTAGAGAAGTTGAGCCCAAGATTTTGAGGGTCTGCCAAGAACTCACTTGGGGAAAAAGTGGCCATTGGTCAGGAGTATCCCAAACTAGCAGCAGAAACAAAGACAAATTGTCCCCATGGAAAGCACCTTCATTTTAGTGTGCTGTGATTTTTAATTTTTTCTTTAGATTTATTTCTTTTATTTTATGTGCGTGAATGTGTTGTTCGTATGCATGTCTGTGTGTCACAAGCATCCTGGAATTGGGACTATGGACTGTGAACTACCATTTGTGTGCTGGGAATTGAACCCAGATCCTCTGCAAAAAGTATTGTAGCTGTTGAGCAACCTCTCCAGACCTTTGATGGGATTTTCAAAGATTAAAATCAACCGCATATGAGCCCATTATTAAAGATTACCAAATACCAAAGAAACCAACTTCGACTGCCAGCTTAGCTCCACATCCTACGAGGGCTCAAAATGGTATTAAATGGGTATTCAAATGGGCTGGAGAGAGCTTCATGGGGACCCAGTCCTAGCAGAGGAGCTATTGACAGTCGATGGCTTCCAGGGATGGGGGAGTCAGCTTTCTTCAGAAGCGTGGTCCTGGGTAATTGTCCATGCTCCAGTGGATGGCCTTACACCTGTGTGCATATGGATAGCACAGAGGACAGAGACAGGAAAGGGGACATGAAGCTGGGGAGGACTTGATAGGAGACTGGGAGGAGTTGGAGGCGAGAAGAGGGATTAGATACAACCAAAACACATGAAACTCAAATAATAAAAATACTATATTCTAAAAACTGCTGATCTAGACTTTTTTAAAGTGAAGAACATATGTGCTAAATAGATATGATATTGAAACACAATAAAAGTGAACTCTGACACCAAAATTTTAAAAATAAAGTTTCAGGTAGAGAATATAGAGTCACATAAATGTTTAGATACACTTGAGCCAACGGAATGACAAATGAGCACGGTACCATATGACCAAAAATGGCCAAGCTCGTGTGGGAAAGAATCAAGCAGACACTTCACAGATGAGAAAAATAATGATTAAGATTAAAACATGATTTAAAAAAGGTCAAGTTAAAAAAAATCAAACTTGGGTGAAAATAAAATTAGTAAACTAGAAGATAACTATGAAGGAATTATTAATAACAACAAAGGAGAAACATTAGAATGTTTGGAATGAACACATCAGTATGGAAGTACCATGGTTTGCATACAACGTGACTGCAAGACATCCAAAGTCAGAACATTTTTCTAACGGAAACTTGTGATTTGCATTGACTTAGGGCTGACTAAACTCAAGAGCTGAAACTCTGGAAGTGGTCCTCTACGAAGGCCAAAGAGACCAGAACATGGTTTCTGTACCCTAGTGGTGGTGCGCAGCCAGAAGGGAAGAGAGAAGCCCTGTGTGGACTTGGAGGGCCCAGCTTGGCGAACACTGCACCTTTAAATGTCACGTCACCAGAGCCGTCAGACTTATAGGCACAGTGCTAAATAAACTCCTGTTCCCCTCAGGCCTGCAGGCTGGCTTGCTTTTGACTTCCATTTTTCTCAAGGTCACAAATGACTTTGTAGCTTGCTCGGCCCCATTTCCCTTTGGATCAGTGTCTGTTGGCTTTTAACTCTCCCTTGATAGCACCAAAGGAGTCTCAGTCAAGGCTCCTGGCCTTGATGGCAAGTCCCCCTCTTCACCTCCCCGAGAAGCAGCCCTGAAAGGTGACTGATTTGCTTAACATTTATTGTCACAAACATGAAAGCAGCCGCCTCCAGCCAACTGGCATTTGAACCTGCCTTGTTCCCTCCCTGGGGCTGGCATTTCTGGAAGGTCTCTTAGTCCTCCTCTTCACAAAGTTGGCGAGGTCTTCCTCTAGGCAGGATAGGGGAGAAGCAACCACAGAACAAGGGTGTAAGCAGAGAGGCTGCAGAGCAGAAATGTCAGGACTGGCACCCAGGAGACCTGAGAAGTCGGGAGAAGGTCTGCTTGGTCTACCTCAGCTCCCCAGGGCTTCTTTTCCCTCACCATTTTCCCTCCGCCCTTACCCACGCTGGCTGGAAGGCCCATACCTCTAATCCGGCCCCTAGTCTGGGTCCTCCCCCGGCCCACCGGACCACTAGACGAGAAAGAGCTTTCCAACCCTCTCACTTTAAGCTCCAGGAACAAACATCATGGAAGAGAGGATGACGGGAAGCCAGAGGATGGGTTGGAATGTTGAGAAACGTCATCTTCTGGACGTGACGTGGCTGGTGCTCTCACGAACTTTCCGTAGCTCCGGTTACCCGCACAAGGTCACACGGATGAGACAGTCAGTGTTCCCACAGGCAGCGCTAATTGGACTCGGTGGGTTACAAAACTTTAATTTTTTGCTTAAAAAAAAAGATAGTACATGAAGGTGGGAGGGGACATGTTGGGGGATACACGAGGGAAGGTGTGAACAGGATACATTTGTTACATGTATGAAATTATCAAAGAATAAATAGAAGATACTAAGAAGGGTTCCCTTCTAGAGCCTTTGGCTTTTCTCTGCTCTCGCCTTTGCCCTTACTCAGGGTCTCTCAGGGTTGGATTCCTTCATGCCCTATGTACTCCCTGCCTCAGCTAAGATGTAACCAACTGCTATAATAAAGAAACCTAAAAATATGGACGGCTCAAATATGAGAGATATTTATTTCTTGCTCACAGAAAGTTCAGGTTTTCTTAACTGGCAAGCAGCTGTCTTCCAAGTAGTGGCTGGCATCCAGCTTCTTTCTATTCTGTGACTCCGCCATCTTCCCATCTTGTTCTTTGGCTCCTGAAGCAGGAGGAGAAATCTCAAAGGACAATGGTGGGTGGGGACTTCTAAGGGCTGGGCCTGGAAATGGCGCCTTTCCTCATACCTCATTGGCTAGATCCCTCACGAATGTGAGGGACTCGCAAAGGCTGCAGGGAAGAGTAGAGTAGCTGTGTGCCTGGCTAGAGGAGGCTTTGCTGAGGCCCGAACCTCTCACGGGTCTTCGGCAGCATCTTCCGCCGCCACCTCTCCAGGCTGACTCTACTGTGTAGGTAGGCCTTTCTCTGCTCCCTTTCCTGGACTGGGATGATAGCTCCGGTGTCACCTCCACGCGGATTTCAAGTGCGGCAGCAGCTCCCGCGGGCACTCACTCTCTCAAGAGGTTTCTGCGGCCTCACTGAGCACCAGGTGCTAGCACTGGCTGATAGAGTGGGTGTGGCAACAGTGGCATCACTTCGGGCCACACCTCTCTAGGGCACCACCGGGGTTGCTTTCCTTTGTGATTGTGTGGCCTCAGTGGTTTTGTAATGGTTAACTTGAGGGACTGAGAAGAGGCTAGGAGGTTAAGCACAATTCTAGACTGCTCTGTGTTTCCCGAGAGGATGGTCGAAGGGAATAATAGTGGGCCTGAGGCATAGCTGGGGACGCAGATGAAATAAATGCAGGGGAAGGAGGAAACGGTCACCGCCTTCTCTCTGCTTTCTGGCTACCATGGTAGGAGCCTCTCTCCCCACTGCACCGTCCTTGCCATGATACACTGAAGACTCCAAATCCGCCAGGCCAAGTAAATCTTTCCTCCCTTAAGTTGTTTATATCAAGCATATTGTTAATATGATTGTTATATATGAGTGTGCATAGCTGTCACATATATTGTATATGACTATATATTATTGTTAGTATAATTCTTATATTGTTAGCATACTATAATTAGTCATTGTTGTTATGGCAGGAGACATGACTAAACATGGCTGTTGCCTTCACTTTGTGTTACCTGTCCCCTCAGCCCTGGTGGGGGGAATGAGGGCTTGCAGAGAAGTACCATACTGGATGTCTAAGCAGGTTCAGATAACAAAAGGCCTTTGAAAGCAACCCTGTGGTCCAGGCAGCATGGAAAAGTGGCATTGATGGCCAGAGGCAGCCATGACGAAGGAGGCGGCCCACCGGAGTGAACAGGAGGAACTGAGGACTGGTGGAAGTCTCCACTGCCACCGTGACTTCCTCTCTGGCTGGTGCAGGAAGCTGGGGTCACATTTGTTTGGGCTGCACACATCATTGGGAGATCTTCAGAAGTGGAACCCTGTTACTGTAAAGGCCCACATCCCTTCCTGATGCTGGAATCTGTGCAAATGCATGCAAATCCCTTCCTCAACTGTGCTTCTGTCGGGTTCCAGGGTTCTTGGGCTAATCCTGAGAGATGGGAGCATGAGGGCAAAGACGATGGTCCTATGTCTTAGGGACTATGTCCCTTAAGGGGAAGTAAATGGCCTTGTCCCACACAGGCCTTGGGTTCATTAGAAATGCCTGTTACAAAATCAAACTAGCTGAGACTGGACCCAGAACCACTGATTCCAATCTGCAGAAGCAGGGTCTCAAGTGATCTGAATATGTACAAGTTTTGAGACTGATAGGAGCCAGGCTCTGCAGGAACTGAGAGGAGAGCTGCTCCAGCCAGACCAAGATCCCGAATTCTGTAGTATTGGGAGTAGGCAGCTGCATACTGGGGGCTGGCTCCTGTCGTCCACTGGGCACGCAGCTGCATACTGGGGGCTGACTCCTGCCGTCCACTGGGCATGCAGTGCTGGTGGCTGGCTCCTGCCATCCACTGGGCACACAGCTGAAGGCTGGTGGCTGGCTCCATGCAGCTTCATTGCTGGCTCCTGCCGTCCACTGGGCTCGCAGCTGCAGCTTCTGCAAATGTCACATGGATGAACTTGTTTTCCTCTCTCCGTAGAAGCAATTGCTACTTATCAAAGTAGGAGGGGGAAAGTCAGCACTCTGGGGTCCTGGGGAAGAATAAGGGGTTTCTCAGGGTTTGAGTCCCAGAAAGAGAAATACTCTGAGGATTGATATGTCTGTCTTTGGCACAAACTTGCCAGTAACTTCTTTACATACTCTCGTTGTTTATGGGAGGTGGGAGGATCCTACTCCAAATCAGGGAAGCGCTGAACCAGATCTCAGCCCTGAGCTGTTATACAAGATTTGTTTGGGCCTTAGAGTCTTCTGGCATCACGCTGCTCCAGGGAGTTAACTGTGAACCCATCGCGACCCCTTCTGTTCTCAGGCAGGAATGTGCACAGGCCCTGCTCAGAAACCTGGGGTTTCATGAGGGTGGAAGGCTGGAGGGTGGGTAGGATGCTCAGCTTTGACCGAGTCGATGCACAGTTGCCTTCTGACGCCTGAGATGAAGCAGTGGAGTCAGGAGGTCCAGCCAGGCACCGAGGTCAAAGAGGCAGAGGCGGCCCATGAATTTCCCCTGTGGAAAGCCAGGTGTTGGGACAGAGGATGGAAAAGTTAATGGCTCTCCCAGAGCCTGATTATTTACTTCTTCAGACACTTCCCAAATGACTTGTCCAGGCCTAGCTGGCTTCTCAGTAGAGCCTGGATGGTGGAGAGGTGAGCAGTGCCAACAGGCCTCAGGAGCCCCAAAGATCCCCCCTCTGTCCTCTCTCTGATATGCAGCCTAGCCTGGTTCCCATTTCAGGGGCCATGAGACAGTTACCATTTCATGGTCTTGTTCCTGTCATTTAAAGTGCTCAAGCCCAGAGCTATGGGACTATGTGTCATATACCTGTCTTCAAGCCCCTTTTCTGACACCAAGGTCTTTGCCTTTTTCTTGAGTCCCAGTTTCTTTCACTGTAAGAGCCCAGATCACATAATGGCTCCTGGTAAAGAACCCCTGATTCTGTAGCCTGAGTCTTCTACTCCTTCCCAGGTACTGCAAAACCCCACGAGGCACATGGTTGCCATTCCCAGTCAGCTATATGACTGGTCCCTCCATCTTCTGCTAAGGGCAGACTTAAAGTTTCACCCAACGTGGAACCCCAGAGGGCTACCACCAATCTTTTAGACCTATTTGGAAGCTGAAGCTAATTGCTCCCAATGTTGCCAGCTCTCCTCAGCTTCCAGAGTATTCCAAGCAGCTAAGAATCCTTGACAGATGAGACTGCCATAATTTCCAAACACACACAGGGCAACTTTGTCACTTTGGTTTCAGATGCTCAGTTGCTGCACCATTATTTGTCGCATCCATCACTGAGCCTGCTGGGATAGACTCCTCCCAGCCCTTGGAGCTTACACCCTAGTGAGGACCACTCCAGGCAGATGCAGACTCGTGCTCGGTCCGTCTCATCGAAACATGCCCGCCCTCAGCTGTGTGATTGCATTTCACCTTACTAAGCAAAACTTAGGTTAATCATGATGTTAATTTTTTTCCTTGTTAACTTTGTCTCTTAATGTTCCCTACAAGTTGTAATAGAGAAGACCTGATGGCCTTACGGCCAATTCTGAACTTAGGCTGTCCAGTGAAAAATGATTAGCGCTCTTCCGTCAAACTCATAACCTTACATCTTGTAACTGGCAACAGCGACAAATATCAGTCTTGCTAACACCTATAGGAAGGGGTTGTTAGACACTTCCCTTGTCTATTCTCCTCCTCTGGAAAAGGAGAAACTTCACTATTTCTGTGTTAACTAAATACTCAGTAAGAGTTATAAGAGTTATAATAGTACTAACCGTCTCACTTTTTGTTTTGTTTTGTTTTGATCTGGTATGTATTCCTAGTGATTCTGGAGCTCACTATATAGACTAGACTGGCCTCGAATCACAGAGATATTTTCTCTGCTGGGATTGAAGGCACACGTGGTGGTTAGAATGAGAACGACTCCCACAGACTCATATATGTGGACATTTGGTTCCCAGTTGGTGGACTGTGTGGGAAGGATTATGAGGTGTGGCTTTGCTGGAGGAAGTGTGGGAAGCCCCAAAGCCCATGCCAGGCCCAGTCTTCCTTCCTTTCTTTCTGCCGGCAACTGTGGATCAGACGTCATCTCTCAGCTACTTTGCCCTTGCCATGCCTGCCTCCCATCAAGCGACCTGCCATGATAGAAATGTGAGCAAACCCCTTTTATAGGCTACCTTGGTCACGGTGTTTTATCACAACCGTAGAAACCCTAACCAAGACAGCTTGCATCACTATGCCTGGACAGCCCCGTCTCTGTCTGCTGCAGGTGTGTCTCCCTCACACACATCACTCCTCCCAGGAAGCATTCCGTTGCCATAGGGCTGTCGTATGTTCTGGATCCTTACCATCTGTTAAGTTTCATCAAGGCGCCCTCTGAGACATTCTAACCGCTGCCCTTTCTCCATCACCCCTTTTACCAGCTATGAAGCAGCTACTAGAATGATCTGTGTTCCAAATACCCTTGCAGGAGTTTGGGTGACCTCTGAAAAGGGGATTCACGATTTGTCTAACTCATTCCTTTTTTTTTTTTTTTTTTGCCACCCTGGGCGTTTCCCCAGGCCTCGGAACTAAAACAGCTGGACTGTGGGGTTCTTTATCAATCCATCATCCCTATTATGCTCTTGGAAAACCTTAGAGAATTTTCGGATCAGCTTGAGTCTCTGGCTGCTGTGGCACTCCAAAAATTAAAGAGGATAATCCCCACTCCTGTTTTTAGCCTGTCCTCAGGGTCTGGGCCAATAACCCCAAAGCCTCAGGAGGGCTTAGAAGCCCTAGACTTTAATAACGCCCAAGGGCTGTTAGGATTGGGGAAGCTCCTGATAAGCTCAACCTACCAACTTCCCTTGCATTTATCATTTCAACTCATGGGTCTTAGAGGCTGCAGAGGAACAGGCCTGCATGAGGATCCTTCCATTCCCAAAGTTCCCTTTCCGACCTTAGAAAACCCTCAAGTCCCCTGCACCTCAATACAGGCTACACTCCCACAGGAGACTACTGCTCTTCACTGTTCTGATTAAAGGACAATCTGCTAAAAAAGAGAAAAGAAAAAAAAAGTAGATGTGTCCTAATAGAACAGAGTTTGGGAATGCTAATTAGGATTTCAATCCCTGTCCTGTCTCAAAGGGGCATTGCATTATTCTATCCATTTGAACGAGAGAGGCATTTAAAGGAGCAAAGAACTCTACCACACCCTCTCACCCTAACTTTGGCCTTCTGTGGAAAGTGGGGGACATCCCCTAATCAGCCCAAGCAAAGTCCCACACTGTGACGTCAAAGACCACCAGCCTACAAATAACTTCTCACCCACTAGTAAAAGTAAATTAGCAAGTCTCTGCCCAGCATAGGGGCAGCCCCAGCTTCTAGCTAGCGACAACTACTGTTAATCATGTTGCTAACACAGAGGTGCTCTGTCAGGGCTGAGGAGCTTCTCAGCGGTAAAGCATTCACCTGGGAAGACAATGAGCATCCTTAATACCACAAAAACAGAACAAACACAAAGGCAAACCAAAGAAATCCATCAGTTTGATGCTGCCCTTGTCCTACATGAGCTCATAACCTTCCTCCTGGGTACCTTCCAAAAGCGCCTTTTGATTATGCCAATTTAATAGTATAGAGCCAAGGCATTGGGAATCACTCACAACCATGGAAAGAAAGATTCATGAGCCCTACTGTCTCCTGACTGAAAATCCCCTGGGTGAGGGATTGAGACACTGTATTTAGGACCCCTTGGACTTTATGTCCCAGAGCAGCAACAGGGGACCTGAGAATATTAATGCAAACTCTCAAGTGTATTACCTTGACTCCTCTCAGGGACAATCACTGGGACCCACTGTCTATTCCCATCACCTTCATCTTCTAACTTTAGCCATCATGTGTGAGTGTGTTTCCATCTCCATTAGCTAGGTCAGGGTCCAGACTTGTAATGCCTGCTGGAACTAAACCACCTGGACAACGGCAGCTAGCTTGATGGTGCCTTCTGTAGTTAGTTAGCTAATGCTAGCATGTTCTCGGGGCAGTGTTTTAGACCTGGGGCCCACAGTCATTGATGAAGCTTGCACGAGTGGCTACTGTCGACTCTTCTACCCCAAGCAGTTCATTGCGGGCAAGGAAAGTGTTGCTATGACTACACCCATTGAGACGACACCATTGGCAAGGAACTCACTAACGTCATCTTAGAATGAGCAATGCCCAGGTCTTCAGGATTTCCTGGATGCCACAGCTTTGAGAGAGAACAGACTCCAGGTTCACAACCTTCTGGTGAATATCCTTCTGATGACTGCAAGCCGTCTGAGCAGGACGTCTCCACTCCCAGACTGTGGTTTCATCAGCACCATCCACATCACCCTGGAATACTCTGGCTGTGCCTTCCTGGAGACTCCAAGGCTATCAGTGACATCTGCTGGGGATGTCTCAATGCTGAGCACCCACCCACACTAATCTTCACTGTCTGCCTAGCCAGATTTAACCATCTATCGCAGCTTCTCTCAAACTTGAGGAAGCCTTAGATGTTGATATGACAGAATTCCAGACTAACCTGGTACCTTACTGCCAGCATCTACTTCCCTAGGGCCACGTGTGCCCCCGCCATTCATGCTGAGAAAGTCTACCATGAGCGCAGCTTTCTATAGCAGAGATCACCATGCCTGCTTTGAGCCAGCCAGCCAGATGGCAAAGTGGAACAATAGAGATCCATAGCTTGTTACCTATGGTACCATGGTGATGTGGTTATCAAAGGTGTCAATGTTTCCATTGTCACCACTGAAACCAATTGCAGTATCCAGTTTGTACACTGATGCCCTACCAGCTTCAAGATTGGCATTAGCCACTAACCAGCCAAGTACAGGGAGGTAGGAGACAGGTGGATCCACGGGGCTCACTGGCCACAGACTAGCCTACCTAGCCAGAGAAAAGCCCTTTCAAAAACAACAAAAGAAGTAGAGAAAACACGTGATACAACACACAAGGTTGCACACACGCACACACGCACACACACACACACACACACACACGAGGGAGAGGAAGCTAAAGAGGAGGATGAGGAACACTGCAAGCTCTCCTCTCCTGCCCAGACCACTGAGGCAGAGCCTGTGGAAATGCAGCCTAGCATTTCCCATTTTAAGAACCTTCCAGGTGATGCTGACACATTCATGTTTGAGAACCACTGTGCTGTATGATTCCGAGTTCTGCATCAAGTTTGTGGGTGGTTAATGCAAAATTCAGAGTCCAGCTATGGCCGCCTTGGAGCCTACCAGGCCAGAGCAAGTAACAGAAAACACACAGAGAGACACCTCAGTCTCCTGAAGGTCACTGGCCTACTGTGGTCACAGGCAAAGCCTGGAAGAGACAACTTCTCCAAGGCTGGTGACATACCTGGCGGCAGTTTCTGTTGGCTGCTCCACAGAGCTCGGTAGAGGCCCTTCTGAAAGGTTCTATTCAAGGTTGTTTGATGAACAAACAAGCTACATTTTCCTTTCCTTGCAGATGGTGCTATGACCAGAGCCAGGAAGTTGCAGCTGTGGCCCAGTACAGAGACTAGGAAAAAGACTGAACCTCACTTTCTGGAGAGCCAGGCCTCTATGGAGGAGCTGGCTGGCGGGTTCAGGGGAGGAAATATCTACCAGAAATGGGGTCCTGGAATTAAGAAAACTGGCTCTTCCTGCACCTCAAGCCCCATCCCTGAGCACCAGGCTGTGATGCCTGCTCACCAGATGGGGGCTCTGAGGAACTCACTGGGACAATGTGGACAGGTCAACCACTCACTGGCAATCCAATAGGGATGTTAATACCAAGATGGCAACCTGAACCGTCTAGGGTCTGGGCACTTGAGGGCTGGCACTGAAGACTACAGTGGCAGAGCAGAGGAGCTGTGGGTGTGCATCTGACTCAGAGCTGTCAGATGCAAGCCTCCTAGGAAGCAATACAGCCCCGCTCCCTTCCCCAGAGAAAGTTCTAGTTTCTGCTTTGTTAGTTAGTTTGTTTGTTTGGTTTCTGAGATAGGGCTTTGCTGTGTATCTCTGGGTGTCTTAGAGCTCACTATGCAGACCAGGCTGGCCTCATACTTAAGGGATCTGCCTGCCTCTGCCTCCCAAGAACTGGGATTAAAGGCATGTGCTACCCACCCACTCAGACCTTGGTTCATGCTCCTAACTACAGTTTACCTTTCATTCTTCAATTCATTTGGGTGTCAGGGGTTAACCTGGTCCCTAAAGTATGTTGTGGACGGGATGGAATTTGAACCTCAGAACGCATCATTGAACACTATCACTTCTCATACTCCAGAGAAACCATTCATACTAGCACGTGACAGTCTAACGTGATTGTCCTTTCCCAGACTCGGTTCCCCCATCTGAGGAATAAGAAGGATGCCATCAATCTCAGAATTATTTTTCACCTTATGAATCCAGTGAGGCAGTTCAAGCTTCCTTTCAAGTTCAATTTTCCTCCAAGCCGAGAAGCCAAGTAGACACAATCATACAATGGTAGAAGTGGGCCTGGGTTTGCATTTTCTAAATTGTGTCCCCAGAAAGAGATGCTGAAATCCCTTCTCCTCATGAATGTGACCTTATTTGGAATTTAACCAAGTTAAATGGAACCTGAGATACCAAAGAACGCTGGGAAGCAAGGCCAGATTCTCCCCGGAGCCTTACCAACCAACCCCTCATCAATAACTTGATTTCAGACACCTGGCCTCTAGACTGGAACAAAATAGATCCCTATTGTGTAGCGTCTCTGTTTATATGAATTTGTTTTGGGAAGCCTTAGGCAGCTTCTGCTACCTCTCCCAAGCCAGAGCACCGCCACTGACCTTCCCTCAGCTGGAAAGCAATTGTTTCCATGTGAAGCCTGCTTTACCCTTTACAGAGCAGGGACAAACTCCAAGTTTCCCTCTGTGCTCACAACAACCCTGATGGTCTTGTTGACTCCGTTTTAGGAAGAGTAGAAACTGGTAACAGGGGCCAGTGCTCTTGTGATCATGTGCCCAATAAGCAAGAGACCCAAGATTGAACCCAAGCACTCTACATACGTACTTGCTTTCAGATAGGTACTGTATATAGCTCAGCCCAGCCTTGAACTTGTTAGCCTTCTGTCCCTGCCTGAGTGCTCTGACTATGGATGTGTGCCACTACGTCTGGTTCCCATCAGGTCCTTAAGCCAGGCTGCTTTTCTTAAATGTTTTGATTGGGAGGTATAATACCTTGCTTACAGCAGGATGCACAAACACAAACAGGGCAAGGAAGCATCAGATCTCGCAGAACCCCCAGCTGGGGAAGACCTGAACTTGGCTCACCTCCCAGGTGCCCCTGCCTCTCCTTTCCAAAGTAACGGATTTCCTCTACCGGATCAATGCTTTTAACCAGACCGCACACCCCATTCTGACTTGTGTGGCTTTAGAAACTGGAGGAGGGGGCAGAAAAGAGGCGAAGCCTGTGTGAGCCCTGGACAGGGGAGATGAAGGGGCATCTAGGCTTGGGCTGTCCCTGAACTCTTCCCAGTCCTCTTATTTGGAGAAAAACAAGGTAAAGCAAAGCTGCCAACCCCTTGTGACATTTCAGAAGGATAAAATCCAGAGGTGACTGCCACTTTCTGGAGCAGTCAAACCAGAGACTTTTAATGAGAAGGAAGGGTGGAAGGGAGGTGTGAGGATGGGTTAAAGATACAAGTATCAAGTTCCCTAGGACAGTTTGTACACCTAGGCATCTTCCTGCCTTCCTCCCATCAGGGTTTGTCTTTCCTGGCTGGGGTTAGCAAGATCCACTCCAAGATTAGGAATTCTGCTGGAGTCAGGAATGACCTCAGAGCTTCTAGTTCTTTCCCACCCAGTGCGGCCACCTTTATCTCTCCAGGGATCTGGGATCCTGTTCTTTTAGAAGGGTAGAGCAGGAAGGAGCTCTCAGAGAGCTGCAGCTAGGAACTTGAGTTGCTTTTCTGGAGGCCTGCGCTTAACTCCCTGGGGCTTCAGATCCTGCCCTCTATAGCCAGGGCAAAGCTTGAGTTGCCCACTCCCGTCCTCTGCCTCAGGAGACTGGGTGATGCCCATACGATGTGAGACACTCACTCAGGCTCCCAGATGAGAAGAGGAAAGCTGTCAGACCTTCATGAAGAGGCCAGCCTCTGGATCACATGACCCCAGGCTGCCAGGGGGGAGGCTCCATTTGGCAACTTCTGCAGATGGGGCCCAAGGGAGTGAAACAAGGGTGCTGATGGAAAGACAGGAACTCAGAAGACATGCCTGCTCAGCTAGCTGTCAGCTGCAATCTGTGAAGCTCTGCAGGGTGTCCGGGCTACAACAGTGAATCCCCTAGAGAAACGCAAACAGTCAGTGGAGGGCTGGGTGAAAGGGCTCTCTCCTAGGGTATCTGCGGACCAGATGGATTAGAGCTGTTGTAGAGAAAAGTACAATCCTTACCACAAAGGGATAAGAAATAGTTGGTTCTGGAGTCAGATATGAGTGACCATGGCCCCAGAGCACAGATTTAGGTTACCCCAAGTTTCATGTTCTAATGAGATACCAATTTCATGAAATTTTTATAGAAACATGGCAAAGTCATAAATCATGACACAAATACAAATACATTGGTGGAAGCATCTGATAGGCGGGCCACAGCAAAGCAGGGGAAACCTCTGCTATCTGACGGCGCTCTTAGCTTTACAGCTGGTAGGCAGCAGTAGTCTGCAAAATTTAAAAAGGGTTTTCACCTGACAGCCTCATGGATGCTCAGTCAAGTGAGGAGGTAGGAAAGGGCGGTTAAGAAGAGAGGGAAAGACAAGTCAATTGTGAGTAGCCTCTGGGCCTGCAAATTCCAATCTCTGGACAATCTGAAGGCTCTAAAGAGTTGATCTGCCTTGTAGAAGGTTTAGCTTCACTTCTCCCCAGGAGTCTCTGGAGGAATCAAACTGGTGGATTGATTTTTTAGGGGGAAGCTGTGGACTGAATGTCAAGAAGATTGGCTGCTTGAACCAGGAGTTGGAAGACCAAATGGTGATTCAGTTCTGGTTCAGTAACTGAACTGAAAGACCTCAGTCTGGTTCTTACCAGTATTTAGAATACTCTTAATCACTGCATGCGCTGGGCCTGTTTCTGCTTCTGATGATAACTGTAGTCACAGCAGTTCTTTTACAGAGCAGCTCTGTGGCAGAGGGGTTCTCAGAGGACCCAATGAAGTATGGATTTCTTCAAAGAGTTAACAGAGTGGCCAGTGGCCCAGCAAGTCACTCCAAGTGAGTATGTACTGCAAAGAGTTGGAAACCGAGAACTTCACAGATACTCGTTCATGCACATTTATAACACACTACCCACAGTACCCAAAAGGTGGCAGCCCCTGGAGTGTCCACTCACAGACGAAGGAGCAAATGTTACCTCGATACACAGTAGAATATTGTTCAACCACAAAAGGAAAAGAAGGGACTGGAGAGATGGTTCTGCAGTCAGGCCACATTTTGTTCTTTCTGAGAACCCAAGTTTGGTTCCTATCACCCACATTGGGTGGCTCACAAGATCCTGTTACTAGTTCCAGAGGTTCCCACAACTTTGTCGGGCACATGCCTGAACACACACACACACACACACACACACACACACACCAAAATAAAGAAAATTTTTTTTAAAAATGGAAAAGAAGTAGTCAATCAAGATGGTTCACATCTGTAATCCCAACACTTAGGAGGCTGAGGCAGAAGGATCATTGTGAGTTTAAGGCCAGCCTGGGCAACAGCGTGAGACCTCGTCTCAATAAACAGGTGGAAAGATAGAAAGTCAGACCTCGTAACTGACTAAACCTGGAAGACAACATGCCAGATGGAAGAAGTCAGACACTATGTGTTTCTTCTATATAAAATATTCAGAGTAGGCCAATTCATAGAAGCAAAACAGATTAGTGGTTGCTAAGAAATGAGAGGGAGAGAAATGGGAGGGGCTGTTAGCTGGGTACAGTGTTTTCCCTGAGGTGACAAAAATCTTAAAATCAGAGAAAGATGGTAGCTTCACAACGTCATAAATAAACTCAATGCCACCGCATTGTGCACTTTAAAAGGCTAATTGTGTGTGAGTTTCGCCTCAATAAGCATACACACACACACATCTTCGCAAGGCATAGACGCGGGTGTGCATAGCTGCCAGCTAGCTTGTGCCTCTAAAATAAGAAGGGGGAGGCGGCTTCCCTGACGTTGCTGGGAAAACATGTTGCAGCCATGTTCTACTACATATGGTTGGATTCAGCCTCCTGGGCCAGTGTTGTTGCCAGAACGCCCAGGCATATGCTAGCCATGCATACACTGATGTGCCCACAGGCTGTGGGGCAGGGGCACAGTTTCCACATGGAACAGCCCTCCGCAGTGAGAAAATATGTCTGAGAAATCCACATTTGCCTGTGTCAGGTCGTTCGTAATGATCAGCAAACACAGTAATTCCTATTCGTGCCAAGCCTCACACACCCTTCTTCATAGTCACTTCTTCAGGCTCAAACGCAAAGAAATCGGACCAGACTTCAGAGACAATGGGAAGGATTTAAAAAGCAGCCAACGGGAGTGGGAGGCTTTGGAGACCTATTCCTTAATGTAATATATAAGCAAGATATGTTTATAGCTAAATAACATATTGTGTTCCCCTGGCATCTCCTCCCACACTTAAAGGGTCTGTTGTCCTTCAGGTGGTCTCTAGAGAGGGAAGGCCCAGCAGAGGAGCCAGAGTCTGGGATGGATATGTTTGTGCCACAGAGAAGGAGGACACCAGATTGCTATTGCTGTAGGCATTTGGGGACCAGTATCCAAGCCTCCTCCACTAGTTACTGACTTTAAAGATCCCAGACAGCCTGAGTCAACAAAACAAACAGTCTGGTACAGCTCCTGGGTGCTCCAGAAAAAGGCAGGTAACTTTCTCTGATGGCCAAGGAGCAGAAGCAACCAACCATCCTCATCCATCCATGCCCTCTAGATGCAAGAATGTGACTGGTTCCTGGCCACTGACCTCTGACCTGGGTTTCCCAGCTCCACCTGAGATCACAGGCCACACAGTTGAGCAAAATCAGATTTGTTATCCAACTCGGGGGCCACAACCTGTGCTCCAAGTCAGGGCTTGCGTCCATCCTCGGGAAGC
Source organism: Alexandromys fortis (assembly GCF_014885135.2). NCBI lineage: Eukaryota > Metazoa > Chordata > Mammalia > Rodentia > Cricetidae > Alexandromys > Alexandromys fortis. Next base: position 4,799,306 of record NW_026067940.1, on the reverse strand, counting down.
CAGTAAAAAGACAAAGGGATAGTGGGTAGCAGAAAAAGGAGAGTTACTCAACATGGCCATATTGAGAAGAGGGACAATGAGATCTAGAAAACCTCGCAAAGGTCTTGAAATGGGAGCCAAGAATATGCACATCACAGCTGCCCTGGTCATGGGAGAGTCGAGCCTGCCAGTGACCCATCATTGTCTGGGCTCCCTCTCATCCTGTAAGGTTGTCTGATAAACTGTTGGGGCTGTGTGAAATCTCTTCTCCTGGAGACAACTTTCCCTCGGGCCAATGGCATTTCTTTCTCCCAGCATGAGATGCCTGGGGAAATCCCGATTTCTTTGGGGGTCCATTGTCTCAGTAGTCTGATGGTCAGGTTGGTATCTCTTTATAGTACCTTCACTTCTGCCAGACAGGTTACAAGATGACCTTCCCAGATCACAAAGCTAAACATGGAAGTGAGTTCATGCTGTGGACTCCTGTGCCCTTGGTTGGCACTACCACAAGCTGTGGGCAACACTCAGGTTTCCCTTCACCCGGCAACAGGTCCACTCCATTCCCGGATGCCCCAGGTTGAGGTAATGTGATGGGCCCTCCTTGTTTCCTTGGGTTTCCCAGGCCTAAAGAGAAGCCCCTGCCAGCCATGACCTATACTTAACACACAGCTGCTGCCCCCCTATACTGTAACCTTCCCGGCAGGGGTGAAGATTCTCCAAAGGGGACTATGGCATGGTTCAGAGGGCAGGAACACTTGCTGTGTCTAAATCCCCAGTACCCACATAAAAAGCCAAACATGGCTGCATGTGTCTATGTTAATCCTGAGGTTCAAGAGAGAAAAACCAGTTCCACGATTTTGAATCAAATTTGAAGCAAGCTATAATTAAATACTGGCCAGGAAGAAGGATTCCAGCCGGGTTCACCCCTACATTCCCCGAGAATGACTATGTGTCACGTTTTGCAGGGGCTTAAAAAGGCCAAACCTTTTTCACTGCATTTCCCGTCAGGCTCAATCAGGGGCAAGGATGCATCTTGATGTATTTCCTGCCCACGTACCTCCCACCCACATGTGATCACGCACATCTGGCGCAGATGGGTCAAACAAACTTGTTTAGGGAAGTGAAAACATGCGGTTTGTTATGTCGCAAGAACTACAACTCCCAGCATTCCAGGGAGTTATCTTGTCCTTGAGCAAATAGGGTTTGCAGATTAACTTCGGCTCTTACATTCCCTGCTTAAATTGTATCTTGAGTTAAATCTTTGACTCTGTGATGGGAACCTGTTTATATTGGTATCCAATAACCATAAGTTTAATGGTACCCAGATGGGAAACAGAAGGGTCAAAGGCCCTGTGATAGCTGACATCAGAGTTACTATCTAGAAAGTCTGGAAGTGGACAGGACACACTTTTTTTTTTTCATTTCAGGTCTCCTTTTTGCAATGTTTCTTTGCATATAGTCAGATTACAACCCCAAATGGTTTGTGTAGAAACAATTATTTTCTCTCTCTTGCTCTTTTTTTTGGTTTTTCGAGACAGGGTTTCTCTATGGTTTTGGAGCCTGTCCTGGAACTAGCTCTTGTAGCCCAGGCTGGTCTCGAACTCACAGAGATCCACCTGCCTCTGCCTCCCAAGTGCTGGGATTAAAGGTGTGCGCCATCACCGCCCGGCCAATTATTTTCTCTTAAAGCCATATAATACCTCCATGTTCTGCATTGATCAAGCCGATACCCTCTCATATTGTAGAACTATTTCAGTTCATGAGTCAACCTGTTGATAAATCCGGGCCCATTTTCCTGGCATGCCAATTTGGTATTACAGGTAGCCAGGGAACAAAACATCTAATTTAGGGTTTCAGTCTTAGGAATAAGGGATGATGTAGTCTGAAACTAAGACATAGTTGTCAGGTCCCGGAAAGGCTGAAAGGCTAGGCAAAGGCTGGGAAGGAATTCAGGCAATGGGATGTTCACCAGAGGCATCTGGTTAGCTGACCGACCTGAAGAACAGGGAGCATTCACATTGGCTGGACTGGTCCACATCAGCTTCCAGCAGGTCCAGAGCTCAGCCGTTTATAGTCCGCAACTGGTCTCTGGATGGCGGTGTCTGCTGGCCAAGTGGAACTCTGCCAAGACAAACACAGACTGGGACAGAAGTGAAAGTTTAGAAACTTAAAGGAAAATCTTACATTTGGAATTTCCAGGCCCACAGTCCTAGTAAATGGGGAAGGGGGAAAGTCCCAGGATCAGGGGAGAGATCCCACCCTCAGGAATAGGCAGATGGGGAGATTTAGGCTGTATTTATCTGGAGTTCCTTCAACCTGTGAGAGATGGGTCCAAGTTTTATGACTCCCTTGACTCCCTGAAGCTTACGTTAAATTTTAGTTTACAGAAAGAGATGAAAGTTTTAGCTATATTAGCATTACCACTGCTTGGAATCTGTACTGAAATGCACATTGTAGAAAAAGCAGCCACTGCGTGTCTATTCAAAGTCTCAGTATAAGAATAACATAGAGGGTGGAAAAGTTTGAAATATTTTCCATTTTTTTATATATCTCAAATCAATGTTTTAGACTTTTGGAACTTACGTAGACTTCAAACCTTTTCCTTCCTATCTAATCATTTACAGAGAAATGAGTGCTTGGTTGGAAGCGTCAGCTCAGCTCCCTGCCCCCCCCCATCCAAAAAGAGTCTGAAATATTTGGTGGGGACTTCACCCCAGATCCCCGGCATCCAGTTTGGAATGTTGGGTGGAAAGTTCCATCTCAAAACCCCCTCCCCTGGGAAACTCTACCTCTGAGAAAGCCCGCCAAACGGTGACCCCCTCCCCAGGGAGAGTCAAGGCCACTCCCACAGGCTATTTAAACTGCACCTCCCCAGAAAACCAACCGTGGTTTCCCTTTTTCCCTCTCTGGTGGTCATTCTGGTTCTCCTTTCCTTCCCTCTGTGTTTTCCCAGGGGCCAGCCAGGAGCGCTGGCCTCCATTAAACCTGGGCATCTTCTAATTGGGTCTGATTTGGTCTGATTGGAATTATTGCATCTGCAGGGAGTTTTGCCAGTTGAAAAACACTTAACATTTGGAGGTCCCATGGGGGTGGGGCTGTTTTCCCACTGGCCAAGGGCTACTTGTTGGAAAACACCCTTCTTGCCTGCGCTCTCCGCCAGGCTAAGATCCGCGTGGTCTGGGTGAGTTCCCCTTTTCCAAGTACATGCCACTAGGGTCCAGAGCCCACTATGTTTGTTTGTCATTTGTCGGGGTGTCTGTGAAAGCCACGATCCCTGCCAGGCTCCCAACCCCACAAGTGGTGAGGCAGTCCTCGCTGAGGTGGGATTGCATGGGGCGGAGATGTCTGCCCACGTATTTCTCGCATCCCTCTGTTTTTTGACTCAAGAGTCTTTATCACAGTGGATGCACTGAGTTCCAAGACTTGGCATAGACTTGTGAAAATGGACACTTGCAATTCAAAGCCGAATCTCCAAATGCCATTGGGCTGCTTTTTACAAAAATCCTTTTTAAATTGGGGCTATCTACACCTAACATAAAACAAACAAGCTCCAAAAGCCCATGGTTTCTGGATGCTGTGCTCCTGCTCCCACTCCCCTTCCCCACTCNCAGCCGCACGCGATGAAGCAAGCCACCAGGTCAGACATGCTGAATCTTTCCCGGTAAGACTGGTGCTACACAGTTTATTAGAGATTGGTTGATTGGGATATCAGAATTAGCCAGTAAGGGCTAGAGCTAATGGGCCAAGCAGTGTTTAAAAGAATACAATTTGTGTGTTGTTATTTCGGGGCATAAGCTAGCCAGGCAACCGGGGTGCTGGGGACGCAGCCCCGCTGCTCCTATTACCACAGTTAATGACCCTTCCCATGGCTAGCCCCATTCATGGGGCCAATAATAACAATATTTTTTTTCTCCTGGCTACATGCCTTCTCATCTCCCTCAAGGAACAGATGTCTGAGGTCTCCAGGATGACAGTAAACCAGATGCCTCTCCAGCCACACCTCTCGCTGAGTGTGAGCTCACCAACTCCCAGCTCTCCCCTCTCCCACATCACCCCATGCCCACAGGAAGTAGCCAGACTTGAACCATCACCCCTTTATCCAAAAAGAGTCTGGAATGTTTTGTCAGAAGTGTCACCTCAGCTCCCTGGCATCCTTTTATCCAAAGAGTCTGTAATGTTTGATTGGGGGGCTTTACCCCAGCCCCCTAGCATCCATCTTGAAACGTTGGGTAGAAAGTTCCATTTCAAGCCCCCTCCCATGGGAGTTGCCTCTGTGCAAACTCCACCTCTGAGAAAGCCCACCAATGGTGAGCCCTCCCCAGGGAGGGTCAAGGCCACTCCCACAGACTATTTAAACTGTCCCGCAGAGAATGAACACATGGTCTCCCCTTTCCCTCTCTGTGGTCATCTGGTTCTCCTTTCCCCTCTCCATGGTTTCCCAGGGGCTGGGCATCTTCTAATTTGATGATCTGGTCTGATTGGCTTATTGCATTGGCAGAGAGGTTTGTTGGTCCAGAAAATACTTAACAATGAATTAAGTTATTACTGAGGGCAATCATTGCAAGGTATGTTTTTTTTAGTGAAAAGATACATCTGAAAACCTGTTCATCCTTTAATATAAAGTCTGTCAGCAAAGAAAACCTGTTTGCCTTTTTTTTTTTTTTTAACAAGAAACCTAGTAGCTCTAGGTTAACTAACAAGGTGGCTGGAGCCTCGGGGAAGGAGCTGGTTGCCTGCTGCTGCTTAGCTGACAAAGCTACAGTTGGTCCAGCCATCAATGCCATCAGAGACCTGAGAGGGACACATTATAGCAGGAAGTAGAATCCAAATGGCCTATGTATCAGTAAGATGACAGAGACTAGTCCATTACCTAGATGGTCATCCCAGGCTCCTGTGGTCTCCATAACTTCATCTTGGTGGTGGTAGAAGGTGGGGAGGTGGGGGAGGTACCAGGGCAGCATCCATCTTTGGCTGCCAGGCCCAGAAGAAGGCTTCCCTATGGAGGAGGAACATGGAGGGACTGATCTTACTTTGTCGAGGCAAAGCGGGGGCAAATCGACTCTCCAGTGCCCTACTTGTCCACAGTGTGAACCAGGTGCTGGTGGTGGGCAAGGCATTGGGGCAGTCTGACCTAGTGGTTTCCAGGTGGAGTCATCATCATGTCCCATTATCTTCTTCGAGAACTTGAGGATCACTGCTATAAGCTAGGGGACTCTGTCTGTCTGTCTGTCGTAGTAAGTTTTTCCATTAAACATCTTAAATGGCGCTGGGTGGTGGTGGTGCACACCTTTAATCCCAGCACTCGGGAGGCAGAGGCAGGTGAATCTCTATGAGTTTGAGGCCAACCTGGTCTACAAGAGCTAGTTCCAGGACAGTCTCCAAAGCTACAGAGAAACGCTGTCTCGAAAACAAAACAAAACAAAATAAAAAAAAATCTTAAATGTCATATTCAGTAAGTCTCTGACAAGTTTGAGGACCATTATCTACTTAGTATATGAGCTAAGCAACCCTTGCTTGTTTTTAGCTACTTGCTTTAGGCTGTACCTTGAAAACATATACAGGAGACTAAATCAATCTTTGTCCTGTAATTAATCACATTAGTACTTAGCATGACTACAAGTATAGTTGTGAACATATTAAGGCTTAAACATCGTTAACGATTTATAATAAAAAATAACAATTTCTGAATTGAAGCTCTTTTAGTATCAAAATGAAACTTTAAATCATAAATACAGTTCATAGGGAGACTGACAACTTTACTTTCCTGGTCCTTACATAGTGAACCGTTACAGAATATCATAGTTTCCTATATGACTCAGTTTCAAAATAGCTAACGCTTAACAAAGTTAGCAAAGATAGGTCAGACAGTTATTCTGAAGTCAGTACAGGAATACCTCAGTCTTTGGGGTTTAGTGTTTGGTGCTCATAGCTGTGACCCTAATTCTTATCCTTTTATTTATCTATTTATCAAAATTATATAAAAACATCATAACAACGTATCTTACAAATTTAAAGTGTCCCATAACCTTATAAATTTAAATATTAATAAAGTATTGTTTTAATTTCAAGAATGATGACAGGGCACAACCACAATCTGAACAAGGCAAAACCAAGCTCCAACAGTGCAAACAATTCCATGCACAATATCTGGGGTTCCTCCAGGGACCTTTTCAGGGGCCTGGGATCATTCTCTGGCCTTGCCCTCTGCATCATACACAGCCTTCGTTCTAGTTCCCAGTTACATTTCATTGTAGCTGGTGGCTTGGGTCTTTCTTTCTTTGTAATTATCACATAACACAGTGTCTCCAGAACTGCCAGGGTCCCCTGCTATACTTTGGCAAGCCTCAGCTGTTTTCTGTGGTCCCTTTTCATCTTTAAAACAAACACCACTTGGGTGACTCTTATGTTACAAAGTTTGGCTGCCAGCAAGATACACTCTTATATATGAACTCATGGAGGCACCATTTTAATAACTTATTAAATAACTTTTTAAATCCTACCTCTCATAAGTCTTATTTTCTAGAAAGGACAGAAATTGTCATACAAAAATCCATCCCAATCCAAAGTATCTTGGAGACCTGTTGTGGGCCCTCATCAGATGGTTACCCTTAATCAAGATGGCAGTGAGATCATATGACATATTTCCTCTCCAACCCTATCAAAGATGGCTGCCAGCCATGTGGCTGCCTAAGGATGGCAGCAAGCCACTGTTGGCTACATCCCAAAATGGAATCACGCCACAGTATTCCTTCAAGATGACCTAAGCATAGGAAGACTCTTAACTCTCAGCCCCATGTTATGAGATTTGAATTAACTTTTTGTTAAGCACTTTCAATAAATTTACATATCTCGAGGTAGAGAAAGTTTATATAATAGTTTTAGGCAATTCAATGAAATCAATAATCCCTTTAACTGTTCTGTTTTGCTCTTTTCTCCCTCCTCTTGACCCCAGACACAAAGACTTTAAAAGTGTGCCTGAGTCAGAGAAAGAGAGGGGCATAATCCACTTCTAGAGCCTGCTTTTCAATAAAGTGGAGCAGCATAAAACAACTTTAATATTACTCATAGCCAATGACATTTGAGTCCCTGTTAAATTAGATCCAGTGTCCAGAAAGCTTGGAGATAAATTCTGAGGCCCAGGCCACCATTGGCTGCAATGAAAACAACTAAACTATAACCAAGAAACACAAGACAGTAAGCTCACACATTTAAGAGAAACCAGTCGGAAGTAAACATGTGGTGGTCACAATCATACATACAAAACAGATAGACATAACTTTCCCTACCTCTTCCAGCATTGTAATTCATGGGGGGGGGGGGCGGGGGGGCAATGGAACCTTCTGATACAGCCAGAGGTTGTAAGAGCAATGGCTGGGCAATTTCATGAGCTGTCATGGTAAGTGGATACAGGGCATGGCGCTGGGGTTGGCACTCTAGCTGTACAGTGGTGTGGTGGGGTAGGGGTGGGGCGAAGCAGGACCCACCTGCTGACTTCCGCATGGGGTCCTGGACTTTTCTTCAATGGGCCCCAAATATGGCCCACGGAACCCCATGCCCCTAAATCTCCGCCATTTCTGGAGTGACTTTTGGAGTAGCACTCCAGTTTATTAATTTTGCCTTTCATCCATCCAGTTGGCCTGAGTCAGAAAGACAGGTACAGACAAAACAACAGAAAACACATAGCCAGAATGACAACAGAAGACACCAACAATTGGAGTAGTGTATAGGTTCACAAGTCTGACCAAGAGAAATTCTCTTAACAAATGAATTTGGGTGGAATGAGTTTTTTCTCTTGTCCCACTGGGGCCTCCCAAAGTTATCCTGAGAGATAAACTAGTTACACAATTTTGAGTCAAATTTGTCTTCTGGCCAGGAAGAAGGACTCTGGCCAGGTCCACTTTTGGGTTCCCAGGGGATGGCTATGAGTCATATTTTTTTTGGCTCTTAAAATGGCAAAACTCATAATTCTCTCATTTCCCATCAAGTTCAATCAGGGTAAGCATACATCCTGATATATTCCCTACCTATGTACCACCAGCTCACATGTGATCAAGAACATCTGGTGCAGATGGGTCAAACAAGCTTGCTCAAGGGAATTAATATGTGTCTTATTATTTCCCAAGAACTACAACTCCCAGCATTCCAGGAAGTTATCTTGTCCTTGGGCGAGTGGGGCTTACAGATTAACTTTGGCTCTTAACAGCTGTGTAACTCCAGCAATCGTGGACAGAGACCGGCAGATCCCAGGAGCTCACTGACCAGCAAGCCTAGCAGAAAAGGATGAGCCTTAGGTTCAATAAGAGACTTCGAATAAGATTTTAAAAAAATGATAGTACAGGACACAGCATCTTCCTCTGGCCCCTGCAGGTACATATGTGCCGGCTCATCCTCTCTCTCACACACACACATACATCACAGACTAATTAAAATATTAATCCAATTAAAAGAAGCACCATGTTCCTTCCTCTGTGGTCCTATTGAAACAATGGACCACAAGAGATGGGAATAGCAGGACTTGGACGGCCTCTGTGTGTGCCAACCCAGGGCACAGGAACCCACAGTGTGGACTCAACTTCCACTATAAGCTTTGCTATTTACTCATCTGGTCTCAGAAAAGCCTATATCCTCAGGAGCAGCAAGGAAATGGAAACATTCACAACTAAACCTGGTGCCAGCCAGAGAAGGAGCTTGTCTACCAGAAAGAGACTTCACACAATTCTGACAACTCATCAGAACACCTTGTGGGAGATACTGCAGTAAGACGGTGATAGAACAAGAGTCCATGAGGGTGTGGGAGCCAAACGAACCCCTCAGACTGATCACAGCCATCACCTTCCTCTACGTGCTTAAAGACACAAGGAACAAACGACAGGGCTTGACAAGTGAAGGGGGAGATGCAAGCTGGGAGGACTGGGGTGCCAGGTGGTGCCCTGGAGTTGCAGGGGCTTTCAATTTAAAAAGAAAAGGAAGAAAATAAAAAAAAAAAGCAAAGTGTCCTGGTTTGCTTTCTATTGCTGTGTAAACACCTTGACCAAAAACAGCTAATCCATAGCCAAGGGAGGTCTTGAGGAAAGAACTCAAGCGGCAGTCTAGAGGCAGGAACTGAAGCAGAGGGCATGGAAGAATGCCGCCTACTAGCTTGCTCCTTATGGTTTGCTCAGCCTGCTTTCTCACACAGCCCAGCCCCGCCTGCCCTTGGGTGACACTGACCACAGTGGGCTGGACTCTCCCACATCAGACACTAATCCAAACAATACCCTACAGACAAGCCTAGAGGTGAGTATGATGAAGGTATTTTCTCAGTTGAGGTTTCTCCTTCTCAGATAACCATAGCTTGTGTCTAGTTGACTCAAGAGCCTAGTGAGAAGGGAGGGAAGGAAGAAGGGGGAAAAGGGAGGGAAGGAGGAAAGTAGACAGAAATCTGACATTTTCCTTGCCTACAACAGCCCAGTGCTGCTCCCATCCCTTCTGTTAAGCTAAATTAGAACGAGGCCTTGCAGAGCACAGAACACTGCAGGTTCAAGTGTGTGTGTGACCTCCAATCACTTCTTCCACTTACTTAAGATGTCCCTGATGGCATCCCCACCCCTCGCTGGGTCTCCACAGGTCCCCAGCCTTCCCTCGGACTCAGAACACTGAGAACAATAGCATGACCAGGCAGGGACATTTCCCAGCTCTGGCCTTTAATGCTTCTTTTTTTTTCTCCCCTAAATGACAGTCCTTGTTCACAACAAACTCCACTAATTAGTGGTGTTAGCTCTCCTCCTCCAACAAACCCACATAGCCAGTGACACCGGACCCTTCTGACTGAGAGGGGCCCCTCCTGTCCTCAGCTGATGCCTGCTTATCTCCTTCCTTTGTTACATCTGGGTTTTCTTACCTTTAGCTGAAGAAGAATGGTTTGTCTGGGCACTGTCAACTCATTGCAAGGCATGGGACCTTTCCTGGATATCTGCCATGCCCTGGGCGTGGTGTAGAGAGTGGGCAGGGGGATGTACCTCAGAAATGCCAGTATAAGCCTGGCTCAGATTCAAAGAAGAATTAGGCAAGGGTGCCTATCTCCCCCCGCCCCCCCGTGTCCTTCAGGTCTGGTTGGAAGGGGTGGAGGTGGGGGACAGCTGCTCAAATGACTCCTCCAATAGCGAGGGGCAGAGCTTCACAACCTGAGCAATCTTGAGGAGCTGGAGAATGGAAGCAAGGATCAGGAGAGAGGGCAGGCCCAAAGGAAACTAGCAGGCTGGACAGAAATGCCTCAGGGTGGTGAAGCTTGAGACTAGCCACTGTCAGGGGTGTGGAGATAGTAAGCAAGTTCTCCCACGAGGATGTTTTTCCCAAAGTGGTTAACATCTAAGAGGTGGGAGATGGGCGAGGGAGCAGATCTATCGGTATCAGATCATAATCAAGGCAGTTCCTATCCTGGGGACTGGGAATGGAATGCGTTTCTTCTGGAAGCTTCCCAGGCAGCTGGCTCAGAGCCACCTCTCCGGGTCTCCATCAGGAAGTTGTGGAAGAAGCAGCAGTGCCCCTCACGGTGCTCCAGTAGCAACACAGGGAGCGGGCGCTGCTCCTGCCATGGTTTCCCGGCAGCTCCAGAGCATCTTGAGGTGGGATGGGGCAGCGTTCATCTTCTGCCCAGCATGTGAGCTGAGACTGAGCTGCTCGACTTTAGGGTTCCCAGAGAAGCAGGGCGTGTCTGAAACACTTTTATTTAAGAAGCTTTTTTTATCAAAAAGGCGTGGAATCCTACTGAAATAAACATGAGTGAGGGCGCTCTCAGATAGATAGATAGATAGATAGATAGATAGATAGATAGATAGATAGATAGATAGATAGATAGATATCGCTTTTGGTTTTTGAGACAGGATTTCTCTGTGTAGTCCTGGCTGTCCTGGAACTCTCTCTGTAGACCAGGGTGGCCTCAGACTCACAGAGATCAACCTGCCTTTGCCTCCCGAGTGCTGGGATTAAAGGCATGCACGACCACCACCTGGCTTTTGAGGCATGCTTTTTTTTTTTTAACATCAAATATAAGATCTCAACTTGAGTGGGCTGCTTTGGGCTGTGCCCCTTGACCAGGTATGTGAGCATTCTTTTTCCCTCTTGGGCTGTTTTAGCGATGCTTCTTTTTTGAATTTAGTGTTAAATGAACGGTTCTTTTGGAGGTCAATGTGCCCGTTCCAAATGAGAGTCTGCATCCGGTCACATGTTGATCTTATCTAGAGATCAGTAGGAGGAGGCCATCTGTACAGTTTCACTGACTGGAGCAGGCCTGGGTGTGGGTCTTTCCCAGAGCCAGAGCAGTCATTCCAGGGTTCACCCCGGGCTGGGAACCGCCTCTACCATTACTGTAGGCAGAGTCTAGACCCTGTGCTCTGTTTAAGTCTCCAGTTCTGGTTCCCCCCCCACCCCAAAAACAACGGATATATGATCTGTGTTCTTTCCCACACCCACCACTGACACCCTGACTAAAATCAGCTCCCCTCCAGTCTCTCTATAGATCAAGACACAGTATCCTCCATCTACTCAGTGTCTGCACCCCTAAGACGGACATTTTCTAAGCCCCTGCCTACTCAGACGATGTGCTGACAATTACCTCTCAATGATGAGAATTAAACCCAGCCTGTGTGTGCTAGGCCCCTCTACCAACAAGCTACATCCTCAGCCCTTGTTTTTTTTTTTTTTTTAACAAGGCCTCACTTTGTTGTTCTCACTGACCTTGAGTTTCTCCTGCCTCTGCTTCTCAAGTACTGGGATGGCAGGCATCCACTACATGTCTAACCTGTAGATGCTCAAAACTACCCATTGAGATGGCTGTTTCCACCCTACAAGCAAGGAACCTGAACACAAATGAAAAGGAATGTGTTCTAGATTTCCGGGACTCAGAACTCCCCTGTCCAACCCAGAACTCCATTTCTCCCCAGACAGTGGCATCGCCTTCCTGCCGTCTCATTGTGAGGCTTCGTCCTTCGTCTACTCAGCTCGTCAACAGTCACTTCTCTACAGGTCTAACAGAGACAGTAGGCAACGGGAGAAACTGGAGTTACTGAGCGTCCTTATTCTGGTCTTTATTGGGCTCTAATGTGACTAAATCCCCATCGTCAGACGGTGAGATGGACCTGGGGTAAGTGTTACTGGTTTTGATGGAGCAAGAAAAAGAGACTTTAGTAAGAATCAGGTATGGGGACCTTCAAAGGCCCACTCCTAGGAGCCTACCAGCTGGTCTGTTCCTATCTCCTTAAGGTTCCATAGCCACCAAATATGGCACTACTTCCTGAGGACCAAGTGCTCAAAAATGAGCCCATGGCAACCATAGCGCCACCCAATAGCTCATGAGGTTAATGCTGTTGTCCCTCCCTGTGCTGGTGAAGTTTTACCAACTTGACACAAGCTAGGACCATCTGAGAGCAGAGAACTTAGAAGATGCTTCTGTGTACTGTAATTGGCCCCCATAAGCTCATAGGGAGTGGCACTATTAGGAGGTGTGGCCTTGTTGAAGAAGGTTGGCCTTGTTGGAGGAAGTGTGCCACCATCAAGGAGTTGCTGTGAAGTGCGTGGGGGTAGGCTTTGAAGTCTTCTATGCTCAAGCTATTCCTAACTCGGCTCACTTCCTAGTTGCCTGCAAGATGTAGAACTCTTTCTCCAGCACCATGTCTGCCTGTACACCATCATGTCCCACCATGATGATAATGGACTAAACCTCTGAAACCCTAGGCCATTCAATTAAATGTTTTCCTTTATAAGAGTTGTTGTGGTCATGGTGTCTCTTCACAACAATAGAAGCCTTAACTAAGATGGCCTCCATCAGATCGGCCTATAAGTTAAGTCTATGAGGCATCTTTTTTTGGATTAATGATTGTTTAGGGAGAGTCCACCCTCTGTGGGAATTGCTACCCCTGGACAGGTGGTCCTGAGTTGTAGGAAGAAGGAAGCTGGGAAAGCCAATAGGCAGTATTATTCCATGGCCTCTACTTCATTTTCTACCTCTAGGTCCATGCCTTGAGTTCTTGGTCATCTGTAAAAATAAGGTAGAGAGTGCCTATCTCTTAGGACCCTCTCTGCTAAGGCAAAGTCTACCCTCTCCAGGGTATACAGCAGTCACTTAGCATGTGCTTCTAGTTTGTATAAGGAATATGGGCCTTGAACTCCCAGCTACTGATTAAGGAGAGGAGTTGCTGTGAAGTCCCATTCATTCCTAAAGCCTTTCTGACTTTAGACAGAGGAACTAAGATTCTGGCCTAAGGCAACCAGTAGGCTGCAAAGCAACAGAGGAATTCCTCTAGCACAGGCTTGACTTGAGGCCATGCCATGTGACCACAGCATCCACAAGGCAGGCACAAGGCTGCTCTAAGCCAGGGTAATCTTGTTGAGGAATATAGATTGCCCAAAGAGGTGCCAGCTCTTCAGACAACAAGCTTGAAAGATTGCTTTTCTCCAGGGGCCAATATTTTGCCAAGAGGGAAGTGGTCTGAATCATGGCCAGAGACATTCTCCATGCTTTAGGTGGCTCTCAAAGCCCTTCTCTGGCACCTGCTCCACTGTAAGAGGATGAGTCTGGTAGGAAGGGAGGCAGCCACAATCCACTGCCTTTCCTGTGGGTTCATCTGGGGACATGCCACTAAAGCCCCTCGGTGGACATAGCACTCAGAGCAGAGACTCCATGTATGGGTCCTCACTGGCCTGCATCACTTCCAAGTAGCTGTAGGACTTCTGAGCCTACAGGATATAACAATAGAGGATGCTTCTTAGCTGCTACCCAGGGTCCAATTCAAATGTGCTATGAATCTGGGTATCCTTTTGCCTCTTGTGTTTGGTATGCAACATCAGTTCCCGCTTCATCCAGGAAAACACCTCCTGCCCCAACAGCATCAGCATGTGCTGGACACTCATGTGGCTACTTCTGTTGATGTGAACTTATGCTGGCTGGTCTTACGTCAACTTGACAAACTAGTGTTATGTGAAAGGAGGGAACCTCCATTGAGAAAATGCTGCCCTAAGAGGCAGCTGTAAGGCATTTTCTTTATTAGTGGTTGATTGTGGGTGGTGGTATCCCTGGGCTGGTGGTCCTGGGTTCTGTAAGAAAGCAGGATGAGCAATCCAGGGGAAGCAAGCCAATAAGCAGCAATCCTCCATGGCTTCTACATCAGTTCCTGCCTACAGATTCCTTCCCTGTTTGAGTTCCTGTCCTGACTTCCTTCAAAGATGAACAGTGATGTTAAGGGTAAGCCTAATAAACCCTTTTTTCCCAACTTGCTTTTTGATCATGGTGTTTTGTCACAGCAATAAAACCCTACCCAAAACAAGACTGAACAGCAACCAGAGACCTTTTGGTGTCAGTCATCGCTAGAACTTGGGATTCTATAGTGAGCACCATGAGGAGAATATGGATGGCACCACTCTCTGGCAGCATCCTGGTGCATCTGAAGTGATGCTTAGAGAAAAACTGCAGAGCTGTGAGGTATCCCGAAATCACCCTACAATCACGAAGAGGATAGTTGGGTTCCTCAAACACAAGGATCTCTATGTCAAAGAACTGCAATGTTCTTGAGTTTCCAAACAGGGAATGGTGAACTTGGAATGACACCAGCCAAAGACAGACAACATTCCACTGATGACAGATTCAGAGACTTCTTGTGTGGTCTTAGCTTGGATACTTACTGCATATAGACCTTCAGAAGCTTCCCCCATGCTGTAAACACTAAGACAACATCCTCCAACCCTGAATCCAGGAGCAGCAACTCAATTCTCGGTGACCTTACAAGGTGGTATGGGCTTCTGGTAATGGAGTTTCTCAAGGGCAGCCAGTAAGACCACAAAGATAGTAAGCTGTCTGCTCACAGTGTGGTCTGATCCTCTGGAAGTCAGGGCAGGCTCAGCTCTAACACATCCTGGCTAGCTCAGCACTCAGTAGGTGGCTTTGCTAAGGTTTGTAGAGCTCACAGGTGCTGTGGGATAATCCTCTTGTACACTGTAAAGGTTTGTCACATGAACTGGTGACAATAAAAACACTGCTTGGCCAGTAGCCAGGCAGGGTATAGGCGGAGTGATCAAACTAAGAATTCTGGGAGGAGGAAGGGCAGAGTCAGAGAGTTGCCAGCCAGATGCAGAGGGAGCAGAAGATGAACATGCCATGCTTATAAATGTGCTGCCACATGGCAGAACATAATTAAGGAATATGGGTTAACTTAAAATGTAAGAGTTAGTTAGTAATAAGCCTGAGCTATATTAATTTACAATTAATATAAGCCTCAAAGTGTTTGTGACTGGGTGGTCAGGACAAAAAACTCCATTTCCACAAAGGTTTTCTCATGACCCAAGCCCACCATTTGGTTACTTTGGTCAGGGAAGAGCATCACTGGCCACAGGGCACTGGCCAGGAGTCCATTGCACTCTTGCCACCTTGGGTCTACTGCCATACCTTACAACTCTTACATGTCAGCAGTAGCTGGTGGAAGCTCAGGAAAGCTCAAGGCTCCTCGGTGATACATGCTGCCACAGTCTGAAGTCCCCTCTTTCAGATACAGATCAGAAGAATGATTCCGGAGCTCTCAGAGCATCTCCTAAGACTTAGAACTTGAGGTCTCGCTCCTCTTCCAGCTGAAGGAAAACAAGTCTTTTCACAGAGTCAACATCTTAATGGTCTCATCCTTCTGGGAAGAGCAGACTGTCTGTAGTGAAGGTTCCTAACGAGCCCTCAGTGCCAAGGGGATAAAGAAAACATCTCTCCTGGAAACTTTGGGGCACCATTGTTGGTACCAATGTAACCAAGACTTTCCACTGAATTATCAGACCAGTTAAATTCCCTCTCTGGCATCGAGAGACCTCAGGATAGGCCAGAAGGTCTGGATTGTATTAGCATGGCCATCTTCCTACCGACTTTAAGTCTAGTCAAAAATCTCACTTGAATGGACTTTTGGTCTTTCCTTCATTGCTGAGCTGTCTGGGATCAAAGGTTAGGTCCCTTGGGGTTAAAGATGGGGGCTTGAAGTCACCACCTCTGTGCTCTAGTGGAATTTCAGTCAGAAGTAACTCCACCCCTCTCAGATGTGTTGGTCCAACATCAGAAGCAATCAGCTGTGCCTGGTGGTTATGGCTTAACCTGACCTTTTCTGGGTAGGAAGGAAATGACAGCGGTCTGCATCCATGGAAAATCCAATTGGCTTAAAAGACAAGAGTTTTCCTGTCCTAGTTGGTAGTGGGTACTCCACCCAGGATTGATTACTGAAGACACTCTGTGGGGAGCCCAAAATTCAGTTCTGATTTACTGGACATCTATTAGGCGCCTTATATATCCAGCTAGGCACAGGGGATCCAGAGTGACTATTATGGCCATCTCTTCAATTTGCAGTAACTGGACAATATTGGCTCAACACCTTCCAGAAAACACCTCTGTCAAACACGGAACCTCCTCACATGTGGGGTCTTTCTGCATCCCAGGAGCATCCATGCACTGCATTTGGCTTCCCATGTGGAGTCCAAGTTCTGAGGTCCTAGATCCAAGAACCAGAGGAATAGCGTGTTGGTTAAAGTAGGGGTCAGAGCCTCCTCTTGGGAACAAGGCACTTTTGACACTGCGTGGTTCTCTGGAATTTTACCTCACAGTCATCTCCTCCAGGTCACCTTCCTCCAGGCCACCTCAGCTCCGGGAGAGGAGAAAGTCCAGGTGCAAAGCTCACTGCGCAGACACTTCTTTGGTAGGGCTTTGTTGGAAAGGATTCTTGTTGATATTTGGTCCCTTACTGATCTTCACTGTTAGTAAATGTAGCTTTAGTTAGGACACTGGGATTTTATGACATACACATTTGTACCTAGTGGGTAGATTTCCCAGAGCTCTCTGGGACCATCTAAAAACTGTCAATCAAGCCTGGTTATCAAGACCAGTGCCCACTGTTGAGAAGTGTTTTCTCACAATGGTTAGAAGATGCTTCGCACATTTTCCTCCTCACACTGATGCCATTCTGTCTGACCAATAAGATCAAGCATGCTTCATCTGGGCATGCCTTATACTGAAGCTTCTGTGCCCCATCTCTTAGGACCCTGTCAGTCACAGGTTAGATACTCCTCTTGCTGTAAATAAAGTACATGTGGGGACTGAAACCCTTGTCACTTCGTCTCCCCTAATCCGATCCCTACACACCCTACACACCCCTGTTTCCAGCACAGCAGACTGCTGCGATTATTTGAGTATCTCCTTATTTGAGTGCAGCCCTGACAGCAGAAGGGTCACTACCCTTTGGCCCTGCCCATCTTCTGGTCTAGAGTTATAGAAGTGGGCATGCCATTTGAATGTATTTGACTCCCATAGCTTCATAAGGAATGGCACTATTAGGAAGTATGGCTTTGTTGGAGTAAGTATGACATTGATGGAGGAAAGTGTCACTTTTGGAGGCAGGCTTTGAGGTTTCCCTATGCTTAGGATACTGCCCAGTGTCTCAGTCAGCTTCCTGTTGCCTGCAAGATGCAGGCCTCTCAGCTCCTATTCCAGTAGCATGTTTACCTGCATGCTGCCATGCTCCCTGTCATGATGATAATGGTCTGAACCTTTGAAACTATAAGCGAGCCACCCCAGTTAAATGTTTTCTTTATAAGAGTTGTCACAGTAAAAACCCTAACTAAGACTGTGTGTGTTTTGGAGTCACGTAGAATGAACTTGACACCTTGTTCTTTGTACCTCTTCCCTGCCAGTCACTCTGCCTCAGGGTTCCTATTTCCAGGGCAGAATAACACTATTTAATGGCCATTAAATGAGGTGGCAAAAGTAAAGTGGATGCTTTAGAGTAGGGAGACACACCCCTTCCTGTAGCCTCACACTAACCAAAGGTACCATCCGCCCAGACACTTCTAAATTCTCCAAATTCAAGTCCTCTGAGAGTTTCCCACTTTGTATTTCTTTAAATTGAAGGGTGTTTCTTGGGTGTGGACATGAGCCAGCTATTTGAGGAAAGAGCATTTAGACCTATGGGTCATCTGAGCTAACTAGACTCAATGTGAGCTTCAGTCATCATGGTTCTCAGGGGTTTTTCCTTAGTCCCTCAATTCCAAGTTCAGTTTCACCGACTCATTGGTCGCTCTGTCTCTCCACTGGAATGCCTAAGTGGTATCTAACTTTGCATGCCCAGAGTGTAACTTGGGTTTTCCACCCAATTCTGCTCTTCCCACATTGGGCAGTGGTGCTGCTGTCTACCCATGGGCTGAATGAAAATGCCGGCAGTCATGCTGGACTTTCCTCAGCTTTGTGAACTTGATCCATCTATAAGACATCTCAGTTCTGTATAAAGTATCCCTGTCCCCTTCTACACTAACCCGATCTGACATCACCCCTCCTCCTAGCTGGGCAGAAGTCCCCTTTCTCCATAAACAGGCCTATGATGAGCTAAAAGAAAAAAATCATAAACAAGAGGGCTGGAGAGATGGCCCAGCAGTTAAGAGCTCTGGCTGCTCTTCCATAAGACACAGATTCAATTCTCAGCACCTACATGGCAGCTTATAATCACCTCTTATTCCAGTTCCAGAGAGTCTGATGCCTTCTTCTGGCCTCCGTGGGTACTGCATTGATGTGGTACACAAAGACACATTAGGACCAAACACTCCTCATATGCATAAAATAAAATCTTTTTTAAAAGTGTAAGTCAGATCCTAGTGTTTCTCCTTCATAAAACATGTTTCTAAACATTTAGGCTAAAATCTTTCCTGTGGTCTAAATGCCTCCTCGCTGTCTAGAGCCTGCCTGTCTCTCCAGCTTCATCCTCCCCTGGCTTAGGTGTTCCACATCTGTAAAAGGCGTATTAACAATAATAAGAATCCCTAACTTTCCATCTGTTCCAGGGGCAGAAAGTGGTCGCCCTCAGCATGAGGCAGAGCAAGTCCTCCAGGCAGCCTGCTCTCTTGTGCACTAGTCCAACACCCGACTACAGAGGGTGTTTGAGCCAAGAAAGACAAGCGCAGCCTCCCTGAGGGGACCAGGGTTACTGAAAGAGTTAAAAGACTTTTTCTCCAAACACTGGCCCTCCCTCTCCTGTGTCTGCTTTATGGGCTTAATGAGAAATCCAGGCACTTCACAAGGGACTGTACGAAT
Organism: Alexandromys fortis; assembly: GCF_014885135.2. NCBI lineage: Eukaryota > Metazoa > Chordata > Mammalia > Rodentia > Cricetidae > Alexandromys > Alexandromys fortis. Next base: position 4,780,255 of record NW_026067940.1, on the reverse strand, counting down.
AACTTCTGGGGCATCGCTAACTCCTTCGGCAGCAAGAGACCCGAGGCTGCCAGCGCTTCAGGGAAGATAAGTACGTGGAAGGAAGGTAGTTTTTACAGCATTGGGCGGACAGAATTTTGTGGAGCTCGGTGTGAGCTCCTCCCATAGGGCAGAACTGAAAAAGCCTGCTTAGGCTCCTCAGCCCCTCTTCAAGATATTTGATTAGGAATTTGGGGGCGGGCCCTGGCGGGGCACAGACTCGCACACTCTCTGTAGGAACTCACTCCTCTCTCTCTCCTCCTCCTCCTCTCTCTCTCCTCCTCCTCCTCTCTCTCATTCTCCAACCCAAGGAGGCCAGACAGAAGGACGGGGTCACTCTGAACGGTTCAACCCAAGGTAAGTGTAGTCATATTACTTTAGGTTTTGTCCCTTGTAAATTCTTCAAGAAGAGATAAAGGAAAGGTGCAGACTGGGGAGTCGAGTAGGCAAAGATGGATTATTCCTCCCACCTGGTCCGTGACACCCAGGGATGCTGAAGAGGGGTTACGGCAGGGAGCGTGAGCTTCATCATGTTACTGGATTCCTAACAGCTCCCTGTTGGTGTTGGGAGCCTCCATTTCACAAGCATGATAGAAATTGCAAGAGCCTCTCTGTTGCTACCCATGAATCCCAGTGTGCTTGGGGCTTGGGGCTTGGGGCACTTTGGAAAGTGGTCTTTGAATGTCCCAGAAATCTCATAGAGAGGGGCATGGTACCCAAATGTTAGGGGTAAGTTTTGTGTAATATGTGTGTTGTTGGGATGAAAGGGGGAGAAAAAAGAATTGACCATGTCCAGGGAGTCATGGATGAAATGAGGTCCCCCTCAACCCAGGAGATGGCTTTTTAGTTTGACCTCAGCTCAGATAGAGAGAATTTCCCTAGAGTGAAGAAATGACAAAGTACAGTAGCTTCTGAGTCAGAATCTCCAAGTCTGAGCGAACCGCCCCAGGGATCCTCACACTGCACAGAAGGTCACTAGCACAGAAACAATTTAAAGGATTGCAACCCTGAAGCAACATTCTAGATCAGTGGGGTAAGGACAGGCTTGCACTGCTACCAAGCAGCTACGCCTCTGAGGAGAGGCCACTGTGGCTGGGCATGGAGCCCCCTGGAAAGTCGAGTCTTGAAGAGGAAGGTATCTCCCTTCTGCCAAAGTGCCTAGTCTGGAAGTGGGTGGAATGGAGACAGAGGCTTAGTGTGCCAGCCCTCTCTAAACAGCCACCTTGGTCGGTCCTGCAGCAGCCCAGGGCTGTGCATGGAAAAAATGCTGTCTTGGAAGTGGGCCGTTCCATCCGTCTTCTCTCCTGGCCTGAGTCAGGGACCAGCCAGCATCCTAGGCTCCTCAGATACACTGTGGCTCTTTGTTCAAGGGCTGTGACTGCCCAAGGATGAGCCAGGGTGCCCATTCTGAGCCGTCCAGAAGATGGTGGGATGAACAGACCTCTGATGGAACTGTTTCCAGGGAGCAGAGGGGCCTGACAGGGATGGTGCCCAAACATTGAGTAGTTAGAGCGACATAGTCAGGGCACCTCTCATCAGTTCATATAGAATCTAATGTTGTCTTTAAGCTCTGTTCACATCGCCAATCCCAGCATGGCCCAACAGTGAGAGCGCACCAGGAGACTCTCTTAGGCCAGGAAAGGTTCCAAGCACTCTCTGTCTTAACAGCTGTGTTCTGGGACTGTACAGTGCCCTTGCCGCGGGAACCAGAGCTAGGGTCCCCAGACCAGATATGACACCCCAGTCTCCATCTTCTATACCTCCAGCCTCTCTCCTGGAGACCCCAGTGCGCCTTGTTCTTGTCTTGTTGGCATAGCAAGCTCCAAGGAGACAGGCTTCTCAACAGTGTGGGTGATAAATAAGCCTAGAAAGACAGGTGACATCAACTAGAGGAGAAGGGATGCAGCAGGCATAGTGACACATGCCTTTTACCCCAGCACTGGGGAAGCAGAGGCATGCAGATGTCTGGGAGTTCCAGGCCAGCCTGGTTTACAGAGTGAGTTTCAAGACAGTCAAGGCTGTATAGAGAGACTCTATCTCAAAAAAAGAAAGAAAGAAAACAAAAGGAAGGAAGGAAGGAAGGAAGGAAGGAAGGAAGGAAGGAAGAAAGAAAGAAAGAAAGAAAGAAAGAAAGAAAGAAAGAAAGAAGAAAAAACAAAGAATGAAAGAAAAGAAAAGGAAGAGGGATACTAAATTCCACTCCTGGCTATACTTCCAATTCTCAGTGCCCCTTATCCATTTCAGTTGCCTCTCACGTAGCTATTGCAATCCCCACGGCGGGTGAGGGGAGTATTTAGTCCTCAGTCTTCAGGACCACAGGAAACAGAAGCAGACCAGGCCAGACACAGTACAGTCAGCCCAGAAAACAACCACTAAAGCCGTGCTGGGTTCCCAGCCTGGAAAGTCTGGCAGTCTGGGTACACACGCAGCCGCAGAGCTGCTAACCAGTGCATTTTCTCACCCAGAAGACTCACAGACGATGGCGCTCTGGAGAATAGCCCAGAACTTGTGGTGGCCACAGGGGAACCACACCCTCCCACACACTCAGGACCAGAAACCCCCAGGCTGCCCGAGAGATCAAAAGATCTTCCAGAAGTCGCTCAGCTATTCCCTTTCCACGTCTCAGTCAATTCTGGAGGCATTCTGGACACGGAAAGAACCAGGAGACGTTTGGGTTTGAGCTTTCAGAAAAGATTTCCCTGGGAGTCCAAACTAGATAGGAATTCAGACCTCAAAAGTATCACAGTAGTACAGGAAGGTTTACAACTTGGGGGAGAGGATGTCGTGTGCTTCTCAGCTTCAACAACAGAACCTTAGGGTGCTAAGGGAGGTGAAGGACCTGCCCCCTTCTCCAAACGGTGGCCCCAGGCCTCTGTCTCTCAGATTCCATTCTAACCTCAGACTCCTTTGGTTTTTTGCATGAGCAGAAGTGAGAGAGCACTGACCTCCCCCAGACACTGGCCCTGTTCCCTGTGTGTGCAGACCCTGTGGGAGGAGGCACTTGGAAGGAAATGCGCACCTCCCGCCCTCCAGTGCTTGACTGGGCAGTGTCATCTGTGTAGCTCAGAGCCTGTGGCCACCCTGAGGCGCCGTCTCCCCTCTGGCACCTTCACTTATGCCCCCACTTGCTCTGCTCTCTCCCTCTCTACAGAGACAAGATGCAGTGGGCTTCCCTCCTACTGCTGGCAGGGCTCTGCTCACTCGCCCAGGGCCAGTATGATGAAGACTCTCACTGGTGGATCCAGTACCTCCGGAACCAGCAGCAGTCCACCTACTACGACCCCTATGACCCTTACCCCTACGAGCCCTCGGAGCCTTACCCCTACGGCGTGGAAGAAGGCCCAGCCTATGCCTATGGTACACCTCCTCTACCAGAGCCCCGGGACTGTCCCCAAGAATGCGACTGCCCACCCAACTTCCCCACAGCCATGTACTGTGACAACCGCAACCTCAAGTACCTGCCCTTTGTGCCCTCCCGCATGAAGTATGTCTACTTCCAGAACAACCAGATCTCCGCCATCCAGGAAGGTGTCTTTGACAATGCCACTGGGCTGCTCTGGATTGCTCTCCATGGCAACCAGATTACCAGTGACAAGATAGGCAGGAAAGTCTTCTCCAAGCTGAGGCAGCTGGAGAGGCTGTACCTAGACCACAACAACCTGACCCGGATGCCCGGTCCGCTGCCCCGATCCCTGCGAGAGCTCCACCTGGACCACAACCAGATCTCGCGGGTGCCCAGCAACGCCCTGGAGGGCCTGGAGAACCTCACAGCCTTGTACCTCCACCACAATGAGATCCAGGAAGTGGGGAGTTCCATGCGAGGCCTCCGGTCCCTGATCCTGCTAGATCTGAGTTATAACCACCTCCGCAGGGTGCCCGACGGTCTGCCCTCAGCCCTGGAGCAGCTGTACCTAGAACACAACAATGTCTACACCGTCCCTGACAACTACTTCCGGGGCTCCCCCAAGCTGTTGTACGTGCGGCTGTCTCACAACAGCCTCACCAACAACGGCCTTGCTACCAACACCTTCAATTCCAGCAGCCTTCTCGAGCTCGACTTGTCTTACAACCAGCTGCAGAAGATCCCTCCTGTCAACACCAACCTGGAGAACCTCTACCTCCAGGGCAACAGGATCAATGGTGAGATCTGGGGGAGGGAGGGGGCCTCTACAGTGCTAATGGGGATACAAAAGAAATGAGCACAGGGAACCAAACGATTAATCAAAACCCTCACCACCAAAGCTTGCACCGGCCCTCCAGCAGAAGTAAGAGAGCCACTATAGAGCTGGTTGGCTCCAAAGGCCACTTCCTAGGAGAAGCAAGTTTCAAGGTGAGCACAGCGGCTGTGGGGAGGCAGGATAAAAACAATTAGCACGGGGTGTTGCCAGGAAGAACCAGTCACTTAACAAGTCACCTGTGGGGAACAGCCAGGGAGCATGCGTGAAAGGAAGGGAATCTCGTGTTAGGAGCAGTGAGAGATGAGTCTAGAGAGGCTCTAGAGTAGTGGTTCTCAACCTGGGGGTCGAAGGACCCTTTCACAGGGGCCTTATATCAGATATACTGAATATCATTTCATGCATTCATAACAGTAGCAAAATTACAGTTTTGAAGTAGCAACAAAAATAATTTTGTCATTGGAGGTCACCACAACGTAAGGAACTGTATTGAAGGGTCGCAGCATTAGGAAGGTTGAGAACCACTGCTCCGGAGGGATAGTCAAGAAAAGATTTTGTTATCTTCTGGGGTCTGCCTCAGGAGGAGGTCAGGCCAAAAAGCTGAGGTCTCTGCACATCCTTACGATCACCAGCAGATACAGCCTCTCTGTTGGCCCCATGACTCCTGCGGCTGCAGCCTAGTCTCATGGTTTGGGTGTTTATTTTACAAACTTACCAGTTGATGGACAAGAATGGGCAGCCTCTCAGAGCTGAGTGTGGGACTCTTTCTTGCCAGTTCTCCCTGGAGTCCAAGGAGCCTGTGGTGGCAAAGGTCCTCCCTGAGGCAACGTGAGCATGGCCATGCAGGCTTAGAGCGGGGGCACGAACTGGGAGTTTTATAAGAATTTCTCTGCACAGGCGGGACCACCGGAGGCTAAGAGCTAAAAGATGAATGTCTGACTGACAGTGGCCTTTCAGCCTCTTTCTGTTAGGATCTCACGCTCAGAACACGCTTGCCTTATCCCAGTGGCTTCTGATCTCAGCTGGGAGGCACTGAGCCAGCATTTAGCTTCCCTGCGCTGTGGCCCAGTGTGCTCTGGGCAAAGGAGGCCTGCGAGTGACCACGCAGAGGGCTTTGAAGTTCCTTTGACCTGCAGAGAAGGAATGAGCCATCAAAGCACAGGAGAGACCCGGTCCTGTCCTCTCCCTCTCCCCCTCTCCTCTCAGGGGGGGACAGATCAGTCATCTGGCAACATGTTAACAGCCAGACAGCCTTCCTCAGAGGGAATAGGGGAGGTTGCAGTGGGGCTGTGAAGGGAAAAGGTGTCTGTTTGGTCCTTTTTTTTTGAACTGCAAGGCACATTACAAACACCCTAGGTCGGTTTTTTTTACTTAAAGTCTGTCTTTTCAGGGAGGAGTCTTGTTAGTCCCAAGGTGATGGCGGGAGTCAATTACTCTATCTTAAAGATATCACACACACCCAGAGTGTGGCATTTTCTCATGATTTATGTCCCACCCTGCAGTCACCTCCCACCTACTCTGAATCCAGAAGAGCTGCCACATGAGAAATATCATGTGACATGCTGTACCTCGTCCAAGTGCAGCCCTGAGCATGTGGCAGGAAGGCTCTCTGGGAAAGCGCACAGAAGCTAACGTCTAGCCATTCAATCATAGCGATGAGACAAGGAGAGGCTGTGCCACCGCGTCTCTCCTCCCCTTTCTGTCTTTATGCTGAAATATCCGGTCAGACACAGGGCGATCCCTCTCCTGAAGGCAGATCCAAAAGTAAATCATTCAAGGAGTTGCTCCAAGGCCATGCAAGGAAGCTCTCTGTTCAAATCACTAGAAAATGGCCTCATCTACCCCAGATCCTTGTGTGACCAGTTTGGGCCTAATTCATCCTTCCCTCTCCTGGTTATCATTTATTCTCTCTCACGGCTTCTTTTTAATAAGCAGAGTAACACCGCGCCATACCATTCTTGCGTTAGGAAACAGTGCATGCACAGTGCACAACCCAGAGGACCTGACACACAGTTTCACAGTCAACCCATAGTAACACACGGTCAGTTTGCCTTCTTGTGGCCATTTCAGAGTGGACAAGTCCAGTTTGGGTGCTTGTTTTCTGAATTTCCAGGATGGGCAAGTAAAGTATAAAGAAAGAAAAACCATCTCTCCAGGTCACCCAGCCTAGGGAAGAAAGAACCCTCAACCCCTGCCCTTGGTCAGAGCTCGTAAAGGCAGGCATCTCTGACTGAGAACAATGGGCAGCCCACCCGGCTCCCTAGCCTGCCCACCACATACACTGAGGAAAGCAGGAAGGAGCTCTTCCTGTGCTGGCAGCCGGGGACCATGTTGGGGTAAAGGTGTAAAAAGAGCACTTTTGGGGTGGGGACAACAGAACAGGAGCTCCAGACCTGCGCGCAACTCGGCACAGCCCCCCTTCCCTTCAAAGCCTTCCTCACTTTTTCCAACCTGGCCGAGAGTACGGAGGCAGAGCCATGGAATGTTATTCAGAGGCTGTGGGATCCAGTGGCGCGGGGCAGGATTGGAATTTGGAAAGACTTATGTCAGTCTTTAATCTGGGCTGGAAAATGTCTGCCAGGGCCTCCTCGCAGAAGCCCTGACCTACTGCGGGTCTGAGGAAGGTAGTGGGGGGGGGGGGCTCTCAAAACCCCACAGACATCGGATCTAGATGCTGTGTCTAGTTGCTCACAGATGTGGCCCACATTTATGTATCCATAACTGAGTCTTGGATTTTTAGCACAGTCTGCAGGCTCCCGGTTGGGACGTCTGTCTCAGTCCCAAATAGAATAATAGGAAGTGACAAAGATGTTGGCCACCTCATGTCTCCCCAAGGCCCCTGTACACAGATAGCCACAGACCTAGCCTCCATCTGGACCATACCCACTAAATCTGTTCCCAAAGATCAGAGGGAAAACGAAAAAAAAAATTCCAGATCTTCTGCCCCCCCCCAAGGGTATTTCCCAGCTCCCCACTCTTCCAGGGGCCTGATTATTCTCCAGCCCATCTTGGTCAGTTCTTAATGGAGATTAAAAACTGATGGTGTTAATTCAAAACCATATTCCTCCTCAGCCTCAGCCTTCTGCGCCATCTTCCTTGACAACCCTCATTGTCTCTGAAAAGTGGGTTAGCTCCTGCCAGCCCCGTTCTGATCATAGTTCCAGGCACCTCTACAAAAAGAGGGGAATCTCTGGTGTGAGAAAGGCAGCCCTGCTCCACACTCGGGCTGCAGCTGCCAGTGTTGTGTGGATCATAGCTCCAGACCCCATCGGCACCTCTGACAAGAGCGGCCTTCTGGGGCCCCAAGTGGAAGGCAGCCCTGACAGGCTTCACGGTGTCTGGTGCCGACGTTGCTGTCTCTCTTGGAGTTTTGACTGGGATCTTGAGTTTTTGTTTTCCTTTCAAATGACTGGCAGCAGATCAGAGACCGGTGGTTGACTCTGGTTGACTCACCCAAGAGGACAGCAGGGATAACTGTGGGAGGCTTTGTGTTGCAAGAAAGTTATGATATCTGTTCCATGGCTTAGGGGAACTCCTCTCCGAAAGAGTCCTCGGTGACTTCTGAGAGTAAAAAGAAGCAAGGTCCTGAGGGGATGGCTTTGCCTCCACCTCCAGACCAGAGTTCAGAGCCCTGGAACTCGCAAGGCCTGGAGGAAAGGACACCCAAGGACATTCGGGGACAAAGCACAGGTGGAAGTGGGAATTTGGGGCCTGTGCTTCAGAAGCTGGAACCTCACCCCAGTGGTGGTGACAGCCCGCTTATAATTCTAGCCTCAAAAGACAGAGGATCCCTAAGGCATGATAACTGGCTAGCTACCAAGAGGAGACGTACCAGCAAGCTCTGGGTGTGACTGAGTGACCTTACCTCAGGGAAAGAAGGCAATTGATGAGGATTCCTGACTGTTGCCCTTGGCCTCCATATGCATGCGCACAGATGTGCACACACATACAGGTGTTTCACATACATGTAAACATGATACACATACACATGAAAATGGAAAAGGGGAAAAATAATAAATAACAGGGGCAGATTACAAGGTGTGGTGGTACACACCTGTAATTCCCCACTCAGCACATGGAGACAAGAGTGTCTGGAGTTCAAGGCTATGCTTAGCTATATAGTCAGTTTGAGGCCGGTCTGGACTATATGAGATCCCATCCCTTAAAGTAAAAGTGACCTATGTAATCATATGCAGGAGGCAGGGGACTCACTTATTTGATTTTGTTTTGCTTAGTATGTTTTTTGAGACAGGGTCTCTCTATGCAGCCCTGGCTGTCTGGGGAACTCACTGTGGAGTTCAGTTTGACCTTGAACTCACAGAGATCCACTTGCCTCTGCCTCCCTGGCCTTATACTAAAAGGCCTGCAACACCACGCTTGGCCTTTCATTTGATTTTGGAGCACTGTGACAATGCTCGGTTTCCAGCCTGCCTTCCCCTTCCAGGCTCCTGAAGGCTCGGCACACAGACACTCGTCTCTAAAGCCAGGATTTCTCTCCTTCACTTCCTACCACTTTCTAGACCTGTGAAATGACAGGAAATATTCAAGAACGGTGTCCCTCCACTTCCGGAGCGTCCTCCTGGTGGTGTGTCATTAGCAAAGCCCTCCTCTCAGCGGCAGCCGAGCTTTCGCAGCTGCTGTCGTCTATACCTACACTCTGCTTCCCCCTGCTGCCCACAGACTGGAAAAACACAAGGCTTAGTGGGAGGAATGCCCAAGGACATGGGGGGCGGGCAGCGGAGCAAAGTACAGGTGGGGGTAGGGGAACCGGAGGCTGAGCTGCAGAAGCTGAAACAGGGCCGGGTCTGTTCCCAGCACTGCCCCAAACAATGCCAATCCGTCTGACTCCAGCTCTAGCCCCGACACTCCACTCTTCCTCCCCACCCCGCCCCAGTCTTTATTTCAGGGATTCAAAAGGGCCCTCCCTCTAAGCTGTTTTTTATCTGACTTCTGAGCTGGACTTCTTCCACCCGCCCATCTTTTTTGTCCCGCCAGAGTTCTCCATCAGCAGCTTCTGCACGGTGGTGGACGTCATGAACTTCTCCAAGCTGCAGGTGCTCCGCCTGGATGGGAACGAGATCAAGCGCAGTGCCGTGCCTGCGGATGCGCCCCTCTGCCTGCGCCTCGCCAGCGTCATCGAGATCTGAGGGGCCTCGCTCCCGGCTCGGGCTCGGGGCACGCGGCCCACAGTCACCCCGCTGCATTCGGCTTGGATGGTCTGGTTTGGCTTTTGCTGGATGGTCTGGGGGCAAGCAGGTGACACAAGTCTCCTTTCAATAGGTAAGGTTAGGTGGATCAGACACCCTGTCAGATTCTGCAAAGGACAAAAGTAGCGGAGGAATAGCCTTAGGGTCTAGCCCCCAAATCTTCCTATCACTCAGCCTTCCCCATGACCTGATCTGGCAGAGTGTAACCTTGCATAAACAATAGCATATAACCATTTTCAGACAATCTGACTTTGGGGGCTGTGCTCAACAGCATGGTCCAGCTGCTGCTTCTGCAGTTACTCTGGGCTTCTATTCATTGCTCCTCAAGACATACCTCTTGCACAGCCACCCCCTCCTAGACCCAACCCAGCCACTCTGCCCTCTCTCACTGAGGCCTCTTCTATGCCCTAGGCAATCAGGAGACACACACACCCTCAGGCCCCCATGTTAGCTGTTCAGCAACCTGTGGAGAGCGGCCACACTATTGTCTGAGGCTAAAAGGGTGCCTAAGATCACCACTACGCCTCCCTAACCTCCTCTCTTTAAAGCCACCAAATCGAAGGTCATCAGTATACTGATGATGTCATGGCTTGATACCGAGGAGACAACCAGTTCTGTAATGGAGGATCAGATTCAAAGGAGGGAAGGGTTACCTGGTACCATCACATCCATAATGTGGGTAGGGAACAGTCACACCTCAAACAGGCAGAACTGAAGGGGCAGGCCCTGTCCCCTGTTTCATCTGACCCAACACGATCTGTGCCCCTTCTTGGGCTTTAGTCTTGAGGGGGCAGCAGGGTGGTTTTCAAAACATGAGAGAGACCCATCCTTTGATCCAAGTAGGAAAGTTTGGTGCCCAGATGGCAGAAGCAGACTCCACCAGCCGTGGGCCTACCTGCTAGCCCAGCCTAGGGAGTGATCTCAGTAATTGCTTTGTCCCTAAGGCCGGAGCTTAAGGTACCAGCTTTGCCAGAGATGCTCGCTTGGGTGCAAGAAGCCCAAACCAGGCCAAGTCTTGCTACCCTGGGCATGGATTCCTGCTTTACTAGGTGAAGCCATACCTCTTGCCCAAAGGTGCCTGGGATTTGTAGTGTGGCTGACAGCAATCCTGTCTTCTTTCTAAAGGTGATGTTGCCTGGGCACAACCCACAGGCTCTTCTAGATCCCACTGGGATGGAGCCGTCTGGACAGCCAGCAGCAAGGACCAGTTGAGGGATGTTAGCCTGAGTCAGGTCTCTGTCCAGACACCTTACAGCCCTGATTCTGCTTGCACTTGGGAGCAAGTGTCTCTGAAAAGGGGAGGGGTGGAGGAGGGTGCTTAGACTGTGTCCTGGGCTCCAGAATCTCCAATCCACAAAAGCCAGACCAGTTTGTTTCAACAAGGGAGTGCCGCGTGGGGGGCAAGGCTGCCCTGCCCAGGGCTCTTGGGACGCACCTGCATGTGAACACCGTCATGCCTCTATAAAGGGTCCTCAGCATGGGGCAAGCATGAGTGGTGGCTAACCTGACTAATAAAGTTATTTTACCCGTGCATCTGCAAGGATGGAGTCATTGGCAGCAGCCCTCAGATTTGCCTCAGGACACCTAGTCACACAGGCCTTGAGCTGTATTCTTTCTTTCTTTTGTATTCTTCTCGAGTAAGTGTAGCTAAGAGCTTTTAAAAAGTAGCCAATAAAAAAAAAAAACAAGTTAGCAAGTGTGTTATAAACTTAAATCTCACTACTTACACACCCACTTGTCTTCCAGGAGAAAGAAAAACTGGTTTTGAGGGTTGCTTTTTTTTTTTGTTGGTTTTGTTTCTGTTGTTGTTGCCCTTACACACACACACACACACACACACACACACACACACACACACAAACACACACACACTAAATGCTTTTCTCCCTCCTCCCTTGCCAACTCTGTAATTCTGGACCTAGCAGCGCTGCGGTACTGTTACATTAATAGCTTCTGCCCTCTAGTGGCTCCTGCCCAGACCTGAGAGCTGTCTGACCTAGCAAAGCTCACTTGGTCCTGGAAGAACTAAGTCTGCACCCACCTACCTACTTTCCACTCCTCTTGGTCAATGTTTCTTGAAACCCTTCAGGTGCCAGGTGCCAGGCTAAGAACTTAACATTGTCTTGAAGTTCGAAGGGTGTTTGCCTCTGCGCCTTTGGTGCAGAGGAAAGCCGAAGTGGCTGAGGATAAACACATGCCAAACTCTGACCTCCCCAACTCCTTTTTTGTGAAAGTGAACTGGGGAATGTTTTAGGAAAGAGTGTGAAAGATGTGAGTGCCTTGGAGATTCGGTACGGGTGCCAGGGAAGGGTGAGGAGATGGGACACTTATGAAGGGATCTAGTCAAACAGCTGCAGGTTCTTAGCAGCTCAGCTACCCCCCCACTGTATTAACTCTTTCTGATTACTATGGCAGACACCTGACATTAGCAACTTAACGGGGTAGGGTTTATTGCAACTCTTATTTTCACAGGGTCTTGCTTGTTCTACCACAGGAGTAAAAACAGCAGCGAGTATTTGGCAAAGGACCACTCACATCACAGCAGAGCAGAAAGCAGAGAACAAAGCAGCAACTAAGATCTGAATATAACATTCAAAGATTTGCTTCTAGTGACCTTCTGCTCTCTAGAATCTATTTCCTAAATTTCCATTGTAACTGGAGGCTTCTCTCCCACCCACCAGTTCACTCTGGGGCTTAATATTAATTACAAGCTGGCTCATTAGCTCAGGCTTATTACTAACTAGCTCTTACAACTTAAATGAACCCATTTCTATAATTCTATATTTTACCATGAGGCTCATGGCTTATTAACTCAATCTTGCATCTTCAGTGACTGCTGAGGTCTCTCTGACTCTGCCTTCTTTCCCCTTGTCTCTTTGCTTGAATTTCCTGACTAGCTATATTCTACCTGGCTATTGGCCAAATTAGCTTCTTTATTATCCAATGGTAATAAGACATATTCACATCATACAGAAGGATATTCCACATCATTTTGTAGCTCCCAAAGTAGACCCACCAGCTGCAGAACAAACATGAAAACAGGAGACCATGGGGGACATTCCAGCTCCAAGCCATGGCATCCCATCCTAGCCTACAAAGGATTATGGGCATCTCATATACTTTAACCCAATTTCAAAAGTTCTGAGGTTTTTGTTTTGTTTTGTTTTTGTTTTGGGTTTGTTTGTTTTTTGAGACAGCATTTTTCTTTGTGTAGCCCTAGTTGCTCTGGCCCTTGCTTTATAGACCAGACTGGCCTTGAACTCAGAGATCCACCTGCCTCAGCCTCCTGTGCTGGGATTAAAGGCATGCACCAACACCACCATCTGACTCCAACAGTCTTAACAACCCCAGCACCTTTCAGAATACGGACGTTCAAAGACTCTGCTGGGACTCAAGGCGACCTTTTAGTCAGGAGGCTCAATAAGTCAAAAGAACGCTACCTGTTCATAGTCTATGGCAGAGGGGTGAGCTTTCCTATTCCTACAGGAAGAACTGGGAGAGAGAAGAGTTGGAACTAAAGCAAAACCAAAACCCAGCAGGGCAAAGATCAACTCCTGTAGCTCCATGTCCAGCATTTAAGGCAGCATGATGTGATTCCAGTGGACACTGGAGGCCCTGGCCATGAGCCCTTATAACATTTGCGGCACACGTGGTCCATTTGTTTGGGCCATACTCCTTAGACTTTCCATGTTCCTGGCACCAACTACGTCATAGGGTATCCATCACAGCTTAGGTGTTACCTTCATTGCTTCATCAATAGCCCTCTCACAGCTCCTCGACAGGAAATCCAGACTATCACCTGGCCTCACAGACATTTCTCTGGAATCTTGCAGGAAATTCCCATGACCCCGTAACCCTTGCCTTCTCCATACCTGCAAAAGTAGCCCTGTGTAAACAATGCCAAGTTCTGCTGCAGCTTGAGTGGCAGGGGGGCTTCCTTGGACTGTGCTACAGAGGCCTCTGGGTGCCTCGGCTGCTGAACCCAGGAAAACCCCTTGGGAGTACAGCACCCCATTGGCATGCTCTTTAGAGAAGTCTTTCAAATGAGCTTGCAGCTTTACACCCTAAAGCCTACGTGAATGAGATCTCAGTAATTTCTGCAGTGCCCCTAGGAACCTTTCACTTGTCTTAATATGAAGCACTCAGCTTTTTCTATTGTCATTTCTTTATCTGTAACCTTAAACAGCTCCCTTTCCTGTCCCTTTCCTGGCCAAACTGTGTGTTTCTTGCATCCTTCCGATCATTTTTCCCAACCCTGATCCTCACTGTAAACCTGCCCCAAAGCACCCAGCAATGGCCATGCCCCAGCCCAAACGCTATCTTGATATCTCCTCCACCAGATTATCTATTACATTTCCATTTTACAACACTTAAAATTTCAGAGCGTGGGAAATACGTACATAAATTCTTTGCTGTAATCCAACACAAATAGCTCCTTGAGTCCTTGTTCACATTTAAAACCTCATGAGAGCTGAGCTTGGTGGTGCACGCCTTTAATCCTGGCACTCATGAAGAAGACACAGGTGGATTTCTGTGAGTTTGAGGCCAATCTGGTCTACAGAGTGAGTTCCAGGACAGTCAGAACTTTGTAAAGCGACCCTGTCTCAAAAAAACAAAACGAACAAACAAGTATGGAAAAGCCCTCACAAGCCAGGCCTTTGTTGTTTGCGATTCTATTGGATTCGGGTCTTCTGAACGCCCATCAGAATCACCCACAAGCTGTTCTGACAGCAGTCTAGGGCTTCTGTGGCCTGCATCCCCCAAACTTCCAAACTCCTCTTGCAAACCAGTTTGAAAGGCCTCAGAACCACGTGGGTTGAGCTAATCATAAGAGTGTCCCTACTTCCCTGACACTGATTTTCAGGATAAGTTACTTCCCCTTGTACATCAGTACTTGACAGAGACAAGTCAAGAAACAAAGGATGAATTTGGGCTCGTGGTTTCATTCCATCCCTTCATGGCAGGGGGAGTGTATGGCAGGAGCTGTGCACAGCCCGGCAGACCAAGAGCAGAGCACAGGGTAGGAACCTTCAAGGTCAGCCCTGAAGCTAGATGGTGCCTCCTAAAGATTCTGCATGCCCCCCAGAATAGCACCACCAGGTGGGGAACCATGTATTTAAAGTCCATGGGGGCCATTTCAGATTTAAACCATAGCACCGAGCAAGACAAGCAAGGAGAAAAATGAAACCCACACAGCCCTGCAGCCAGACTCCCCTCATTTTTAATCTGTTGCTTCACAGGGGAGACACACAAAGGGGCTGCCCCTCAGCTCAGCCATTTTCCTTCATGCTACCAGGTGGCCAGGGCTTACTCTGGACTAGAGATCAGTCTTAGTTCCTTTTCTATTGCTGTGACAAGACACCATGTCCAGGGAAACTTATAAACAGGGGCACCTAATTGGGGTCAAAGCTCCAGAAAGTAGAGTCCATGCTGATGGAGCAAGGGACAATTGGGACTGCATGTCCTGATTCACAAGTAGGTGGCAGAGAGAGCTAACAAGAATGGCACACGTTTTTTTGAGACCCCAGAGCCCACCTCCAGTGACACACCTCCTCCAACAAGGCCACACCCCCAATGCTTCCCAAGTAGTTCCTGCAACTGGGAACCAAGCCTTTAGATATGTGAGCCTCTGGGAGCCATTCTCGTTCAAACCGCCACAAGGTGTAATATATTATCTCGTCTGCTCGTTCTTGTCAACTACGCCACAGTCGTTATTGTATAGAAATAATATACAATAACAATATATATATACTATATATTGTTTTTACACACAAGGAAACCGAGACACCCGGCAGGGAATCATGTCAGCCAGATCATGGTGTCAACCACGCTCTTTTCAGCCTGACAGTGATGTGCCCTTGTTTCTGCCACACTCCCGCAAAGCGGAGTATCCTGGGGGCTAAAGACAGAGAAGGGCTGATGCAAGTGGAGAGAGGCTTACTTACTCTTCAGAGGATGGATCTGAATCCATTCTGCCAGCTTTTGTGGGCTTTCAGTTAAAACTCCCTCTTCATCAGTTGGGGGTAGGGTTCCTACATTGGCATTCATTGGTAAACAGAAACCACAGCCTGAGGATCAGACATTACAGACTGAGACAGAGCTGGGACGATGATCACAGACCTACGAGAGGATGCCAAGGGCCTGCCTGAGATGCCAAGAGGTAGGAAGTGGGACACAGAAGCCTAGATGAGAGGGAGGAGTGACCCGGACATGGATAACACCAAAACATGGAAGGAAGCTTCAGAGTTGCTAGGCAACAAGAAATGGCCGGACCACAGAGAGCAAAGGGGAGCATTTAAAGCAATGAGGCAGGGTGCTAGGTAGGGGTCAAATCACCCACTACCTTAATTCTCTTTTCAGACTCAAGTCTTTACCCCTATACCAAGGGCAGCTGTGTAGAGTCCTGCTGTTTTGCCTTTGGCCACTAGGGGGCAGTATCTCCTCTCACATAGTCAGAGACTCCAGAGCCTCTCCAAGCTGGCCGACTGCAGATTCCCCACACCTTTGTTCTCATTGTCAACCAGGGCCTTTCTGTGCTGCTGGGGGCAAGTGAGGCCTGTGGGCCTCTTCTCAGAATCTTGTTCTCTTTGTGTTTTTCTTTGTTTTGAAACAATCTTGCTATGCTAACCAGATCAACCTTGAACTCCTGGCTTAAAAGATCCTCTTGTCTCACAGCCCTGAGTGGATGGGCATAGAGGGGTCACTATTCCCAGCATTGTAAAGTGTTTTCTTGACTGCCTGGCTCCTTTATAACAGCATCACACTAAAGTCCAGGTTAGTTCACTAGCTAAACAGTTTACTGTGATGTCCAGCTACCAAGATGCAAAACATAAAATTTTGATAGAATGTGTGTTTCTTTATTAATACAGTTAACAATATTCATTCAGAGGTCTACTGGCTGCAGTTACTGTAGCAAAGGTATTGCTGAGTGCACAAGGCATGTTAAAGTATTTCCAATAACTACAATGTAATGTAAAATATATCTGTGATTTCGAGCCAGGTATGGCGACACACGCCCGTAATCCAAGCCCTCAAGAAAGAGAGGCACAATGACCAAGGCTAGCTTCAGAGTCCAGCCTGGGTTACAGGATGCCCTGTCTCAAATCAAATCTAGTATTTCAGTGTGAGTTGAAAGGCGCCTCCGGTGCTGCTGCCTTTACCATCACAAATTGCTAAAGTTTGATTAGCTGGGTGCCAAATTGAGATCTGCTTCCAATTCAAGTGTACAGACCTTATCAAAGGAAGTCAGGCAAAGGCAGGCAGAGAGAGATTCGGAGCACACAAGGAATGCAGGATGACAGCATCGAGCATGGACTTCTCCTCCCTATGGGCACAACTCGACTCCTTGACAGACTGGTGCTGTGTGAGGCCCCTGAGCCAGATAAGGCGCCTGCAGCCCTTTAGTCTAAGGAGGCTTCATCCTAGAGTTCTCAGGGCACTTGCTATGGAGCTTGGAGGGGGCTAAGAGTCATGTTGTCTTAACAATTTAAAAGACACGGTTCATTCAGAAACCCACAAGGCAGTTTGATAAAAGTTTTTTATAATTTTTTTTTATTTTATTTTTTTTTTTTTTTCCTTCTTTTTTTCTTCTTTTTGTTTTTTGTTTGTTTTTTTTTGTTTTTTTCATATTTGCCTGATCACTCTCCTTTATTTGCTGACCCTAAACTAAACTGTCCTCAGGAGGCTAGCGCTCCTGGGTGGACCGCACACTTTTTCAGAAGGTTCCATTGTCCAGATAGAGGTGACTCCAGCTAGCAGCTGAGCCCCTGGGGAGCGCACGATGTGCTCACATGGAGCAAACACGTTGCTCAACCCTGTAGCTGCACAGGTTTTCACCCCTCAAAACCAGTCCATGCCCCGAGGACAGAGCCCACATGTGGAGCAAGAAGGATTGCCCGGCAGACTGAGCCAAGCCGCTGCTGCGGCCCCAGCTCTGGGAGCAGAGGAAGGGGAAAATGTACAGCCAAACGGCTAGGCAGGACAAAGGGCCCGGCAACCACACCCAGCCATACTGGGCCCCAACAGGAATTGCAAAGACTGAAGACAAATGAGCCATTTCCACCTTCGTCTAGGCTGCGGGGACAAAGAGCACAATTACACTGGACCTAGGAAATGGGTCAGAGTCCCTGGCAGAGCTTGTAGGAAAGTCCAGCAGCAAGTCTTGACATCTTCATAAATCCACACGGATCAGCAATAGCGTTTGGACTTGCAGTCCACCCCCAACAAACCCCACCTCTCCTCCCTGGGTGCCTTGCTGAGCCTCGGGTCTTGAGATTGGGCTCTGGAGACAGTCTGAGACAACAGAAGGGTGCCATTGGCTTAGGCTTAGCCAGCAGTTTTAGGGGAAGATGGGAGTCAGATAAGAGCAAACAATTGCAGGGTTAACAAAGGTGTGGCTAAAGTTGTTGCATAGAAAGAGCCAGAAAGCCCAAGTGGCCAAACAAAACCATACACATCAAGGCTTCAGAACTCACAACTCGATGCCCAGTAGTAAAGCTAAGTCAGGGGCAGAGGGGGCTGTCCTTTCAACAGCATGGAAGTAGACCCTATGCAACCCGGAAGCAGCCCCAAGATCACGTCCATGAAGACCATGGTAACCCCAAAACTGCCCAGGCACAGACACTGAACTGGCAATGCTGAGACCTGTGCCCTGCTTCTGAGTGAAGTCTGGCCCTTGCTGCCTTTACTTCTTCACCTCATCAGCACAGGGTCCATGGGGCCCTGGCTTTCCCACACCACTAACTCTAGATGAGCCTGGCAAGGCCAACTCCCATACCAGTGCTCTAGAAGCAATGGAGATTGCACAGTGAGCAACTGGAAGTCTCAGGTCAAACAGTAGGAACTGGCTCTGTAGGATGTAGTGGGGAAATCACCATAATAAATAATAAATAAATAAATAAATAAATAAATAAAAGCAACCTCAGATGTTAAGCAGCCAAACAAGCAGCAGATTTTTTTTTCCCCCAGGAAGTCTGTGGTGTGGGGACTGTGAGATGCCACCCCAATGGCTGTGGAGCTGAGGAGGAGACACCACCAGGGTATAGAGAATTCTTATGAGAATGGGGACCGCCACCTACAAGCACCTCCCTCCTAGAGGGCACAGGCACTTCCTTCTGGTGAGAGCTGGCACTGCTTGAGGCTGATCTCAAACCTACACTCATCAGTCTCCCAGGGCTGGTCTGACGAAGTCCCAACACATAAGGTAGCCTAGCAGTTTTCAAAATCAATGCATTCAAGTGCACCATGTGCTCTCAGAGCTGTTTCTTATGGAGGTCCTGGAGTCTGTCTTGCTTCCTCATAGGCCCTGGCATCCCTTGGTCGGCAGCAGCATGACTTCCATCTTCACTGTCCCCTTCTTCCTCTGGTATCTTCTCTTTGTCCCTCTTCTGAGACACAAGGCACAGACTTAAGGACCTCCCTAACTCCAGTATGTGCGCATCCTTGACTTTTAATGATCGCATTTGCAAGGATACTGTCTCCAGATGAGCTCACAGTCGGTGGCCACGGGCGACAAGTCTGGTAGCGTTCAGCCCCGACACCAACCAGCAGGAATCCGAGGCAGACTGAAAGATCTCTGTGGGGGATTCTACACAGATGTTCCTGCAATCCAAACACCACACGCTCAGGTGATCGTCTGCTGGATGACGAGCAAAAACGACAGTCCCAAATGGGTATTATATGACAGGAAGCTCCCCTTCTGTGCTGGTGTGCACAGGGATGATGCTCAGATGTCCCCGAAAGTACATCTTTCTCTTCTCACTAATCGTGAACTATCACAAACATACGGTGAAACACGGAGACCAATGCAATGAGCCCCATGGACCCCCCCCCCCATTCAGGTTCAATCCATGCCAACATACTTTCAAATCCGCGTCCTTTAAATGGAACCTCACCCGAAGCCTCCTGCTACCTCTTCCTAGTCCCCCCTCGTCCTCTCCAGAGGTGAGTTCCCTCTCGCATACCGATGCCCTCCAGTGTGGCTCCAGGATCCTGAGAACATGGTAGAGAGCATCCTTCAGCTGTGATCTTTTGATCTTTCCCAGGTTGTCAACATGTGGTACGCTACACTCTCAAGCGGCTGGGCAGCCATGTGACCATGGAGGTCAGCAACTACGACTCTACAGGGTGCTGTGCTACTGAGTTAGGAGGCATTAGGTCTACTGAACGCACTTTCAACCTGGGGTTGGTTTATTCGGTTGGCTTGCCATCGGATCAGCCGAGGAGCACCTGGACTTTTATTACATATTTATAGATTCTCAGACTAGCTAGAGTTGTTTGTTCCAATTGGCACCGTAGTCTAACTGGCTAATCTAACCAGCTACCCGGGGCATGACTTCACACAATGTCTGCCACTAGCCTTTCCCCACAGAATGTCTGTTCAAGGTTTATCCATATCGATTCTTGCAGCTCCTGTTCCTTAATGCTTCTTCTACTTTCTCCTTGAAAGGCAGCTGTTTTCACTGTGTTACTGCTAGTCCAGCTGGAGCAATGGCATCTCTTTATCCCTGCATTGGGGTCTCACCAGGGTTTTTGAAAGAAGCCTTATCCACTAGGTATCAGCAGTACCACCACCCCACCCTCCCTCCTAACCTCCCTCCCGCAACCCTCATTCCCACCCCGATCCCAGTGAACACCATCAAAGTGTCTTGAGTTACCAAATGTTCCCTGGAGGGCAAAAGCACCAGTGGTTGAGATTCTCTGGCATCTACAGTGGGGGTGGAAGGGGTAGGAGGATGGATGGGGGTGGGGGGATATTGCTTTCACTAGCTGCCTTACAATGATTCTTCACAGTCACTAAAAATATGTAGTAGAAGGAGGGAGTGGGCTGTGTCCCGCCACCTGGCTAGCTTAACCCCCGAAATAATTATACAGAAACTGTATTCATTTCAACACTGCCTGGCCATTAAGTCTAGCCTCTTATTGGCTAACTCTCACATATTAGTTTAACCCATATCTAATAATCTGTATGTCACCACGAGGTCGTGGCTTACTGGGAGAGAGTCTAAACTACATCCATCTCAGGCCGAAGATTCATGGTGTCTGCCACACTTCCCTTCTTCCCAGCATTCTATTCTGTCTACTCCACCCACTTAAGGCCAAGGCAGTCTCTTTATTCAACCAATGAAAGCAACACACAAACAGAAGAACCTCCTACACCATTTCCCCTTTTTCTGTTTAAACAAAAAGAAAGGGTTCCACTTTAACATAGTAAAATTACATATAACAAAACAGTTATCAAGCAAAAATTACAATTACAGTATTTAGATCTATTTTATCTTTTATTATAACAAAGGAAAACTATAACTATCTATCTATTCTTCAACTCCATCAAAGACTCCAGAAGGATATAATATTACCGAAGTAAACAAGAAGTAAGCAACTTCCAAAACTCTAGAAATGACAGAACATCTCGCTGCCTGGACAGGCACCCAAAGTTTTTCTGTACCATTGGGGCATCTATCCTCAACCCTCAGGCCCATAGTATCCAGCAGACTCCCCCATGAAGCAGGAAATTTCAAAGACAGTTCAGTCACTTTCTTCTGTGTCCTGCAGAATGTCTCACAGACTCTTTCATGAATCAGGAACCCTGAAGAACCATCTCACCTTTAGGCAAGTTCAGCAGTCCTCTCTCTGCGGGTTCTTCCTGTCCAGTTTATGCAACAGTCCAGGCAAGAGCAGTTTCTTGCCCAAATGGCTATCAAACTCGATAAGGAGCATCTTCGATTCCCATCCTCCAACTGAAGTAGCTGGTGCTGCCAGGAGCAGACGTGTCTCATTGTCATGGAAAGCCCTAAGTTATTAAAAACAATTTTAAATGTCATATTCTGTAGTCCTTGAAAGATATGAAGAATGCCTATCCAACTGAAATATATCTTTATACATCTAGAAAACCAACCAACATGACCACAAGCCTGACCATTATTGATGATTATCCATTAACAACCTATATTTCCTAATTATACATTACATTTTTAAATAAACGACACAATTACAATACCTTAATCAAGAGCCAAAATACATATACATATAATAAGATTTATATCAATAAATGTCAAAATCTTAAATTTATATCAATAAAGCCAAATCCATACCAATGCAAATTATTCATATCTATATCACACCATATGCCCTCACACCAGTTGGTCCTGGGAGCCCCATGTCCAGACTCCTTACCAACACCAAATACTGCTTCAGACATCGTCACTGTGAGGGGTGTGAGTTGGTACTGATGCTTCTTTTAGTTGGAATATTTCCTCTTCTGTTTCAAAAAGCAAACAAGCACAAAGCAACTACCCTGGTCTATTCCTTCTTGTTGCTGATGCTAAGTCTTTGTTAGATTCTCCCCTCTCTGGGGTTGCCAAGGCAGGTGCCCAGCAGAGCGCTGAGCAACAAAACAGCTCCTCTGCCCCAGCCCAGACTAGATCCCTCCACCAAGAAGACCCATTCCCCTTCTCGGTGCTGTGGGGAAAGCTGAATGGCTTGCACCTTTTCTAGTGACCTGCTCTTGGGGGATCCACGGATTAGAAGGGCAATGTGGCTGGGAAGAGCGCGCGTGCAAGTGTCCAACCCAGGGCCCTCCTGAGAGCAGCGGCTGCAGCTGCAGTGACTGCAGTGGCATTCATGAACACCGGTGGCAGGCAGGTGCAGGTGAGCAAACAAGGGAAAGGGGTATCAACCTTATCCCAGAAGGAAGGCAGCCCCTCAGGTGAGGCAGAGATGAGGCCAGTACATCGAGACCGCTCAAGTCCAAACCCGAGACGTTCCGTGAAAGTCCACGCTCAGCCAACAACAGAAAAGGGACAAAGGGTCAGGACAGCGGTGGTTAGAGTGGGGACGTCCACCTGAGGGCTCCATTGTCACATCACTGGATGACCCTTTCATGGGAGGACAGAACCGGCTATGTCGGAGAGCCATTGTTTAAAGCCACAGCCAATACCACACATCAATGTTTCATGTGTTAGTTGAGCAACTGGGACTGTAAATTCTTTAAAGGCAGGAATCGTGTCATATGAGAGTCCTCCAAATGCTCCCCCAGCAGTTAGCACCGAGCTGCGCTCATGAGTATTTAATAACACCCATGGGATCATATTCTTTTGGGTCCCACAAAAAGAACGATGAATAGTAAATGGATTTACTGGCCCATGAGCCTCTCTCACACATACTTGTTTAAAAAATATAGATATTTTATATACTTGGAAAAAACATATATTTATACTTTTTCCCCAAGTATATAAAAAGTGCTTTTAATTCTGTGGCCCATGTCTTTCCTAAAATGTCAGTGTAGTAAGGAAACAGATACATTTACTGTACTTTACAGAAATGGTAATTGACAACTAGTATGTTTAATTGACTTGCTCCTAAAGACAGACTGAACCCTGAAACACAGGTCCACTGACTCCCCGGGAACTCTGTCCCACAGCCATGTGCTCCTTGTTCTCCTTCCAGTCCCCAGTCACCTAGCCTTAACAGGTACCCCAGACACATCCTGGCTTTTGTTCTGGCAATACAAACCATCATCAGAGGTCCACTTCTGACTTCGGCAAAGCTGACAGGTAACAGAATTGGATAACGGCCAGGAGTTTGTGAGCTGTGACTAGCCCATCTCTGTTAGCACGGAGGGAAGTCTGTGTACTGTTTCAGAATAGACAAAAGAACGCAGTGGGTAAGTCTCCAGGTGAGAAGGGATTCTAAGCAAGTGCTCGGCATATGCTGGTGCCAGTGTAAACACACACACACACACACACACACACACACACACTAAGAGCCACT
This sequence comes from Alexandromys fortis, assembly GCF_014885135.2. Taxonomy (NCBI): domain Eukaryota; kingdom Metazoa; phylum Chordata; class Mammalia; order Rodentia; family Cricetidae; genus Alexandromys; species Alexandromys fortis. The sequence continues at coordinate 4,757,085 of NW_026067940.1, read as the reverse complement.
CCAGGGGTCAGCGATAAAAAGGCAATGTTAGATTCTATTAAAATAATGTAAATAATACAAATAATAATAAATAAATAAGGCATGTGATGCACTGATAATGTGAGACTTGGGGAGGCTGAGGCAGAGAATCTCAAGTTCAAGGACAGCCCACGCAGTGTACTGGAAACTGGCCAGCTGGAGGAGGAGACCTGTTAAGTGGTTAGACACTTGCTGCTCTAAAAGTTTTGAGAGCGAAAAATTAGAGGGGGAAAAAAGGCTTTGAGGAAAAGGAACTCTTTCTTGCCGAGAGATATCAAAGCAGGATCTAACCTAGAATGTCGACGTGTAAAGATTTTTACTGTATTTTGTCCTGGATCTTCTATTACTTTATTAATAGAAAATTTAAATGTCTCTAGAATCTAGTCTCCTTCCTAGCACCAAAACCTCAAAGGAAAGCTGACCACACATGAGAAAGGAAAACGCCTCCTTTATTATTACAGCTCAGGTAAGATCTTTATGCACGTGGCCATTGCGTAATGGGCCTTTTGTAACAATACTATTAGAAGCTAGGTGCCATTATTAGTATTTTACACAGGGGGACGCCAAGGCTAAGAAAGGTTACATGTTGCTTAGGGTAATAGCATAGGCAGTAAGTGGCAGAGGATGAAAACAAATCCTGGTCACCTGTTTCTCAAATCTTTATCTGGAAGCCGTGGTGCTAAATCCTGAGTCGTGTGGGTGTTATGTATTTATGTATGGTGGGGTTAGGGAACACACAAGCTATTTTTGTTGTCATTATCCCGGGTTTACTGAAAATACTACAGCACACTTGAAAAGATTCAAATGACTCCATGTAGTGTTTTGACATTCATCCCAGCTGAGTGACCAGCAGGTAGAACAATGTGCCCAAACCCCAAAGCTCCGGGTGTCCTTTTGGTGTCAGGATCTGCCTCAGTGACGGCCTGACTCAAGACTAGATCTCAGGAACATCACCACCTCCCCTTCCTTTCTCCCTTCCGGCAGTCTGATGGATCCGTGGTTCGCAAGTCTCAGAGCCAGCTGGATCAGACGCAGCACAGAGGCAGCAAGCACACTCTGCTGCAAACGCTGGGAGTGAGAGGGATGTCCTGGTGCAGAAGTCCAGACTGCCTGGTGTTCCTCCGGTAGCCTGGGCCACCTTCCTTCTGCTTTCCGAGCAAAGGCAGCACGTGGTGGTAGGTCCCGGTAAAAGAGGGAAGAGGGAGAGATACTTTGTGTTACAAAGTTACCTACCGATGTTCTCAGAAACCAATTCACTATTACAGGATCCCAGCTGGTGTCCACAGCTGCAGAGTTTGTTATGTGGATTTAGTGGGTGACTAACAGTAACAAGAGGGGTACTCGGGTGACCACCAACACCACCGACGTTCAAGACAACGAAGAGGGCTCAGGAAGGGAACCTGGGAAAGCAATGCCAAGAGCAGGCGCACTCTGAACTGGGGATTGGAAATGTTTGAGGTTCTAGATCCCAGCGCTTCCGGGTAGCTCACAAAGGGCGGATCCGGCCATGAACTTCGAGGAGAGTCAGAGTGTGGAAATGTTCAAAGCTTCAGGGACTTAGCAACTCAGGCAGCAGGTGGCAGGGGAGGGGAGAGTGGGATTGCACCGGAGGCACCGCCGTTGCCGCAGCCCTTCCTGGAAGGTCGTGTTTTGCGCTGCCCAGTGGAGAGCAACCCACGCTCTCAAACCTAGGGTCCCCACCCACCTCCTCCGCAAGCTTTGATTGGCCGGCTTCGTCCCTAGACGAGCCAGTCAAAAGCTTGTTACCAAGGCGGAGCTTCCTCAGACCAGGCGGAGGCTGCAGCCCCAGTGTTGTTGCTGAGCAAGGAAAGCAGCTTTGCAAGCCTGTTCAGTACTTTAAATCCTAGCCAGATGCTACCGTGGGGACTGACGGAGGAGGGTGGGTGGCCGCGGGCTCCACCCTAGTTACAGAGCCTGGAGGCAGGGAACAGACACCTGCCTGCTCTCCTGCCCCAGCCTGCGCTTGCCCTCCTCCCCTCTGCTCGCCCTGGCTGGGTAGATCTGATTCAAAGCAACCGGTGGAGGGATCGCCAGGTGCCCAGCTGTCCCAGCTGAAAAACATCGTCATCGCTGCCTCACCTCTGAGCAAGACAGAACTGTCTCCGTGGGGAGGTGCCGACTCCACCAACTCACAAGCTTAGGTCCCCCACCACCCGACTATAAAATGAAGACCAAGTGACTCCTATGGGCAGGACTGAACCTTTAGGCCTCAGGAAATTGGAGGCTTAAGTGACAGGAGGCCTAACCAGTTAAGCTGACTATCCCATCTAAAAATCTGACTAGCAATGTCCAGGACGCTACAAAGCAAGAGTCTGGCCCAAAGTGCCTCAAGTCCTAGGGCAGACTTTTGGTTGAGCTAGTGAGGTGAGGAAGAGTGCGCTTGACAAGAGGGCTAAGTAAGGGACAGGATAGTCTAAGAGCAAGCTTCCAACCAGAGTGCCATCCCTAACAGGCGGGATGACTGAGACAAACCTACGCCACTGCAAAATACTCCTTTGTCCTCACACCCAATTCCTAAATCCCTGTCTCAGTCTCTAGCCTCATCTTATATACATGCATGTTGACCAGGTGATGGTAACAATATCAATATTTAATAGCAGTTATTAAGCTTAGTGTGAGCCAACACTATTCTGGGTGCTTCATAGCTATCAGCCTATCCCCCACCAGTAGAGAAACCTTTTATCTTCACGTCAAAACCAGTGAGAAGCTATATAACTTGTCTCCTGTCATGGCTGTAAGTGGCACAGTAGGAGGTGAATGTATGTCTTTTTTTTTTGGGGGGGGGGTCGGGGAATCCTTTCAATCTTGATCTTGATTGTCACTTTGTAACCTTCCTGCCAGGTGTGGCAGTGCCTTCTTGTAATACCAGCTCCTGGTTTGGCTGAGGCAGGAGGGCCATGAATTTGAGGTCAGCTTGAGCTACTTAGTGAGACCTTGTCCCCCTTCCCTGCAAAGTAGCCTTTCCAACAGTATTGCCAAGAAAGGTGTGACTCAGCCAGATGCAAAGACATCTTTGTCGTTAATCCTAGCACTCTGGAGGGAGAGGCAGGCAGAGCTCGGTGAGGTTAAAGCCAGTTTGGTCTACATAGGAAGACCCAGGCCAGAACTGCACAGAGAAACACTGTCTCAGAAAGTGGCTGGGTGGGGGGGCTCATTCCCTATCTCTGTAGAAGTCCCTAGGAACAAGGTCCAGGCCCACTCAGAGCAGTGGGAAGGAGATGGGGAGAGGACTAGAGAAAATGGGATTTTTCATGTTAGTGAATTTTACCGCTGAAGAAGAAGAAGAAGAAGAAGAAGAAGAAGAAGAAGAAGAAGAAGAAGAAGAAGAAGAAGCCTTAAGACAATCTTCTCACCCATATGCCCTGTCCTAGTCAACTGAGCCAGTTTAAAACATCCCAAGGGTCAGAAATGCTCCCCTAAACTGTGCAACTTTGTTGTCTCATTGCAAAATAGGGCAGACACCAACTTGGAAGTTGAGGCGTGATAGGCAAAGGTACCAGGAGCGCCTGAGAACTTGGCAGGCAGTCCCATTTTACAAGCCTTCTCTTTCTCCCCCTTCCCTTCTCGCGCATGCCCCTCCCTACTCCCTCCAGCCTGCACCCTTTCCCAGCTCACGGGGCACACCATCTGTCTGTCGCCCCCCTTCCTCGGGACTTAGGTCCTTTATTGAGACCTTTAAATAATTAAATGCCCCAAAGCTTCCCCTGCATTGATCCCAGCCCCAGGCCCGGGGTGTTATTCAAAGGCCAGAAGCTGGACTGGAGAGCTGCCAACCCCACCACCGCTATTCAGCTCCCCCCACCCCCAGCTCAGCTGCCATCCTATGGCTAATAGGGCCTTTCTCCTGCTTCTGCCCCCTTGTCTGCCAAGTACAGTCCGGGGGTGGGGGGTGAGGGGTAAGGAGGGAGAAGGCCATCAGGTCCACTACACGCTCATGCTCGCTCGGAAAAGGACAGGACCGCAGACCCGGGAAGGGTTAGACCAGCATTACCAGCCTCCCTGGAGGAACTAGGACCACCGCCGCCAAAGTGAGACTATGAGTTGTCAATCACCTGAGCAACGAGAGGCTTGGTCAGCCTCCTCATTCATGCAAATAACCCTGGCGAGTCGCTTAAAGTTTAGTCTAGACACAAAAGAACTGTGCGCCTCCCTCCGGCTGCCCTCCCTCCCCGCAGCCCCCCAGCCCAACGACAAAAGGCCGGGGCCCAGCGGTGCGTGAAGAGTGAATGGGCAAGCCCCTCCCTGGTGACGTCCCACTAGACAGATGGCAACAGTTACCCCGCACCAGTTGCAGGCCGTCTTTCATCCTCCTCCCCACCCCACATAAAGGAGGAAGGCCGGGTGGCTCAGGAACTCTTCATTTTCTCTACCCTGATGGGGGCGGGGGGGGGGAGGGGGAGGGGCGGGCAAGGCCTGGAAGGTGAGAGGCAGGCTAGCTGACGCTGGCTGTTTGGCTGCCAAACAAAAAGGTTGCTGAATGGCCGATGATGGGCCCAGCTTGCCCATCTGTGCGCCTCTGGGGAGCTCTGCCCCCGCGCTCCTCCTCGGCTTCTGGCCAGCCTTAAGGAGAGCCAGGGCCTCTGGGAAGAGAGGCCACGGTCTGGGGCAGCTCACTAAGCCTCAGTTGTTGGGCTTTGCGTTCTCAGGCTGTCACTGCGAGAAAATCCCTTGACCTGCATTGTTTTGCCGCTTCAGAAATAGGTTAAATGGAAAACCCAAGCCCTGAGGGGCAGATGGAGTTAACTAACTGTGGTGTTGGGAATGGTCTAGAAGGCCAAGTGTGGAAGGCTTCCTTCTCAGCTGACCCTCTGCTTGCGGCATGATTCTAGACCAGTCATCATTAGGCTGTCTGAGTTGCAGTTTCCTCTGTACCCTGGGGTATCAACACCCACTCTGATACCTCAGGCTATGGGAATATGGGTCTTTGCTCTCATTGTCCACACACTTATGCTATCCGGGCACAGGTATGGCACTTTCATTAGTTTTCAGAATCCTTCCCTGGTCATTTTGCCAAGTGACCAAGATGGCAGAGAGGAAAGGTGATGGAAACACCTTGGAGAAAGCACAAGCCAGCGCCTCACACCAGGCTCCTGAATTCCGCCTTTGTCTTCCTTCAGACGTTAGTCCAGCATGGTCAGTGGTGCCAAGAGCTTGCCTAACACAGGCAAGACCCTAGGATCCATCCCCCAAACCAAAAATCAGTAACGACCACAATGAGACGAAACTGTTCCAAATCAAAGGGGTGCGAGTTATCATCTGGATACCCATGAGCTCGGGCCTGAATACCCAGCTGCAGACTGACTGCACTGTGGGGGGCGCTGCTGAGGGAACACCAGGGGAGAGTGCAAGCTGCCATGGTCATTCTCCTCTGGGCTAGCACTCGGTCCCTCTCTTCTGCCCACACTGACCACCCATCGTTTGCTTTGACCACAGTGGAGGTGTCTAAGCGGGTTTGGGTTTCTAGTCTTGGCATTCAGACAGTGAAGATGTGTTTCCTGCAAAGGGACTTCTCAAGACATCTCTTTCCCAACCCTGCTCAAGCTAACCTCGCCCGACCCTGATCATCCCCTGGTCCAGCAATGAAGGCAGCATTTAGAGTCACCGTGCTGTACTGAAGCCGGGAGAGTCAGTGTCTTGGATCCGGTACTTTTATGTAAGTATCCTGCCACCTCCTTCCGACTGGCAACACCCTGAGGACCAGTTCTTGGGTTCTCTCTCCCTGCCAACCCCAAATTGTGCAAAGACCCATCTCTGCCCTTACGAGAATCTTATCCAGTGACACTCTTTGTCTGCTAAAGGACTGAAACTCGAAACCATACATATGGTCCTTCAAGTTGTCTTGCGCACCCAGCCCTGTGTGGACCCTGGGCTCTGGCAGTAACCCTCCTCAACCTTCAAATTCACAGAACACCGTGACCTTAATAAGCACATTGACATCCTGCTGAACCCTTCCGGCTATCTCTGCATCTTGTCTTAGGACAGAGGCAGTGCTCTCTTTCCCCCCTGAGAGGTACCAACAGGAAAGCCTATTAGCCAAGCCGTGGCTATGACAGGGAGGCATTTGCCTTTTGTAAAAACAAGAGAAGCCACTGGGCCCTAAGCCTCCACCCTGAGCAGACGGGTAAGAAAGGAAGTGGGTCACAATGAACACAGGAGCTTCTGTGTTTTGCATTAGGACCGGGAAGTCAGGAGCTGAAATTCCTGATTGCGGTGAAGCAATCAATCTGTCCAGCTGGCTGGTCTGTGTTAAACGAGGATTTTTCCAACCAGAATGAGTCAAAGGGCAAAGGAGAGACTCTCTGACAAGCCTAGGACAGACACCCTGCTGGCCACAGTCCTTGCTTCAGCACCATGCTCTGCCTGTGTTCCACACAGACACTGTGGAAGGTATTGAGCAATGTCGGGGCTGATCTCATGAACCTTCTGTTCGGGCTGAATTAGGACAGATAAACAAAGACAACTTTATGGAGAACATGTCTACATCTGCACACCACACACACAAGCACACTCACTCATACACAAGCACACACTACCACTTCCAAAGGCGTGGCCAAGGGAGGAAACAATGGCTTCTGACTGTCAGAACCTGACATGGCCAGGCATGGTGGCACACGCCTGTGACCCCAGCACGGTGGCACACGCCTATGATCCCAGCACGGTGGCACACTCCTGTGACCCCAGCACGGTGGCACACTCCTGTAAAACCCCAGCACGGTGGCACACTCTCGTAAAACCCCAGCACAGTGGCACACGCCTGTGACCCCAGCATGGTGGCACACGCCTGTGACCCCAGCACAGTGGCACACGCCTGTAAAACCCCAGCATGGTGGCACACGCCTGTGACCCCAGCAC